>NW_004955440.1:10431656-10527046 GCF_000276665.1 Chinchilla lanigera
ATACATACACACACACATACATACATGCATACATGATAGCATCTATGTCTTTATGACTGACTCTTCCACAAGGAAGTCAGGTGGTGATTATACCTAAAATTAGACATGAAATTAAAGGTAAATATGTTTACTACTAAAGACTGGCAAAATCAACAAAAATACAGAAATTGTGAAGAAGTTGTTCTAGCTCGGACTAGGAAAAATGGAATTGTCTCTTGGAGAAGAAGGTGGGTGAATTTGAATTTGAAGGAAGTATAGTCTGGTCTTAGGTACAAATTGAGAGAAGGGCATTATAGGAAAAACTGAATTCTAATGTCTACTACTAGAAATACATCTGTGATTAGTTTGAAATCAATTACCCTCACTTAATCTTCTCAATAAATTCCTTATATTTTTGTTATTTTCATTAAACAAGATCTATTAAATCTCATTAAGCGCATCTGTTAATTGATAGATACAAGATTCGAATCCAGATCTAGTTCACCTAACGTTCACACTTTTTCCACAAGAGCGTCACAGTGCATCAAGCAGAAGGTACAAGAAGGGAGCAAAGTGCAAAAGCAGAAAGAAATGCAGATGATAGACTTGGGCAACCACGAATGCACTGAACAGAGTTCAACGTGGGGGAAGAGAGAGAGCAGGCAGGCAAGGAGAGATCACTGCTGTCGGGGGCAAGTTGAGGAATACGGTTTTCATTTATAGGTGGTTGGGACTAAGGATTTTAACATATAGGGTTACACTGGATGACAGTTGTGAAGGGACAGAAGTGGTGAAATCTAGAAGAAGAACAAATACAGACTATTAAATACACCACTCCAAATGTGAGGTTATTAGAATTTTCACCATGTTCGCTCCAGAAAGAATTAAAGAGAGAGCGAAATGTGAGACTCACGTTCCAACTGGTTACAGTACGTAGGTTCCTCTTGATTTCACACCTTCGGGACCATCAACTCTGATGCTGATATGAACTATCTGATTTAGCAAGTTTGTACGTAACGGCCAAAGAAGACCAGCTCCTGAACACCAAAAGGAGGGGTGTCCTCTGGGGCTTTGTAGAGAGAAATACGACCAATCTCTACTACCGGGCTCTCCACATGGACTGACACAAACAGCTTACTACCACTATCAAATCAGGAAATCTAAGAAACAGGACCAATGATTTTGATGTTGACTGAAGAGAAATAATGCCAACATTATCAGATCAAAAGTTATAGATGGCATTTTCATACATATTTGGATAGGATGAAACATTAGCTAAGAAATAGTACAACCTAACAAAGGTAGGATTTTTTATTTTGTTTTTCATTATTCTTTTAAACTGAAATATAGATATGATCCAGTAACGTATCAAAAATCTATTCCCACTTCTGCAGGAGAGGTAAACTATTTTTCAAGATACGTGTGGTGACTATGTAACATGACGCAGCACAATTTTAAGAAGAAAAGTCACCCAAAATAACTGTTGATTCAACTCTGAGGTAAAGGAATTTGATGCTTTTAAAAACCTGACAAGATCAGAAAACAGAAAAGAACAAAAACAAGTTTCCTTAGAAGGCTGCCCAGGTAATCTGCACTAAGTATTATCAGCAAATAGTCCACATGGGGAACGCTGCGCCCTAACTACAGTAGTGAGAGGACTTGCTGGTCATGTTTGGCCCAGGCCTATAGTCCTAGCTACTTAGGAGGCTGAGACAGGAGGATAAATGGGAGAAGGAGAGGGAGGGGGAGAATAGGAAAGGAGAGAGAAAGGGAGCCCCTCTCCATATTCATTTTCCCTTGAGGAATCTAATATTCTGTTTGAGAACAACTGGGAAGCTACCTACTCTCGGTCATGTAGTGTCTCTCCATATGAGGCTCTCAGAAGTTTTAACCGCAGAGGTGCTAAATCATAAATCCAGGTATGTTCAGTGAGCAGGGCTGCTGTGAGTAACCTGGGACAAGAGGACCTTCGGAAAAGTTCACCTGAAGGCAGCCAGACTGGAGGCATGGCAGAGCTCACCCAGTCTGCTGATAAAGTCTTTTTCATGCTAAGTTATAAGTCAGCGATAATATTTATATCGATATTCAGTTTACCACTGAACAGTTCATGAAGTCATCATGCAAGAATTTTGGAATATTACAAATTTGGAATATTACTAACTTGAAAGAGCATTTACATAATAATTTCTAAATTGTTGCCATAATTACTTTCCTGTCAATGGGACAAAATATACAACACCCACAGTTTAAAGGAAGAAAGGTTTATTTGGGCTAGTGCGTAGCTGGCTGGGTTCAAGGCAGAGTACAATGGCGGAGAGGCATGGTAGAGGAAAAGGTGCTCAAGCCACGGGCCAGGAAGCAGACAGGGAAGGCAGGAGAAGTGGACAAGAATTACCCTTTGGAAAAGAAAAAGAGAAAAAAGAGAATAGAAGGAAAAAATGGAAACAAAGCTTTTGTAAATAAGGAGGGGAAGAGGGATTGAAGGGAGGGGAGGAGAATGGGAGAAAAAGAAGAGTTAAGCTATAACAGGGACAGGTACAAACTCCTTATGATGAGTACTGTCGCTATGTATATCTAAATGTACCAATGAAATTAATTAGGAACAAAGAACATGTTCGCTGGGTCATGCCTCAGTGATCCACTTCCTTCCAGTTCGCCTCCCTGCACCACACTTAGCTACTCTGCTCATCAGTGGATGAATCCAAGGGCGATATAGCATCCCACAACCCAGTCACCGGTCACACATGGGAACTCTGGTTCAGCTCTAAGCCCCGACAAGTGTAACTTGGGTTCTGTTCTGCACGCAGTAGAGTAGAACTCTAACAACTGGTATCACTCTCACCTCTTCATATCTCTAACAACGAACTATGGCTTCATGTGAATTTCCAGTTTGACGTGTTTTGGTCAAAATCTGCTATGTATTTCGTGATGAAGATTAATGGTAATTATAAAGAAATGACAATTTGTCAGGGGTATTGGCTCATCCAAAATCATTTTGCTTATGTATATTACATTAGCTAATTGAATACTACAGTGCCATTGTCACCCTACCTATGAGAGTGGGATTTCTGTTCTCCATTTGTGAAGCTATCCACCCAGCTGCCCCAAACTATTTTTCTTTTAGAAAGATGGTGAAGATTTAGTCCTTCTATTCAAACCATGGCATGAAAGTAATAACACACACACACACACACACACACACACACCCACACACAACCCAAATGAAGGACTTAACTGAGAATTGCTTAGGTAACTTACAGGATTTTAGTGTCAAAGTATGTTAGGATTCTTTTTGCATATATACTGTACACCTCATTCTATGTACATGTTTGAATTAATGTATATTCTATCTATCTATCTACTTATCTATCTATCTCCCAAAGAAAACAAACAGACCAGTTTCACATGCTTTATAAATGAACAATGAGACAAACATGTGGAAGTGGGTATTTGCTGCTCTTTAATAGCATTTTATGATAGCATACTTCCAGAGTTTATTACTAACATTGCTAGTATTATTGGTATAAAGAAACAATTATAAAGAAATTGAACATCATGTTTCATTTTGAAAACATATTTCACGTTGTTGAAGTTAACCTTCTATGCCATTAAGAGATGAAAAGAGAACCCATTATCAACCATGCAACAATACACAGCAATTGTAACCTATAGAAAGTTATTAGATAACTATTGCCATCCCTGCCATCTGATCGACTGTTCAGAATTCACCGAGATTGGAGAATAATATAGGTTGCTTTTTTGATCAAATGCTATCGCACTCTTTCTCACATTGGTTGGAATACATTCTGACACAGTGAAGACAGGAAGTATGTACTACATGTTCAGTGGATGCCTTACCAGCTTAGAAAGAAATAAAATGAGGCCCCAGAGAGTCACCAAACTAGTAGGAACTAAATGCATACCTCAAACAACTAGGGAATAACACAATATATTACACAGGAAAGAGATAAACTCAGTGATTAACATATATTGAGTACAGGAATTCAGAAAAGGAAAAGAACAACACAGGATGGAGTAGCTCATGCTGACTAGGGGCCAAATACAGAAGATAGGTCTTCCTTTGCCCTTTCTTTGCTATGAAATATCCACTGATTTACCCAGCACTTGCTGAGCTCTTACTACATGTTAGGATCAATGGGAAAGAAGGTAGAAAGATTCCTACAGTGCCCTAGTCTGAGGGTAGTGGAGGAGCCCCTACTCTGAGGGGCTGTGTGGAGGGTCATTAAATCAATAATCACATGAATAAACTAACTTTGATTTATATAAAAAGTATTACATTTGTACGAAGAAAGATATGCAGCTTTAAATATATATAATGTGCAATACCACGCTCCTATAAACTGAACACAGCAGTCAGAAGTCCTACCATGATTTCACTTATTTCATTAGGTGTAGGCCTGACGTGCTAGACCCTGGGCACAAACGAATGCTGTGATCTCTCTTCCTCTTATCTATGCCTACTCCACCAACTCATGTTCTTTATGTCCTTTCCTCACAGCCCCACCCCAGCACCCCCACACACAAACACACAGGTCTTTTCTGTGATGTATATTTTTACATAAGAATACCTGCTTTTATGGTGGATTAACTAAAGGTCAACGTGTAACACCCAACTGAACGGAATCAGCTTGGTGCTGGGCATGGAAGGCCCATGCGAGGGTTGCTGACAACAGCATAAAAAGAGAACTGAAGGGGAAGATGGTGTGCTGCTGATTCTCCTGTCACACAGGTTTTCCTGATATGAACTTAGCTGTTCTCACCATCAGAGGTGCTTCAATATTTGCTGTTACTGAAGGGTGGCTGTAGCTCTTTTCGGGGAAGCTCTGGTCCTCTGAACATCACTTCCTGGTTCGTGGGCACATCTCTCAGCCTGCTGGCACAGATCCTTCGTCCCACTGGCACAGACTTTCTAGCTTCCACAACTGACCTTTGGGCCTTCCCAGTGCAGATCCTTGATACAGACTTGCATGAGGCATTGCCATGGGCTCTAGGTCTCCAGCTACACTTGTGCAGGACACTGCCATGGGATTCAGGCTCTCAGCTGCATTCTTTGGGTCTCTAGTGCATGGACGGATCTCCCACACTGTGTTGCATTTGACTCTTCAGATGACTATTATCAAATAATCTTATAAATTATGTGTCCTGTATTAAATCTTTTCCCTTGCAAACTCCCCATAACTCATAAAGTGATGGGTAGCTAAATCTTCAGAAGAAAGTGCAGAGACAGTTTGCCTACTGGTGTTAGCATTTGCTGTAGCTATTCCTGGCATAGGGCAACACATGTTTTTAATAAACTTGTAAAAACAGTGTAGATCTAGCTGTAAATATGTTTTGCTGGGTAATGTAGGCTGAATATAATGATTAAATTGACAGTTGTTGGGTTCCTCCCCTCCGCAAAAAAAAAATCACCATACAATAGAAATAGTTTGAATGATGAGGCCAAAGACAGTCTCATGATACCAATACTGTGTTCATAATCACGTTATGACAACAGTCAATTTATAGTAAAAACATGCTGTTTTCCTTGTTCACAGCACTGCATGTTTTGTTTAGTCTCTTAGAAATATCCAGTTCCATGTGAAGGAGCCTATATCTATAATTAGAACTAAGGCACACAATCTGATACCTGTCAATATTATGGCAAACAACTTAAACATAGAGCAAACACTGAACTTACTGACACAAGATGTAAACAAATCACTCTTTAAACTGATACATTTATTTCAATTTTTATTATCAATTATACTCAATGCTCACAAAGATGTATGGGAAAACATATATGTCAATAAAGCAATGAGAAGTAGAATCCACTAACGAAATAAGGTCATTTAAAAATTTTCAACATTCTATTTAACAGAAACTGAGATTTTAAATTTTGCTTCCTAGTACTAACATAGTCTACATAAACCCATTTAACAACATGTATTTTCAAAATATCTCTTCTCTGATATCCTAAATAATTACTGCAGAGTTCTCATTCAGAGGAGAATAACATTCAACCTCATCAGCCTAATACTGTTTCATTATAAACTACCAGAGACCAATATTTCTTGAATTTGAAATTTCTGGGCCAAATACTATAGTTCATATCAAGAAAAATATATGCATACTATAGGTGGCTATAATTAATTAAGCCATCTATTTCATAAAGAGATGGTTGGCTCATAGTAAGGGTACCATTAGTAATGTAGAAGTAGGTGGAAAGGAAGAAATATAGAAAGCAAAATTCTACCCGCTGGAAGCCCATACAGTATTTACACCACAAATCTATATACCTTCTGTCAAATAATAACTACCTAGATTTGAAGCAAAGTCTTCCACAAAATTAATACAGAGTAACTCTAAAGGCTCGCCTTTTCATTCACTGTCATATTTCTGTTTCTCTCCTGACAAAACTAAGAGAGCTTTTATTAACTGCATGTAGGAAGTGATGTACATGGTTAGAGCATGACAACTACCCTCCAGTTTCAGATGCACTGTTAAAAGAAAAATGTCTTCCACATCCCCACAGGGCCAAAGGAATGGTGAAGTAAGCTATAAGGAAAGAGATTCTGATCCAGGAAAAATTGAATTCTAATAATCAGAGCTGTCAGAGCACAGATTAAGCTGCCTCAGCAGACAAGGAGTTCCCAGCTGCTAGAAGAAACAAGTACTGGTAAAACACGCACTTAGTAGGGACAATGTAGACAGGACGAGGAGAGTTGAAAGGGTTTCTTTCACAATTCAATGGAGTAAGTGTTAACGGCAATGATGACAGTAATGGTGATAGATTTATAAAGCATATGGCAATGTGGAATCTGAGGAAAAAAGGGCAATTGATTTTTTAAAATCACTTTCCCTACATTCTTGTTTTAATGACAGTAACCAAGCCTTAATGGTTTACCTTTCAGAAATATATCTTTCCCCAAGTAGATTTTAAAAAAAATTGTCAGTAGTCAGCTTATCCTTTCAGTCAGCACATACGTGCGAACAACACACATTTACTGTGGTGGTCCCACTCTCTCTTCCCCTCCCTCTTGCTCCCTCCCTCCCTCTCTCTCTCCCTTTCTGCCTCCCCTTTCCCTCCCCCTCTTCCCCTGCACCTCCCCGCTTCTATCTGTTTTGCTACATAGACAAAGCTGGTCTCAAAATTGTGATCCTCCTGACTCCAGCCTTCCAAATACTGGGAGTATAGGTATGGGTCATGCCTAGGTGTTCATTTCTTTCTTGTTAAGACAAATATTAAATGGGATAGGATAAGATAGGATAGGATAGGATAGGATAAGATAGGACACAATAGGACTGCATGAACGTATACACATAGTTTATAAAGTTTTCACTGCCCCAAAGTATACCTGTCCTTTTGCAGCCTTGTCTTTGTTTTACATTTAACAATTTATCATGAATAGCTCTGTAACCTGTAAATATAAATTTAAACTTTTTTAAACAACTGCATAGTATTTTACTGGATGTATATGCCATAATCTATACTAACAGACATTTAAATTTTTTATAAAATTTTAATTTAAAGTATTACAGCCATCATTGTACTTTTACGTTTACGCTAGCATTTCTTTAGGAAACAGAACTGTAAATTAGATTATTAAAGCACAGAGAACACACGTCAAACTGCTTAGCCTTTCAACAGCTCTATCAATACTGACATCTCCATATAAATATATCCATTTTCTTAAGCTCTGAACAACATCAGACAGCGCCACTCTTGTTATATTTTATTACTCTAAAATTTAAATTACCCATCTATTGTTTAGTTATATATATGTTATGGAAAACATACTGTTAATGGTGCGCATCCATAAAACACACACATATGCGTATGTATGTAAAATTGCATTTTGCTGATGTCTACCACATATAATGGCTGCCATGTTCAAGCTACCTGAAGAGGAACATGAATGTTACAAAGGAGAATTTGCTATACACATTACACCATTTCCCCTCATGAGCTAGTTGGTGAGATGCTTTCAAAGTACACATAATAGGATAAGGGTCAAGAGCCTAACATGATGGTGCAGGCCTATAAGTCTGATACTTGGGAGGCTAAGGCAGGACGATCACAAATGAAGCCAGCCTGGGCAACTTAGGGAGATGCTGTCTCAAAATAAAAAAGGGCTTGGGGGGCATTCAGAGGTAGGGTGTTTACCATTTTGAGATCCCGGGTTCGATATTAAGTCCTGCCCAGACCAAAAGAAGTTAAAGATATGAAGGGGAATAAACAACAGAAGGGACAGAAAATTCTGCCTGAGGAGGCAGAGTGACTAAGCTACAACGACTGCAGAGTTTAGAGCAGGAAAAACAGGACAGAGTGATGAAGAAGGGGCAGACCACCGTGGGCCAAAGAGAAGGCAAGGGAGCGACCAAGCGGGTGGGAGTGAGGATGGCTGAGCAGAGTAGATGTACACAGGTGAAGTTTCAAACTTTGTATTCTCTTACCCGGCCTTATTTTCCTTCAGAGCACTTATAATTACTGCAAATTATGGCTCTTGTTATGCTCCACACACAGTAAATCTGCTTCCCAGTTTATCGCCTACAAAAGGGTGAACAATGTGTGTTCTTTACTGCTGACTCCCGGAATCAGGGTGGGGTCAGCACACAGTGTGCTCTCAGGGAAGGGCTTAGCGGGGATCAGCATCCCGCTGCTGAGGTCACTCTAACCAGAGTCAGCAGTGCGAAGGAATGTGCATTTCTATGGAAGCTGGAAAGGACAGGGTGGTGATGAAATGCAGTGGGGGATGTGGTCCAGTTCTGTTATTCAGGATAAACTGATCTGCTGGCAAAACCGGAGCACAAGTAAGGCGATCATGGCAATCTCAGCGGGGCCAAAAAACTAACCTACCAACGGGTGGCGAGGATCCCATGGCGGCAGAAAACAAGGCCCCGCTAAGGAGTGACTAAGGATTAATAATACTCAATGTCAGCGAGTGCTTAACCTATGCTCATTCTGTGCTAACTACCGCACATGCATCTTTTTTATCTTATGAGACGGATATTATTTCCTCCAGATTTTAAAGTGAGGAAAGTGAGACACAGGAAGATACAACTCACTCAAAGTCACAAAACTAGTAAGTAGCGCAGCAGGATCAGCTCGGTTCTGCGCCTGTAAAGCCTGTGTGCTCTCCATTATCATAAAGGAATAAACTTCAGTTAAGGGTTCAGAAAGGTGGTCGTGATCACACACTGATCCTGCACATACATATTCATGTCCAAACTCTGAGATTCTCAAGGAAAAATAAATTGGTCAAGTATGTGCTAGGTCAGTGTTTTCATGACCAATTACCGGGCCATGAAATCAATTACTGAGTCATAATCGGCATTTTAAAAAGAAATGAAATAGATAACATAAAAAGGGAAAGAAAATATTAAAGGAAATCGTCACAGTATTGTTTCATGAAAGTTTTGTTTTAGACATATATGCATGTATGCACCGGAAAACCCTGCCAAATGTAGCTCTTGCTATGAGTTATGGTGAAAATATAATTTGAAAGTCCTTGTGCCAAATCATCTACTGACACTCTTATGTAGAAATGAGAATTTAGTTGAGCACCTGCAGAGGGACAGAGAATAAGAACATAAAATCATAACAGAAACTCTTCGGCTAGGCTGCAAAAATGGCACAAATCTTGCACACACACGCACAAACTCTCACTTGCTTTATCATCAACAACTGTCTCCTCGGCTGCTATATTAATAAGCGTGTTTTGCTGAAAGCTTAATAACAGTACCTTACAGCTGAATGAGGCATTAATGAGCTTATCAAGTGCTTCACACACTACATCCTAATAACACCTGGTGTCTGCATCCTCATTCTCAGAATCAAGAATCTGCAGCTCCCCAAAACAGAGCCAGGGCTGGAAACCAGGGCTTCTGTCTGTACCTCCAGCACCCTCCTTTCAGTGCAGCACATCACATCAGCCACAGGGCAAAGTGGATGTAGCAGAGCAGTCTCTTCTAGGCTTCATTCGGCCAATTCCAGGCTGAGGGGCCGCAGGCTTTGTGACTGTACGTGTTCAGGGGCACTGAGGACCGTCCGTTTTGAACGGGGGAATTCAGAAGCGAGAGACCCTTTCAGGCAGAGCCGCACCCCAGGTATTCCACCAAAAACCGTGAAAACACATCCCCTAGGCCAGACTCAGCTCTTAGAAGTGGCGAAGCAAGCATAATCTGAAGAGGCAGCACGGCAAAGGTGCCCTGCTCACAGTAATAAATACTCTCATGAAAAGACAACTGTGAAAGGAATTCTGTTTTCCCACTGACTCGCTTCCCGGAACATGAGACCCGGAAGGTGCTGCAGGGATCATTCAGTCCAGGCACACATTTTCAGGGGCGGTAACAGACGCCCAGAGAGGTTACGTGCCTGAGCCAAGAGTCACACCGTGAGTGAGCGGCGGGGCCCGAAGGACAACGGCGTGACCACATGCATGTTCTTAGGGAAAACACAGCTTCTTCCAGAGATGGTAGAGTGGTGTGGATTTAGAGTAAAAAAATGAGTCAGCTGTGAGGGTCTCACCTGGTGTTACCAGCAGGCTGACGGACTCAGGAGGTCTGACCAGGCCTGCACGACTGCGCCGACACAGCCTGTGAGCTCTACCAGGCCCGACTCCCGCCTGCAGGCCTGCTGGAAGCTCAAGAGCTCTGAGACCAGTACTGCTGACCCCTGCGTGAGATGCCCCGACCCAGGATGCCGCAGTCCCGTCAGTGCCAGGAATGCAGTTCTTCACCCTTTCTTTGCTTGACTTCTGCCAAAGCCAGATTCTTTCATTAGGTCATGATGGTGACAAGTATGGTATCAACTGATCAAACAGGGTGAAATAATACGCATTTTCAAGATAATATTTTAGAGCACTTATCTGTCCCTGTGGGTTTTTGTTTAATAAGATGTTGTAAAATCCAAAGTTGGCCCTAAAAGCTTGATATGGCATCATGCTTATGTTTGAGGCTCTGTAACTAAGAAACAACTTCTGAAAAGGAAGGAGATAAAAAATGAACTCTGACTAGCTGAGTAGATGCCAAGTTTCAGTCCCCTGTCCTGTGGAAACCTTCTGGTCAGGTTGTATATGAGGTAAGGGGAGACTCATGTACTTCTAAATATTTATTGTTGCTAGGTTTCTTCACTGTTGATATACAGGTAATGATGACTTTTTGTCCTTTGAAGTCAAATACTATCACGTAAGTGGTGACAAGTATCTGCCTCCATGAAGAGGAACACACACAGGTATGCATGCATGTGTGTGCACGCGCGCACACACACACAGGTACACATGCACACACACGCATGCGTGCACACATACATGTACACACATGTACACACATATGCACACATGCACACAGAAACACAAGACTTACAATTTTATACTCTAAAACTGACACTTCAAATGAAATTTTTTAAAAGAAAAGAATTAAAAGAGCAGGAAGGAAACAATTTTTAACTTTCACGTTTTAGCCTAAGTTGGATATTTTACTCAGCAAAATGCAGATTTTCTGAGGTCCAGTTGCTCTTCTCTAGGGTCTGTGATGAGGTCAAGGGAAACATGCAGAGCAAAGCAGGAAGGCGAGGCACAGCGCGGAGGCACCGCCTCCCCCAGAGCTGGTCACAAGGGCAGGACCAGCCTGAAAGAAACAGACCAGCCGCAGAGGTGAGCGAGTGAGCACAACAGGGGGACACAGCAGCTCCCCTACTGACCCTTACCCTTCAGCCCCAGAGCACGTTCTACTGAGGGCCCACTCACGGTCAAGCTTACTGCAGCCCCAGAGATGGCCTGGATCACAAGAGACCTGGAAATTCAGCCCTATCAGGTTTAAACAAGTAAAGTCCAGATAGTGGTAAAGTGAAAAGAAGCGTACATGGAATGGTTAGAACTGGATGTGAGACCTGGACTTTCTGGAATTAAATATAACCTCCACCATTTATTAGCTCTGTGACCTTGGACAAATCACCTCATCTCTCTGTCCCTCGATTTAACACCTGCTTCAGAGAGTTCTCCTTAAAATAAAATTAATAATATGCACTAAATTCACAGGACAAGTTCTGACACACAGTGAGCTTTATATTGTATAAGTATTACTATGCTTAGCTATGCTTTCCTATAAATCAAGCTTTATAAGATGTCATTTTTTTTTTGTTTATTTTTATTTTTTGTGTTTTTGAGACAGGGTCTCACCATGCATTCAGGCTGGCCTTGAGCTCACTTTGTAGCCCAGGTTGGTCTCAAACTCACAACGAACCTCCTGCCCCAGCCTCCCAAGTTGCTAGGATTGCAGCACGTCTGGCTAAGATGCCATATTTAAAGAAAGCAGCCACTAGCAAATTTCATGACATATCTTTGGCTTTTTTATTAAAAGCCAGAAATTCAGACTTTAATGTAAAATGTCCAGGATTTTGAATGCTGAGAACTCATTGGAGGATGGTTTAGTTTTAAAGAACTGTATGGTGTGAACAAAATGTCTCCATAGCGCTCAATTAAACCTCCGGCCCAACCTCCAAGGCCACTGGTCCCTCTCTTGCTTCTTGTCCGCAGCCCTTCTTACCATCTGACATGTATTTATTTATCATCTCTCTTCCCATGGACCGCGATATAACAATGAAGCTTCTGGGAGTAAAGACCTATGTGCTGTTTGTTTGCTATTACATCCACACCCCACAGGTAGACCAGTGAGGACGAGCCTTTTAGAGATGAGCGCCGAAACTGCAACCCCAAACCCACTTATTTATCAAAAGCGCCAACACTGCAATTAAACCTGAATACAGTACTGAGGTTTTAATTTAGAAAAAAAACAACTCATACATACATATCTTTCATCTTACCAGAAAAATCACACATGTGCCATAGGTTCACCACCACTGTGATACACAGTAGGTGTTCAACAGGAGCAGAATCAACAAACAGTACTGTCTCTCTCCCCATCCCTCCCACCAGTGCTGACTCCATCTATCCATTCCCTCCTTTTGACACCGTGAATCACACAAAGACAAAGACACTGAGAACTATCTGCTTTGATATGAGAGTGAATCAAGGCTTTTTTTGGAGGAAGATCAGGAGGCCTTCATTACAGAATCTATAAAACACAGATTAAGTAAAATGTGTAAGAGGTAGGGGTATGAAGAATCCAAGAAATTTTCCATATATTTAAACTCAATACCAATGACTTTCAATTAAATTTTCCACAATGGTGAAGTAACATTTCTTTCTAAAGAAAATTTTGACAAGGTGAATCCTGTATATGAAGATGGCTTCACTTTCATCCAGACATCCATCCAAAATTGTACCTACCAAAACTGTTTAATACCTAAATGAAAAAAATTAGTCAATTTCTAGTAGTGGCCCTAAAGTATCCAAGTTGCTGACAAACTTTTTAAATAGCAAAGGGAATATGGCATTTAATTTCCCTATATGAGCAGAAAAACATAAAACATAGATCTGTGTATACTGTCAAAAATTAATTGGCAGGTCAGGGATATTGCTCAGTGGCATAGTGCCTGCCTGGCAAGTGCAACGTCCTTAGTTCAATTCCTGGTACCAAATAAAGAAAGAAAGAAGAAAAAAATTAATTTGCTACTTGGTAAATAAATTGACACTTACTCAATGATATATTATAAAACTTATTTTTAGTACCTCAAAAAACTTCCTTGAGGGGCCAGGGATATAGCTCAGCGGCATATGTGCCCGTCTGTCAAGCACAAGGTCCTGAGCTCGATTCCCAGTACCAAAAAAAAAAAAAAAAAGAAGAAAACTTTCTTGAACAACTCTATTTATCCAGCTATCCATCCTGCTCCTTAAAAAACTGCTCTCTTATTTTACATTAATACAACTTACTGCTCAAGAGATTGAGAGAACAAGATATGCAAGAGGCGGAGTGCCAGTAGTTAAAAAGACACAAAGGCACAATCCTTGTCCTTGCCCTCGGAGAACTTCTAGTCTCCTTTTTGCTAAAGAACGAAACAAAATGAAACCAAACCAAACCAAACCCAACCCAACCCTGACTCCTTCTTTCTCACCTGACTGGTTCTGATCTCAAGAAGTGGCAACTTGACCTTCAACTGTGTGTACCACCGCTTCCTGCTTTCACTTTCAATTTGAGTGACCTGGATTTCTTCTACCCAGAAAAAGCTCTACATTGATTCTTAAAGCTTTAATTATAAGGAAAAAATTATTATGTGTACTTTTTCAGTAACTTTCCACATTTTAGTACTTGGACAAACATTAAGTTTCCAACAGAGTGCTCAGAAGAAATTAAAACATGGAGTCACTATTCATGGCCATGGTGTAACAGTGAGTACCTAGTGTTTAGGAAGATCTTTTTTTAAAATCAGATTTTACTGGTACATTTTAAATGTATGTAATGATCACATTCATCATAGAAAACTTGTACATGGACAGGATATAACTTGATTCTTTTAGGAGGATCTTTTCTGATAACAAAGTAGGCTGGTTAGTCCAAATGGAGCAGGCTTTCAAAAGTCATTAGGAAGGCTATAATGTGAAATCTGCACATAAAAAATTCAATGTTGGCAAAATTAAAAAACAAACAGATGAAACAAACAAAAACAAAACCTTTGGGCTAAGTATTCTCATATTCTCCCTAGAATTTTTCTGTTACCCTGCCCTATTCTGCTATTTCACTGAGCTTGACCCTGCTCCCATTTCTCTCCGTGCATTCTGCCTGGTGTTGTACACTCAACTGTCAATAACAGCTAAGTAGGGAACATAAACAGATGAAATGAGTTGGTCGGGTACTGCTACGGTTTGGCTGTGATTTGAATACATCCTCAAGAGTTCATGTTTTGTTGATTTTTAGTGTGGCGATTCTAGGAGGTGGGGTATACTTTAAGAAGTGGGGCCTAGTGGGATGTCCTTAGGTTACTGGACTGCGCTAAGAAAGTATTAAAGTAGCTCTCAGGAGACCCTCTGGTGAGTTCAGGAGGGTTAGGATTGTTATAAAAGACCCTGCCCCACTTTTATGATGTGATCTCGTCCTTCCTCACGTGCTCTTGAAGTTGCAAAGCCACTGGAGGTTAGGCTTTCTTCAGAGCCTGAACCAGTGCCCCTTAGTCCTATGCTACCACTGAATCTTTGGATTTGATCCTTTAGGCTATGAGCTAAATGAAGGCCTTTTCTTTATAAATTTAGCTTAGTTATACTATGCATATTTCCTTAGCACAACACAATAACAACAAAACCCCCCATTAATTCAGGTATCCTGACCAAAAAAAAAGAAGAGTGCTCTCTATATTGGTACAGCCCTGCTTTAGCCTATCATACTGTTGCTATATTGGAATGTTGGCCCAGTGTCACTCGCTCCAGATTATTTTAGAAACTCCATGAATTTTTAAATGTTGGCTTAATATTTGTTTAAAAGTTCAAATTAAATAAAAAAATTTAGAGCTCTATATAGCTTAAGGGATGTCAATTTCTAGCTTCTAAATCATACTGAAGCCTTTTTCTTTAGCTTGAACACTATCCGGAGTTCCAGACACGTATGTTAAACTTTACTGGGGTACATGAGTGGCACCGAAATTTCCCAATTCCGAGTCTTGAGCTCAACACTGGTTTCCACAGTTCTACTCATTTCTTGTAACTTCTTTATTCTGTTGACTGGGAATATCCATCACTTTAGGCCTAAGTCCACTCTTCTGTCACCTTCTTGCTCCCTGCCTTCTGACCATCCCAATCCAAGCAGTCACCAGGCCATGGAGAGTCCTCGAGTCCTTGTCTACATACCTTCAGCTTCGTGTCCAGGTAGTTAGCACCTCATTTCAACTACTAATAACCTCCTACTAGTTTTCTCCACGTCAACTTCATCAACTCTACCACAGCTAAACACAGAATAAGGAAAGTTGCATTCCTCCTACCCTGCTCAAATGTCTGTGTTGGCTCCCAGCATCACATAAGATAAAACTTAGCTCCTTAGCACAGCACCCAGATTCTGGGCTTCAACTGCTCAGCCTGCTCTACCTTCACTCATTCTAGCAGTGCAACCAAGCTTTGTAGGACTCCTGTTTTTCCCTGGATTTGCCATTGTTTCTCACGCCTGTGGTATATATTTCCTTTCACCTTTCCCCGCTGACTAGCCCCCTTGTCTATACAGCCAACGACTACTCATCCCTTAAGCCTCAGCTCAAGCCATCCTGTCTTCCCCAGGAAGATTTAGGCACTCTTTTGAATCCAGTTGTATTCAAGCAACTGCAGACTAATCATTAGGATAGGGAAAGGATAACATCATTCATCTTTATATCAGAGCATTTAGTACACCATCTGGCACACTGTGTTGGCTTCATAAATATTTATTAAATAAAAGAAGAGTGAGCTATGGCTTGTTAGAAGAAAGAATGCATAGTTGGGGAAAAGTAAATAAAGGAATAAGAGATTTGGATTTGAATGGTCTGTGGTGTAGAGTGCTGCCGAAATCCTCCATTGGTCTACCACTGAATCGAAACATGTCTTGCCCCTATTCTCCCAGGAAAC
The DNA here is from genome assembly GCF_000276665.1 of Chinchilla lanigera. Lineage (NCBI taxonomy): Eukaryota > Metazoa > Chordata > Mammalia > Rodentia > Chinchillidae > Chinchilla > Chinchilla lanigera. The sequence continues at coordinate 10,448,117 of NW_004955440.1, forward strand.
TCAGGATAAACCCAAACTCATCACTCTGACACGGACATACCCATTGCTACAGCCTAGTATCCCCCTTCCTTACCTGAACTTATTCCTGTTCTGAGAGTGTGTCATTTGTAACTTTTCTCGCTGGGAATGCTCGTCCCCTATTTCTAGTTCTTTTTGTCACTCAGGTATCAGCCATCACATCACGTCCTCAGAGACGCTTCCCAGATCACTGGATCACCCTAGCTACTACCTTCTTTCACCCATTACTCCTTTCCCATTACTGATTTCTCTCCTTTGCAGCTCTTAGCAGTATCTTAAGAGCTGTGAGAGAATCTGAAATTATTTTAACTCATTTGCAGTCCACTACAAGAGCGTGAACGTGATTCATTATTCCGTACCTGTCTCCCACATTTCCTTTGCTGAGCGTGTCTCGCTGCACAGCCCATACAGGCCTCAGCCCTCCTTCCCGCCTCCGAGTGCCGCCATACCCAGCTCTTCTTTCTTTTCTGAAAATAGCTACATTTTCTAATCAGTGTTTCAAAAGAATCCCACTAACTTTTTCTGATCTGTTGGAGCTATACTGGTTTCTTTCAAAAAAAGTTTTGAAAATAATGAGCATCTACAACATGCAGACTATGTAGTACAGGAATAATCTAATCCATGAATCTTTGTCTAACAAAAGAATAAAACCACAATCAAATCTAGAGTCTCATAATCATGCCTTTCCCTACAACCAGAGTTTGTAATCTTGCCTTTTAAGGAGGAGCTCTTTTGCTAGCCTACCATTTTTACATCATTCTCAACCAAATATCTCTACATGGAGAAATGGTATGACTGTCTTTTAATAAAAGAAAATTATTGAAAATTAAGCTTTCAAAAATATTGTGGATTTGACTCCAAAATAAGTGTTAATGTCCAAGCATATAAACAGAAACAAATTAACAATTATTGCTTCACAACTTTCAAATTGTTTATAAACATAAATCTTATTTCTTTCTAAAAACATGAATATCAAGACTTTTTTCATTTTAATAATGATTTGCAATAACTTTAGGTAAATCATTATTAAAAAATAACTTTATGCCATGCATGGTGGCACATGTCTGTAATCCCAGCCCTCTGGAGGCTGAGGTAGGAGGATTGTTGCGAGTTCGAGGCCAGCCTGGCTAGAAAGTGAGTTCAAGAATAGCTGAACTGCACAGTGAGATCCTGTCTCAAAAAAAAAAAAAACAAAAACAAGAAAAACCACAAAACTTTACAACATCATATCATCATATAATAAAGTAATATTATTTTAGTGTACTGCTCTTTTTATAACTTAAAGTTAGTCTCTTAGATAGTGTCCTTGTTAAATATACTTATAATTTAAGTATTTGTACATTCTAGGAAAAATAGTACAAAATACTTGGAAATCAAATGTCTATTTTTATAGCTGGGAAGTTCAAAATATTTATTTGGTAGAGTGACTTCTAATTCATATCTTATAAGTGATATGATTTTCATCAGTGTCTGAATACTTGAATGACTATATATTCACTGTGATTCTTTTCTGGGCAATACTACTTTTTGAATTAAAAAATTTCCTCTATTGTCATATGTTCTTTGAATAGATTCATTAATTAGATGGCCTGAAATATAAATAAAGTCTCCAATTTCTGAAAGCATACAATTAAAATCCAAATATAAATTACTGTTAAATCATTTGATTAACTTTATTAGCAGGTAATAAAGACTAATGAAGAAGACAATAATAATAACAGTCTGATGAAAAAGAAAAATATTAAACACTTCTTCTCTTCTGACTTTGGTTGAGGGTCTGCATCCCAGGTGCTAACATTCTTTACCTCATTATGAAGTTAGCTGTATGAAACAGGCACTGCATGAAACAGGCATTGCCCTTGGGCTGATGAGGAAGCCAAAGCACGAAGACGATTCGTAGGTAGTTTCCCTTGCTCACAGGAAGTCTGGCACTAGAACCCTTGCTCGTCAACACTACCACAAGTAAGAGTTACTGAAGGGAGAACTTTAAAACAGAGCCTGTTCTGGGTAAGTTCTTTTTTTTTTTTTTTTTTTTTTTGGTTTTTCTCCAGTACCGGGAACCGAACTCACAACCTTGTGCATGCCAGGCAGGCGCTTTTGCCACTGAGCTAAATCCCCAGCCCCTGGGTAAGTTCTTATTGGGAACAGTTACTCCACTAAGCATGATCACCATTTCAACATAAGAGCCATATCTTATTGATAGTATTCTTGTTTTTAAAAACATGTGAAAAGTATATTTTATGGAGGGCTAGCTTATTTGTCCCTAAAAATAGAAAATCGTGCCTAAAAGTTAAATTTGAGGGTAATAATTAGTTAACTTTTAATTTTTTTTAGTTTTGAGACACATAGAGACATTATCAATTTCCAAAGAAGACCTGGAGTTAGAAGGAAGCTGACACAATTCTCCTGTCTCTTACTAGCAGAATCTCTCCTTCCTAGGAGCATTCACCCCACGGAATTTAGGAACAACTGACTCCGTAAAAACTAGTTTCAGAACTCTCCTCTTCAAAAGCGGATAGAAGGGTACCTGCAAAGGTGAGGCTAAATCGAACAATTACCTTCATAGCTGCAGGTCGGGGCAGTTGGTTCTCAGACTGCTGATTGCTTTAGCCACATCTAAGCCATTTTGAGATACAGGCAGGGATACTGGGCTGGTGTCTTTTTGTTTTTTTGTTTTTTTTACCCCTCTAAGATGTTCTGCCATTTAGGATGTAAGACTGAAACAATTAGAGGCCTCCTTAGCCAGCATGTGAGAAAAGTCATTCTGTGAGACAAGGAGAAAGAAAGCTGTGATGAAATAGCTTGTTTCTCAATCCAGCTATCTAGGATCCAAGAATGACCCAAGATAACTCAGGTGTTTGATCACATAAAATTTCCACTCCATCTTTTTAAAACTTTGATTAACACTAGTTGAAGCTGTATTTCTGTCACTTGCAACTTTCCTACATCAAAGATGTTTGCTATTTTTCTTCTTGGTCTTTGCGCCTGTAATATATTCTACATATAAAGGCCTGTAGTAATTAACAATCAACTTGATTTATCAAGAGAAACATACAGTGATAAAGTCTTTAGAATTTTATTCATGGAATTTTGATGTCTTCAATGAGTAAGAACATAATCTGCTTAAAAATTGTTTTTGAATTTAAAAAAATATCTCAGTGTAGCTTCATTTTGCTTTAGAGATCCCTCAAAAACTATCTATACTACTGTTTTAGAGGGCATATAATAAAATCAACAACGTACTCAACAGTCCTTTAGGGATTGAAACTATTTCTATACTTCTGAAAAACTTAAATTTATCATTCACCAATGACAAAACTGCTCAGTCAGAATATCCCTGTGCCTTAGTGATCTGAATAAAACATTCAAGTGCCATGAAAATTAGCATCTCAGCCCTGAATTCAGGGTGTGTCTAATGAAAATCGGGCAGAGAAGCTAATGGGAAATTTAACATAGGGCAAATGTCATTATTGTTGTAAGAAATATACCATAATTAAAACGTTTCTGAGTCCTGGACAACGACCTACAGTAATAATGCTTCGTTGACCTTATTATAAAAATAATTTTTCATTACTAATTCAGCAAAAGAGTCCCTTTTTCAGTCTTTAAACACAAATAATGAAGGAAAAATCAGCACCTGATTTTTCACTGCAGCATACGAGGTAACATAAAAACACTGAGGAGTTAAGGATGGAAAACTTAGTTCCAAAACCACAGTGAACAAAGACGAGGAGAACATGAAAGCAGACATTTCGAAGAGCGAGGAATAAAAGTCGTAGACATAGCTGATTCTGGCAAAAGATAAAGGAGCCGCAGTAAGAGGATTGGATTTCATGCGTCCTACAGCACCCGTGTTCTGGAAATCACAGGGGCTGTGGTCTTGACATTCGAAGGCAGACAGACTGCATTTAATCGGGACAGAAAGAACATTTCTTTGTGTTAGTTACTGTGTCTTAAATTTATTTGGGAGATTACTCTCTTGAATAACACTAGAGCATTATAATATGTAGTTTCCCTGGAGGTCCTTGTAATGGGGTTTCACCTGTGGGCTGGCCTGCCGCTTTTCTTTGCTGACTAGCACTCCATGCAGCCTGGATCTGAGGAGGATTCGAAGTGCAGCGTACTTTGGGAAGGTGAACATACTCTCTTTAGTTGGCAGTATAGAAGAAGAAATGCTCGAAGTAAGGGTAAATTCAAACGGTAAGGACAAGTTTGATGTGTGGACTATCACGCATATTGTATACTGTGAGGGGCGAGGAACGAAGTCATATCACTGGTAACTGGGGAGGGAACTTGGGGCTAACCCTCCAAAAACCTCCCCTCAGATCCAAGTACAATGTTTATGTTTCTACTATTTGTCTATAATTTTTAAAAATTCAAATACATCACCCAAGGAAAAGAGACATTAGGCCTTCAATACTCATTTTAAGAACAATGTGCACTGTTAATACTCTTGGAGGAGAACAGGAGCCTATAAAATAAGAGCACAAAAGGGATGAACCTGGGGGTCGGAAAGGAGGAAGATGAGTGTCCAGAGCGCAGGCCAATGACCCAAATGTCTTTGGGGCCAGGAAGATGACGTAAATGTGCTGACCTAATGTAGGAACATATCAGAAAGGGGTGGGGGCTTATGTCACACCAAAAGGCATTCGAATGCAATATTTTAAAAAGAAAACTTGGCTAGGCAAGTACAATGACTGTAGTGGTCCCCATTTTATGACCACTGCTGACAACAATGTTGCAAAAGTCTGTTCTCAGAACACGACTATCCCCGAAGATACCAAATCAAGAAAATAAAACCAAAAGTGAGTTTTACTGGGAATTCCACTGAGTGAAATGCAAGGTGTGCTAGATTCTCTTCTGCCCTCTCCGTAAGCGTCACTGTCCACCCTCCTTGAACCCACTCTGTGCCCCGGCAAGCTGGCCTGAACAGACTAGATCAAAGCGGTCCTCGGCCTCTGGCTCTGGTTGGTTTCTGCCAACTGGAGACACAGGTAGGAGATTGACGGTAGTTAGTCCACTGCCCTGCCCCTGGCAGCTTGGCCATGTCTTCCTTCCCTGGGGCGTGGCCAGCAGGCTGTCTAGTAACCTCTCTTCCCAGCAGAGGTAGCATTGTTACTTGACCCAGAGCACAGAAGGACACACTAGGCCAGGGATATAGCTCACCAGCACACGCTCCTGCCTGGTAAAAGTAAGGTCCTGAGTTGGATTCCTGGTACAAAAAAAAGAAAAGAAAAAAAAAGATAAAACTGGCACACTTGCTGTCCTTAAATCTGGCCCAAACCTTTCTAAAATGTCCTCCTGTTAAAGCCTTCTCATTACAAGTTTGAAGATGCTGTATATTTCTTGCAAGCCATACATTGGCTAAAAGAAAACAAAATGGGTTCCTTTTCTGCAAGATTTCCGAGTCCCTAAAGTGCAGCGTGTACTGTGAACATTCAAGAGTGGGGCGTGATATAATACTGTATGTATTAGACCCTGGTCCAGAGAGGAGAGACATGTTAAGATTCTGTAGGCTTGAGAGGCCCCAGGAATCAGAGATGATGGCAGCATAGAAGACGGTGACAATGCAAACAGGGAGCTGAGAAGACAAATTTTCCAATATATAATTTCTCAAGCTTAATTGAGAGGTCAAGTTTTGGGAAGGGAATTGGTTACTGTTAATTTTGAGGTTAAAAAACCATGTCTCTTCTCACTCTCTCTCTCTGTCTCTCTGTCTCTGTCTGTCTCTCTCTATATTTCTGTCTCTGTTTCTGTCTCTTCCTGTCTCTGTCCCTCTCTCTCTCCCTCCCTCTCTCTCTCTCTCTCTCTCTCTCTCAAGCATTTTATACATGATCTTTGAACCAATAAAGCCAGGAGAAGTGTTTGGTACTTCCTTTCTGCTTTTTTACTGTGCTTTCTGGACTATATATTAGGATATCATATGGCCCAATAAAATGTTCATATAAAAACTTTGCTTCAACTAGTGAAATGAACCTGAGAACAGAACTAGAAACATTGAGAATAATAAAATATACCTAAATCTCTCTTCTATAAACCTTTAAAGTAATGACAGCAACAAAATATTAAATGTGGACAGTTTTTCAGCACTTTGAAGTGGTGTTCTCTAGTCCTCAAATGCAATTTGGAAACTCTGGAGTCTTTCTAGTATTTTCTGAGAGTATAATTTGGAGGGTTGTGACCAGACATCATTTACACACACACACACACACACACACACACACACACACACACACTCCATCTCTTAGTATTTCCTTGCACAAAACAATTTCAGTCAGAGCAAAATGCCTTCTCTACGTTACAGCACATATCAAATTCAACATGTCTCTGGCTTTTCTCCTCACCTTTGGAGGTACTGGGGATCCAACCCAGGAATGTCCGTGCCAAGCAAACATTCCATCACGGACCTACACTCCGAACCCTTGAACTCATCTGACTCTGCTATAGTCTTTTCCATTCTTCAAGCTGCTCAGGTCAAAATTTGGGTACCCTCTTTGATGTCTCTTTTTTCCCATATCTCTCAATCTATTATTCATCAGCAATATGGTCTGTCCTTTCAACACAGATCCTGAATTTAGCCACTTCCCATGAACTCTGTTGCTACCACCCTGGCTAGGTGGCTTTACAGTGCTCATTTTTATGTAAATGTCACAGTACTTTAATGAAGAAAGGTCCTTTAAATTTCTGCTTAATAGTGGAGAAAACTGAGGTGTCAGAGAGATATGATAAATTGCCAAAATGGTACATTCAGGAAGCAGAACTGGGATTTGAAGCTGCCCCGGACAATTCCCAAACTTTTGCTCTTTCTTACATCCCAGAATAAAATTAAAGGTTTTAAAAACTGACCCTTGGGAATTCATATGTAACTATTTGTTCCTAAGGAAGTATTAACTCCCTATGGATTTAGGAAAATTATAAGCTGTTCGTAAATGTTATAAGAAAGCACGTAGACAAACACATGTAAAATTTAGAAAGATAGATGTGTCACTTATTCTAAACTTAGGGATATCATAGTTTCTAAAAGAAATCCAATTAGGAGTTATTCACAGGTGACTACTAGGGAAAAGGTGATTATCCCATCACATTCTAAATCGCCAGGAGCCAGGCAGAGAAGCAGCTGGGTGCAAAGATGCACTGCGGAGCTGGGTCCGGGTACTGCCAGGGAGGAAGTGGCAGCTGGGAGTGGGGAGGGTTTCAGCATCCAACATTTAAAAAGGTCCAACAGGAAAATGCCAGCTGGAAGAAGGGGGTGCTAGGCATCCAGTAACCTTCTGGGGAAACCTATTTTCTATCTGGTGCAACAGAACGCACGCGCCACATGTTAAACATCCCAGGTCTTGAAGGGGAAATAAGTGCATTTTCCCCAGCGATCTTCTTGTTCAGGCTGTGAGTGCTCGCCCCAGAGGGAAAGCACCAGGGAGGATGACCTGTTATAAAGTCAGCATATTTTGGCCTATGTCAACTCCGGGATGGTTCTTCTGGGTACCAATAATACACCAAGGAGACCTTTACACATTTTATATGTTCCCTAATTTAAACTGGGAATATGATTTTCCCTTAAGGTGATTCTCTTCTTAAAGGATACATCATTAAAAGGGTTATACGAGTTGATTCCATTAACACACACAGGATGAGATACACACTTCAAGCATATATGACAGGCATCTGAAGATTTGTGGGCTTAAACCCTCAGTTTATCAGCTCTAGAGGCCTAATTTTGCAATCAGCTAAACCTACAGTACATTTTCATCGAGTGCTGCAAATCAGCAAAATATTAAATGAATCTTGAAAAAAATGATTATGAATCCACAGTTCTGTTTGACTGTATAATTCTATTTAAGATTAAAATTACTATCATAAAAAGGCCACTTTCTGAATGTAATTCCACAAAAACATCATCACAAAAGCTTTTACTGCTATTTATGTCAGAATGTATTTTAAACAGTTCTAATCATTTACCTTTGTGGACACTTAATTAAAATTACAAAACCAATTTTAATCTGTAGTCCAATTAATATGCAAATATATGCAAATGTGGTAAATCAAGGTGGTGATTAAGTTAAGGACACTCTATTTCATGTCTGCTTTAAGTGTGAAAACAAACAATCTTTTTTGTAATTGTACTGATGGATTGTGATGTTTATAGGGTTAGTATGGGGTACAAATGTTTATGCATCAACATTATGCCAAAACAAAGATTTTATACTCTGGAGTGATTTAGCATCCAGCATACATTCAGATGCAACAAAGTCATTTTGCAGTCATCTTGTGAATTAGAATAAGGTCAAAGCAAAGTTAAATTTCTATGTCATCCATTTGTATGGCTATTTAAAATTCAACAATCACTTTCTGATGTGCTAGGTAAGAGGCAAGAAGTCTCAAGAATGGCATGTTATCTCCCTTTATCATTAGTGTTACTAATACACTGGTTTATCTTTGACACTATTACAGCAATCTTTCTCTCATTAAGGTAGAGATATTCTGGCTTTTTAACCCCTCTTTTTCCCAAGTTTTAAGTATGGAAAATACAGCTAAAATCCAAGTGACCATCACAGTCACTCCAGAGTTGTACGGCACGTTCTTACATCCAGTTCTTCCTGTTTGCTTTTCTCCTGTTATGGTCTAGTTAGTACTGATGACATTTTTCTGAAAAATTGGCTTTAGGAGCTCTATTTTAAAAAGGAGACAAGCTTCACTTTGATAGGATTAGTTTCTTAAATGCATTGTCAACCCCAGGAGGATATTTTTATTTAAAAGAGAAAACAATCTTTTAACTTTTTTCTAAATACCATTTCTTGGGCTGGGGATAGAGTTCAGTGGCATAAGCACCTGCCTGGCAAGGACAAGGTCATGAGTTCGACCCCCGGTACTGCAAAAATAAATAAATAAATAAATGCCATTTTCTTCGTTCTCAATTTCTATTTTCTGAAACGTATATCTTAGGAAGATGAAAAAGAAGCAGTATCACTCTTTTTTAAAAAGAAAAAGTGAAAGCTTGGGACTAGGGACACAGTTCAGTGGTAGGGAGCACACTCAGCTTGCAAAAGTCTCTGGGCTAGGAGGGAAGGAAGGAAGGAAAGAAGGGAGGGAGGAAGGAAGGAAGGAAGGAAAGAAGGAAAGAAGGAAGGAAGGAAGGAAGGAAGGAAGAAAGGCAGGCAGGCAGGCATGCAGGCAGGCAGACAGGCCGGCAACAAGGGACCAGAGAAAAAGGAAGGAAGGGAAAGAGGGATGAAGGAAGGAAAGAAAGAAGGCAAAAGACTAGCTTAAAATTCCCAGTCACATTGTACCATATCTTGAAAAACAAAAATCTCAAAGCTTTCCTTGATGAACTACCTCTTAACTATCATATAGCCATTTATATCAGGGAAACAGTAAGAGTAACAGGTTGATCTGACTGTTTTTTGTGCAAATATAATTATTCTCATTTTTGGAGATCTGAAGAACACAGAATTGCTCATACGAATTTTAAAGTGATTATCAAATGGTATCAAGTATGTACCTTGCGTTGTAAATACGTCATTTTACAATTCTGAAATACTCTTTTCAACATTAACATTTAGATATTGACAAACACGAATTTCAGCAAGGTAGCATTAATCAACAGCATTTTGCATGCATTTCTCACTGGACATCTATATTTCATAGCCACATTATTCAAATAACCTTTTCTAGTCTTAACTGAAGATGTATTCATGTATAGCTCCTCATTTCACTTGGAAAATGGATGTAAAATTGGGTTTATCCCATCATTTTTATCACTCTATGTACATTTAAAAATATCATTGCTCTGTGAAGGCAAATAATTTAATAACAAGCAATACACTTTGGAGTTACCTTTACTAAAGTAGGCAATGTGCTCCTAATGTGCTTCTGGAAACTTCTTTTTTCCTGTCAGTCTAACTTAAGTTTCTCATTCGTATTTTGAAATCCTCAAAAATATCTAACTTTCCAAGAATAAAGATACTAATGAATGTTGTATATAATTGCTGCATATATTTTTCTTTTAACTGTTCCATTGTTACCATCATTACCTCGCAGTGTACATATTCTTACAAATAACTCATTCTTCTAAAATATTTTTAAATGAAACTGTATACAACAAACCATTAAGTTCATCTCTTCCTCTGAGTAGGTGTTTAGGGACTGTAATTTTCTAAATGTATCTAGTACCAACGTATTCAATTATGAACGAGTCTTCATGTGATGATGCACCTAAGACAGCAGTTTACATTTATATTAACAAACTCTATCTTCATTATCGTACAAGGACAAAGCGGGATTCCCTTCCCCAATTTAAATCCAACAGTGAAATACATAACACAATACAACATGAAATGAGATAAAAGGAGGAACATAAAATGCACTGCATTAAATAAATGCTAGGAAAAAAAGAGCAAGCACAACACTGCAGAACTAGCATCAGAGCAAGCTGTGTGATGAGAATAAACCACCTCAGGACGAGCAAACAGATAAAAAAAATGGCTTGAAAGTTGGATAATCAAGGTATTAAAGTCAATCTTTTTTATGAAATGTTTAACATAGCTTCTCTTAAGATTATTTCCTAAAATTAAAAATTTTTCACTGTTATGAAATTTCACACATACATCAGTCTAGAAACTGGGTCAAGCAGTACAGCAGGAATCTCGAGCTCCTGGGGTCCAGTTCTCCTAGGAATATGTCATGCGACTGTGTTAGTAGGTAAACAGCATCCTGACATGACACTGGAAAACAAAGCACTAATGAATAGGGACACAGATCAAACTATCATCTACTTAAGAGGTAGCCATGTATGATGGGATGTCTTGCCAGCATTAAATGAGAACAGAGGGCTATTATGTATAAGACATTGTGAGTCCTTAGCTTAAAGACATACACTTTGATCTAAGAGTAGTATGGGAGAACCCATTAAAAATAAACAAAACAAACTAATTTCTAAAAAGTACATAAAATGTATTGTATTAAAACAAGCTGACTAAATTAAATACATTGGTATTTAATTTTTTTCCTCTTTTGGAATAAAAAACAGGCCATTTTGTCCCTTGAGTAAGTATATCTTTGGAAGAAAACAATGCTTTTTCAAAATGATTATCTCGGCAAGATGCTCCTTTTTGAAAAAGATTTTTATTGTACATATTGTATGATTAAATGATTGAAATTAATCCCAATTTTGCTAAAATACATGGAATTTTGTAGTTCACCAATCTCACTCTTTTTTTAGGTGGGGTTCTGGCTTCAGAAAAGGTTAAAGTTTAAGAAATGGATTTCTGCTTTCCTTTTCATGTAGTTTACTGGTAATCTTGCCTAAGTAAACCAATTTGACCTTGGGAATGTCTCACATTCCATGGAGCAGCCTTTTTGAATGATCTCCAAAACCTACACATCTGAGATGATTTTGGACTTCCGCCCAGAAAAGCCTTCATCCTAATGGCCATCTAGGGGGGATGAAAGGCCCAACATTTCCTCTACATTTCCAGGAGGCCGAATGTTGTCTGTCCCAGAGTCAGGACTCCGTCTTCAAGCCTTGGATGGTGGGAAACTGAAATGAATCACACGGATGATATGGCATTATTCTCCCAGGATGGTTTCTTCTAACCAAACAAATCTTTTCAGACATATCACACTCATAAATCCTAGAAGTTCACAAATCAGGGGGTGGGCGGGGAGATGAGTGAGAATCTAGGCATCTTCTAGGTCAGCACACAGCCAAGTCAGGAAACAGAGGCCAGAAAAAGCCTTCCCATCTGTTTGCCATTCTAAACCCAAGCCCTAGAGTAAATCATCTCAGAGATCCTACTAAAATGACAATTTTCTCCAACCTTTTTTGTATATTTACTTCTTTGTTCACACGAAATGCCACATATTTAAGCCTTTGGATCAGACGTCAAACAACTTCAATCCAAGTTCAAGCCAGGGATGATTAAGAATGAGACAGTATTTATTTTGCCTGAGGTGAGGTCAGTTTTACGTGGAAAAAAAATTAGACTCTGATTTCCAGGCAAAGGAAGTAAAAAAGATGTAATTCACATTTTCTCTATAACTTGCTGCTCTAACCTTTCTGTCTTACTGAAGAACATCCCTAATAAAGGTGTGGCAGTCAGTGTGTTGATGCACTGCAAGTTTTGTAAAAGCAATCTTACTTTCTTGTCAGCATAATTCAAAATAGTATATATATTTTCAGTTATTCAGACTACAGAATTTTTTTTTACTTGAGGACTTACAGAATTTTTTTTTACTCAAAGGTCATTGACATTTTATTTTATTTATTTATTTAGTCTTTTTTGAGACAGGGTCTCACTGTGCAGTTCAGGCTGGCCTTGAACTCACTTTATAGCACAGGCTGGCCTTGAACTGGCAGCGATCCTCCTGCCTCAGCCTCCTGAGCGCTGGGATTACAGGTGTATGGCACCACACTTGGCTGACATTTTATTTTTTATTATTTATTTTTACTAGTATGTGCCCGCAGTACTAATGTATTAGAATGTAAACGTAATGTCTATATTCCTTGTGTGGAGTCAGTACCTGTACTAACACATCTTCATTCTCTCATTCCTTTCCCTCCCCTCCCTTTCTCCTCTTTTGATCCCCTTCCCAACTGAGAAAGATCTATCTCTCCACTTCCTATTACCGATCTTATTTTGCTGGTTAGAACTAGATGCAGTCACTTTATCTTCTCAGAGAGTTTAAGCGACTTGACTTACTGGAGATCATTTAATTAGTTCTTAGCCAAGCAGAGCAGCAAGCATGGCTGTTCAAGAGCTAAGTAAGAGTTATTCCACTCACCAGGAAGGGCCTGTCCTCAAAACCTTATCAGTGACCCGCACGAGAGATGGCACAGCAGGGCTGTAATGTCCAAGGAAGTGCCTGAAACTTACAGGCGGAGCACACATATGGTAGCCACGGGTCTGTAAACAGGCTTTCAACCTGGCTAAAATTGTAAAAGATTCAAAGACAGGACTCCTAAATTTATTGAGCATAGACTATACCAGAGCTGGCAAACCTGTAGCATACACAACACAGTGGGCTGGTTTATATCATGAAAAGCTCTAAAATGTTCCCTATCACTGGAGTATACTTTGAAAGTCCTACAGAGATCTTGACTCCTCAATAGCTTCAAAGTAAGTTGGGCCTTTTGTTTAAAGCAGACACACAGGACGATCTAATGTTACAAAGTTTGCTCTACGCCCACACTTCTCCACCTTTGCTTAGACTCAAATGAGTAGCCATTAAGACTGAACCTCTTTAGTGAGATCCTCAGAGCGATGACCTTTTTTAAGGTCAAACAATACTCTGCATAAATTATATGATCTCCTAAGGTAACTGGAAATTGCAAATTGATAACAACATAGACAAGCTAAACGAACAGGGACATACTCTGACGTAATATACATCCAACACACCACAAAAAAACCTAGACTTGTGGACCCTACCCATTAGGAATGACAAAAGTAATTATTTCTTTAAACTGAAGCAAGCAGTATCTTTTTCATTTAGTGTGATTAAAACATGATATACTAGAAGCACAGTCTGGCCCAAGTCATATGACAGGTGATGAATCAATTGCAACAGAATTAGTATAAATATTGATTAGGTCTTTTCAAATAAACAGGTTAGTGCTCAACTGTAAGTGAACAATGGCTTTCAAAAACTGTTTACAAAACCCGGAGAAAGTCTTAGGTGCCTTTTCCTTCTTCACAGAGAAGAATACAGGTGCGAGCGGCAGGCAGAAACTGACTGATAGGTGTTCCTCTCCTTCACCAATGGAATTGTCTCGACTTCTGAACACTAAGCTTAAGAAGATATTTGTTTGGGTAACTGAAGATTCAACAGTTACCACCTCAGTTGAATGGAGAAACTACAGCTAACACACAGAAAGGTTGGCTAAGCGATAAATTTTCTTGAGTCATATCTCTTAACCCCCAACTTGATGATGCCTTTTGCACAAACAAATAAATGGGCAGAATTTAGGCTACAGAAGACTTAGGATTGAACACAACTAAAAGGTTTGGTTTCATTATATACACGTCTATGAAATCACGGAGTGTGCAAGGCACTAGGTCCCGCAGTGCCCTCCACAAAAGGAGGGGCCGAAGCCTTGCGCTGTCTGATTACACGGTCCATGCATCGTGGGGGACAGGAACCAGGTGCCACAGAGCTGGGAACAGCAATCCGGCCCAACTGCCTTGTCCAGAACTCTTTCCATTTCACCAGCCGGCAACAAGGGGAACACTTCCCTGTGATCTGTCACACACCCGCGCGATCGTGAAGCAGCTGTGGGTGGAGGGCTGGTAGGGATCATCTACCGTTAATTTTTCTCTAGAGACAATGTACATCACTACAAAACTTAAAGCAAATTATAAAATTAAAATTATGTAATGACATACTACACACATAATTTATTTAAAAATAAGGGAAAGGCAAAACCTAAAATTCATATGAATCTATGACTGGTATTATTTAAACTGCATTGTGACCTCTTTCTGGTCTAGTTATACAAACTGAAGAACTTTTCAGTCTCATTCTTAAAAAAATAATCTTTCCCCAACTGACAAATATTTAGCTTTACTGCTTCAGATGATGATGATTAAAGATAAACAATAACTTTTGGAATTCATATATTTTGAAAACCTTACATAACTGGGACAGAATGAAGCTTCTAATTGGAACTATAAGCTGACAGAATTTTGAAACTTAGACGGACTAAAGACATAATCCAGTCCAGTGATTTCATTTTACAGATTCAGACACTGAGGTCGGGAAAGGTTAAATGAGGAGCCTGACCACACACACAGCTAGTTAGTAATAGTGCTGCAACTCCAAACACAGCCTGTAGTTCTTTTCAACACAGTAAGCACTTTAAATTGCATCCAGAATATAAGTAAATGTTCTCCAAAAATGTGTCAGAGGCTATAGATGGGCAAAGAACCAGCCGTCATAAATGATAATCATTACCTCAATAAAGGGGGATACTTAACTCTCTGACACAACCAAATTATCTCATCATTTCTGCCTTAGTTTCGTCGTTGAAGTACAGATATTTTTGACATATGCTATGTTCCAAAGAGTAAAAAGCTCAAATTTTGCCAACTTTGGTGGTTGAAAAGCGCAATTAACTTTTGAAGAGCTAAGCAACATGGAAAATACCGAGTTTATATTGATAATAATTGATAATTATAATTTAGACCTTTATTACTGGTTCTAACTCACTTATTCATGAAGAAAGTATTCTACACGAAACTTTAAAAAAAATAATAAAATTCACAGGAAGCTAAGTCACCAGCCAAACATGCTGGATGTACTGGAAGTCTGAATACATGTACATGTTGGAGAAATATGGAAGAAATTGGAAAGAGGGAATTTTTTAAAAGGAGGCTACTTAGCTATCTAAGAGTTGTAACATGTATTCATATGTTAAAAGTATTCCATTTTTTGACTGAATACAAAGACGTATTTCTACCTCTACCCCATTTTCCCTAAAAAAGCGTGGAAATAGCAAATTTTAGAGTTTAATTTTTTTAAAGGTCTCAGACGTGCACGTGTTTTTATCTTGGAAAGCACTGTCTGAAGTTTTATTTCATTGCTCCTTTTTCAAAAAGGTGGATTGTGGTAAAGAGCGAGAAACACAAAGAAAACCCGAGGTCACCACAGCTTTCACAAAGAAGTAGTGATAGCACTCTATAAACTGTATTTAATGGCCCCCAGTCGCATAGAACCGTGACTAAGAGAGAAAAGTGCTGCTTTCACCTTTCATTCAATTCATTCACACGTTTAATTCTACTGCCAAAACTGTTGATGTGTTTTATGCTTTTGCAATCAGCTAACAGCGGCATTTTAGATCTCAACCCCAAACAGTACTGTTTTCAGCAAGCGCTCTCTTCTTAACAAACCGAGCTGAAGTTCCACGGTAGCACCCATGTGAGGCGGATCCAGAATGAACTACTAATGGATCCTTATGATGGCGTGAACGGGCTGCACAGCACTTTGTGTCCAAACACGATGGAAAGCCATTCTGTCAAACAACTGCATAGTTCGAAATAACGTTTATGTGCACTACAAAAATCACTGCACTACATGACAACGGGGACGTGGTCCTCACCTAAGGTGCAGAGTTCCAAATGGAAGCCATTTTTAAATTAACCACTTAGAAATCATATTTTACAGGGAAAATGGACACGCAAACGTGGTAGACTTGGTGAAACTGGAGACATATCCAATCATTACTGATGATACAGGGCAGGTAGGAAATTATCACTCCAGGCTACCAACGTGATGTTCTTGGTGCCCAGCATCCTGTCGACCTCTATGTAAAGGCAGTTTGGTCATTTAACGGCAGAACAATCAGAAGAAATACAATTTTCTCACATGATTTCTGGGAAAGAGGACGGTATCTCTTAACACAGGTTCTCAGAGAAAAATAAGAGAAAAATAAGCTTTAGAAAACTAAAAGCAAATGATAATTCTTCCTTAAATTTATCACTGCAGAATCTTGAGACAACCATGGTTTCATACTGTGTTAGCAAGACAGCAAGGTTATTCTTCCATAAGTAGCAAACCCAGGTAATATAAAAAAATTGGTTCAATGATTAAGAATCCCAATTTGTTTTTACAAAATTGTATTTCCATAACCTGAGACCTTTATGTTACCCAGGTAAGGGTGCTTCATGCTACTTAGAACTGGTGCCATGTAATGCAAGTTGGAAGCAAGTGGGTGCAATATATATCATGCAGGGATCTCCGGGTGGCTTTCAACCAAAATGCAGATAGAAAAAAAGTCTCTATCCCTGTATATTTTCTGTACATTACAAAGCAAGGTTTATAATACAATTTCAGTTCTAAAAGACTCCGAAACAAATACAAAAATAACTATACAAATTTAATCTGTAGTGAAATTAAATAGGATGTAAAAGTCCTGTAGCCCAATAAATACTCACCACCCCCCGTACGTTACGGCTGTCCACAGGCAGCCTGGCAGCATTAAGTCTCTTTTTTATGTATACCTCTGGCTGCTGACCTGTAACACGTTTTCACACAGCACTACTCCCATTTGTGCACTCATATTCTTATGGTGTTATATTATCCTACTTAACATCCTTGCTGTATTCATAAATTAACAGCAATTACTTATTCAGATATCTTATTAGTAACCTAACAATTAATATACATGTATGTGTGTGTCTGTAGACACAGCTCAGATGTAAAGGTCAAAAGAATGATTGTTATCTTACTAGCTGTGTCCTCGCTGGTGTATTTAAGTCTATGTATAAGAGAAATGAGGCCTAAAACAGTATTTTAATGGTTACAACCACAGGAAGCAATTTTTACAATAATTTCCTATGCAAAGTTTTATTCTGAATGGGAAAAAATTTGATCACTTACAGTATACTTTATTATTTTATGTATGTGAAATGCAACAATCTGTGTGATAGTAGGGAGAAAAAGACACTCTGAACATTTTTAAAGTCAAGGATAATGTATTAAAATACTATTGACAACATTATCTAGATATTTACTCTATCTTCCAACACAATTTGGCATTCTTAAATGTTAAAGCTTGAGCTCAATCAGGCCCTGAAGAAGAGCACGGTACAGCACTCTGAACAGTCTACCGCGTTCATTTATTGTGCAGTTCACAGTCTCTGAATACAACACAATCCACCAACAGAGTCAGCTTTCATAATTCAGCAGTACAAAGTCTGCAAACACATGTAACCTAGATCCATATTTCCCGGTGACAGCATATGATAGCAGAATGTGAAGTATTAATGCTGGTGTCACTACAGTCCTACACTCTACTGCACTTTAAGAGAAAGCAGCTGCTGAGATGAAATGTGTGCCAACTGTCTGAAGACAGAAACATAAGAAACATTCCTTCTGTTACAAAGGGAGAGACACACACAAACAGACTTGCTTTTAGACGCAACAAGCGCAAAGTTTCTTACTTTTGCCTTTTGAATTTCTCAGAAGACACTCACCAGTTCTGCACAAGCATTGAAGAAAATCCCCACTTCCTTCTCCTGAAAGTAATCATAACCTAAAAAAAGGTTAAGATTGTGCATCTGCAAGCCAAAGGACAGAAAAACTGCCTCCTATGACATAATGGATATTCAGTGAGTTCACACAGTTAGGAAACTACAATTGCCACATACGGAACAGATAGCATCGCCCTGCTGAGCACGTTCATATTAACAACACATGGTCCTTAGAGTTCTTAGAGAAAGGACTACTTTCTCTATCATCTTTTTAAAAATTATTAACTTGAAATACTCGCGTGCAATTGCTGTTTTAATACATTCACATTAGGAACTAGGCTCTTTCCAAACCAGAAACCTGATGTTTGTCACTTTGGGTAAACCCTTTGCAAGGAGTGAAGTCTGACATGTAAAAGTGTCATTTTTCTCTTCTCTTCATAGAAAGATTGGCAATGTGCTGAAGAAGTACAGAATCTTGATTTGTACGAGATACCTACACTTTTGATGTAACAGCGCAAAACGAACCAAAATACTGAACTGCTACCTTTTAAACACAGTTCTACCATGACAATAAATATGTGACACAATCTGAACTGTTTGGTTATAATTCACTTAAAAACTAGTACAGCCTCATTGACCTGCTTATCAAACAATTTATTGTGCATTTGCACACTGGACAGTGAAATAGAGGAGGTAAAGTATTAACGGTGACACTATTTGGCAAGCTCAAACTGCAGTTCATTCAAAAGGCAATTTTAAAATTGAATGAAGAGGTTTGACTAGGCAATAAAAACAGCCACAATGCCAGTGAACAGTACTTAGGAGGAAAGCCTCTAATTATCCTATTTATAAATCAACGGCAATTTTACTGATGACTTCTTCTCGAAGTTGATTAAAATAACTCCAAAAAATGTAACCGAGATCATATGCATTTTATTAAAATAGAATTTAAAAATATTATTGATGGTTTGAAGATGATAAAAACTTGAGAGCAAGAGTGAGACAGCAGTTCCGAAGAGAAACGTTCCTACGATGCTCTGCGATGTAATTATAGCCCTGCCCTTGGGGAAGGGGATTTTATTTTATAATGAGAATGTTTACACTGTTATGGGGTTCAATCTATCTGGGAGGGAAGGTTAAACTTCTTTCCATTAAAGACAGCCTTATAATGAAAAGCTCTGCAAGGAGAATGGAGTCTAATATAGTAGATGTAATGGCCTATTAAATGATTCACACACAAAAAATGAATCAAATTCATTGTATCTTACTGCTGTTTTATGACAAAATTGTTGAAAAATAAAACTATTGTCAAGATAATTGCATATTACATAGGCTGTATTACTGTAAGCAGTACTCTTATTGGATGACCTAAAGTCTAATTTTTAGGTACATTAACAGGACATTACATTTTAAATACTTTACATTATTGGAATGTTTTAAAAGAATCCCACTTTTACTCTCTTGGCAAAATCAATTTAGACTTAAAGTCATGCTACAATTGTGTATCATTCTTTTTCAATGAAAAGTTTCCATACATCCTTTATGATGTCATTCTTCCATTCCTGCAGCAGATGCTTGTTTATATACCAATTTACTAAACGGCTGTTGTACCAGGAATACACAATTGTACACGTAACCTCTCTCTCTAGTTTGCACTCCCAGATATCTTTCAATAAACGTATATTTTCAAAATAATTTGCCTCTTTATAATCCCTCATTACCAATTACCTGTAATGAACAAACAAAAACAAAATGTCCTTGCTTTTGCTTTAGAGTGTACAATTAAATACACATTTCTGAAAAGAATGACATCCTTAACATTTTTAAAAACGGGTGTTACTATGATCGAGTTCAAACACAATTTAAAAATGGGTTTTCGAAGGCAAAGTTCCAATGGAGATTCATTAATTCTGCCCTCTAAACACCTACCTAGACATCATCTTTCACACTAGCTGAATACCACAGCTGTTTATTAACTGGAGCCTGAGTAATATATTACATCACATCCATTTTTAAAGCAATACCATAACAATGTTAACCGAGCTGTATGTCTAATCTATCAGCATTGTTATTATGCCTCGAAAAGGTTTCAAAATATCACTACCAAAGCTTCCTCCAGACTAAAACTTAGCTTAATCAACTAAATCTATCAATTTGGGTGGAGTAGAATATACATTTCACATTTGAAAAGAATGGAAACTTTTTGCAAATCATTATCAACTAAGAGTAAAATAATGCTATGATTCTGTTAAAAGAAGCTCTTCATTTTAAAAACATTTATCTCTGAATATCCATGTGTGAAATTCTAGCACTGAAACTTTCACAAAGATCATGAAGAAAAATTGTCATGTTGGATCAAATCAAACACAAAGCAGCAGCATCTCTTTTTCTGTTACAAATTAAAATATTTTTGTCCCACAAATAAACAAATTTCTTCTAATTTTACAGTGTTACATTAATCAAGGAATTGCCTGTTATTAGCAAATTTTGCACCCTATTAAAAATTACAAAATATTTTGCATTTAAAAAAAACAAACCTCTACTGAAAAATCTTTAACTGCTTACTTTTGCCATTAATGCTTTATAGAGGTTCAGCCTCTTTCTTTAATCTAATTCAGGGTTTTAGAAAATTTCAAGAGGAGAGTACTTGTGAGTATCAGTTCTTTTCTTTCCTGCCTTAGACAGAATTGAAATTGTTGGGCTTTCTAGAGAGATCAAGGTGAGACAAGAAAGAAAATAAAGGTGAATAAAATATTGTAATAAACATTTAAAAGCCTTTAATATTTCACAGTCAAAGAACAAAATCCAGAAATACAAATAAGGAAATTTAAAATTTCTAAACATATAGTACTGTGGCAATTACTTGCTTTTAGATTTTTGTGTAAGAGGAAGTTATATGATTTCTCAGGGCATCCGAAAGGTTCAAAGAAGTTTTAGATCAGGGTTCTATTTCACTATAGTTGAGGTTGGCTGGGACAGGATCATACTGGGGAAATCAGGTGGGGCCACAGGAAGGACCTTCAGGGAAACACTCGAGAAGTCCAAAGTGTTACTACAGTAACAGAGTGTTCACATCTACCCCCAACCTAATAAAGAATAAAAGGCCAGGGAAGTGGAAAGAGGGAAAGAGAAAGGGAACTTCACATCAGGACAGCAGTGCTGGAGAGAGCTGGAAAGAGCAGAAGAGACAGAGCAACAAAAACTATGCAATCTGTGCTTGTCACATATATCTGTGATATAAATCACCTGTGAGATATAGGAAAGAAGCCTGGATCACTGTGAAGATACCGCCCCTGACAAGGGACTCAAGGAGTTAGAGCACCCTTGTCACTATCATTTAGGGTATAATGTTAACGTACTTTAGGGATTATTCAAAGATAGATTCCTAATACACAATGAAAAGTTCCGTACACGGCTAGTACATTTATTTATAGAAGGAAACTTTACCAAAAAGGGGAGGGGGGAAGAACAAACACATAAGGGAGCTTGGTGCTGGTGTGGATGCATTTTTAGAGTGCTAAATATGTGCAAATATCTAGGCAATCTGACCCAAGCACAGTGTTTGACTACAAAGAGCCTGATGCCGTTAAAAGAACGGTGGTAAATTAATACTTCTCACTGGATAAATGAGTAAATGTTTAAAGAATTGTGCTGATAAAGGAAGCACGTGTTTGGAAAATACTGTTTTATCAAGTGTGGATGGGGAGATTTCTGACTGCTTGTGCTGTTTCTCAGCCTCTAGAGTTTTCTTGGTTACTGGGACACAGAAAGTAAAGCAGGAGTACAAGAAAGGCTACAAGTATCTGCCAGGCTCAACTTGGGCCTGACTTCCCCAGCACCAACCTGTCAGTAGCAGCACTGTTCTCAGCAAAAAGAAAACAGTTTGGCACCTGTGCTGCTGCCCTCACCAAACACAGGATGCCATAAAAGCAGACATAAGGCAGCGTATGGAGTCTTCCTAGTACCAGGACATGTGATAACATCCATGCAGTTGCACAGGACATTCTGAGGACTTTGACCACCGAAGCACCTGGCACTCTGAGAACTCTGACCACTGACGTTCGCTCAGGCCGTCTCACACAACGTCCCTCTCCTTCTTCAGGCTTATACGCCTCCTTGTATGGACAGTCTTTTCACCCTCCATCTGCCTGCACCAGGTACATTAAACTTTATGCCTTGTTGCCCTCATAAAAGCCTGAGTGGCCACTCCCTCACATCATGTGTTATAGTATCCACAGAATTAAAAAAACCCAAAAGACAACAAACATGACAATTATAGGCACACGGAACACAGCCCTTGGAAGGGATTTTTTTATAACCCCTTTGATTATGGATGAAGAAACTAGTGCTTAGCTAAGCTGATTGGCCAGGACGCGGCTCAGCAAGGCGGTGGCAGAGCTGCAAGGTGAACTTGGGTTTTCCGGCTTCCTATCATTGCTTGTCAACTTTGTCACTCAACTTTTAACTGCAAAACATTTTCATCTAAATTTTATATGACAGTCACCATCCTCGAGGTATCATCATACTCTAAAAGAAATTAAATTACCCTCCTTCACACACTCACTCCCCCCATACATACATACAAAAACACAAACACACAATCACATGCCTTAGACTGGAGACAGCCATGTTCACCTTTGGTTGTACGGAGCTTCTAAGAATGGATTGGCAAAGAAGATGAATAATACTTACTCCTCTCTGAAGAGTCCTATGGTTGTCTTACAAAGTAAACACCATATAGAAAGAATTATAAAACATCGTCTTATGCCAGGATCCATGCACAGAATGCTATAAACCCCACAAATAACAAGAATGGATCTTGCTATGAATCTCCACAGACTCCAGGAAGGATGAAGTCTACAGATACAGATCTAAGTTCAATTGCCTGCTGGCTTTGTCAGTAAAGGTCACACAGGTTCCATCTGCCACTCCTGGAATATGTTCTTTCTGAGAGTGTGAGCTGCCATGCAAGAAATCTGACTATCTTGAGAAACCATGCAAGAAAGGCATTCTGGCCTTTAGTGCCAGCTAAGCCCAGACTTCCACAATTCCTGCCAAGAAAGCCAGTCACGTAAGAAGAGGGGCCTCATAGATCCGAAGGCCTGCCGGCCCATCAGCTGTGGACCAGTGATTCAATGCCACAGGGAGAAGAGTAACCAGGACAAGCTTTTCCCAGATTCTGACTCACACAATATATGAAAGAACTGCTTGAAGACACTAAATTTAGGGATAGTTTTTGACACACTGCTGAGTGACCATCAACAAGGCATTAATTCTCTTAAATGTAGAAGTGGGTAAGGTAATATCTCCTTCTTTGCTTTTGCTGCTCACAGTTGCTTTGGCTATTCTGGGTCTCATCTAATTCCATATAAATTTCAGGAGAATATTTTCCTAGTTCTATGAGGACAACTGAAGGTATTTTTATTGGAATTGCATTAAATTACACATTACTTTGCGTAATATATCCAGTTTGACAATATTAGTTCTGCCTATTCAGGAATAGGGAATGTCTTTCCATTTTCTAATGTCCTCTTCAAACTCTTTCATCAGATTATTAGTTTTTGTTACTTTGAGATTCTTTTACTTTCTTGGTTATATTTACTTCTAGGTATTTAATTTTTTGAAGTATCATTAATAGGACTGTTTGCCTGATTTCTTTCTAGTAGGTTTACTGTTCATGTACAAAAATGCAACTGATATTTGTTTATCAACTTCAAGTTATACTGCAAAGCTACAGTGATAAAAACAGCATGGTACTGACACAAAAAATAGACCTGTAAGTCAATGGAATAGAACTGAAGATGCAGAAACATCCCTGGGTACCTTCAGCTATCTGATTTTCAACAAAAGAGCCAAACACACATACTAGACAAAAAGATAACCTCCTTAACAAATGGTGTTGGAAAACTCATTATCCACATGTAGAAGAATGAGTGCAGACCTGTATCTCTCATTCTGTACTAAAATCAAATAAAAATGGACAAAGACTTAGCTATAAAAGAGAAACAGTAAATCTGCTAAAAGTTATAACAGGTAAAACTCCTGAAGACACAGGCAGAAATGAGGACTTTCTGAACTAAACGGCAACTGCACAAAAAATGATAACAAGGAGCAATGATTGGGATTATATCAAATTGAAAAGCATCCTGCATAGCAATGGAAATCATCAACAGTGAAGAAACAACCTACAGAACAGAAAATGCTCTTTGTTAGCTACTCCTCAGACAGAATCAATATTCAGAATATAGAGAGAACTCAAACAAATTAGATTCTTCTAAAATAAAGACCTAATTAACAATGAGTAAGTGAAATGAACAGACGTTTCTCAAATGAAGAGGTAGAAGTGTCCAGTAAATACCTTAAATTATGTTCACTGTCTTTAGCAATTACATAAATACAAATTAAAACAATACTGAGTTTTCATCGTACCCCAGAAAGAACAATATCTTGGTTATCTTTCTGAAGATAACATGGTTATCTTTCTGAACCCAGAAAACTACAAATGCTAGAGAGGTTGTAGAAACAATGAGGCCTTTCTATATTGTTGGTGGGAATATGAACTAGTGCAACTGCTATATAAATCAGTATTGAGATTTCTAAAAAATCTAAAAATACAAATTCCATTTGACTCGGCCATACTTCTTACGGGTATCTTGCCAAAATAAAAACACCATATTATATCACCTTACAGTGATATATGATGCCCATGTTTATAGTAGCACTATACAAAATAGCTAATTTTTTTTTTTTCTGGTACCAGGAATCGAACTCATGACCTCATGCTTGCCAGGCAGGCGCTGTGCCATTGAGCTAAATCCCCAGCCCCAAAATAGCTAAATTTGGAAGCAGCATATATGCCATCAACACATGGATAAAGAAAATGTAAAATACATATAACATATATAAAATAAAGTGTTACTTAGCCATGAAGAATGATAAATGATAAATCTGAGCTGTTTTGAGGACAAAGGTATATCTTGAGGCTATAGTGCTAAATGAAATAAATCAGACTCAAAAGGTCAACATGTAGTTTCTATTACATAAGAAACACCAAATATAAAGAATTTAAAAAGAAAAATAAAATAAAGATGCATACCACGCACCTGCTGCTGTAGAAGGAGCCCAAACAGTTTGAGTTGTGTTTGCCCTGGGTCAACTCCGCATCCCTGGATTGTGTTACTTGCCTATGGCAGTCAATCAAATGCGTCCACTCTGTGTTCTGACTCCCTTTGGTACAGGCCAGCAGAGACACCTAATGACCCATGACAGACCTGGCTGTGGCTGAGGCTAATGCAAGGTGAAAAAGAAAAGCCTGGGGGGTTGGCAGCTCCAGCCAGAAAAAATCCCAACTGGGCCAGCAGTGCTTGTCCTAAGAAAAGTTCATGGCTAACAGAAACTACAAAAAGAGCACGGGTTTTACTTCTAAAGTGATTCTGTGCAGCAGGCTACAGCTCAAGTGAAACCCAGTATAGTGCATGCTATATTGGGGCGAGTTTAATCAGGATCCCTCAAGAACAAAAGGAGGAAAATGTACCATTCATAATAGCAGCATTATGATTTGTGTCTAGTTGTCCTTCTAAAAGCCTCATGCAGTCATGGTCTAGGCTCCTAGAATTTATGATGGAGTCATGGTCCAATGTCGGGATTATAGGTGTGAGTGCTGCACCTACCCTAAGCTGGATAGCCTGCACAAAATATAAGAGAGGGAAAGAGAGCCTTGTTCACTGCTGCTCCCCTCTTTTTGATCTTGTTGGTTTTGCTGTTTTTTGCTGCCACAAACTGTTGCCCTCTGTCATGTGCCATCCTGCCTTGGAACCAGCCACATATGGACTGAAACCTCTACAAACTCTGAGCTAAATAAACGTTTCCCTCTTTAATTCTGGTGTGGGGTATCTTGTCTTAGCAATGAGAGAAAAGTAAGCAGTAAGAAAAATTATAAAGTTAGGAATTAACATAACTAAGGAAGTGAAAGACCTCAACAAAGAAAACTACAGTACTCTGAAAAAGGAGTCTAAAGAGCCCATCAGAAAACAGAAAGACAACCCCTGTTACTGGATAGGCAGAGCCAGTATTGCCAAAATGGACATACTTCCAAAACTGATATACAGATTGTCCTAGTTACTTTTCTCTTCACTGAGACAAAATATCCAAGACCCAAAGTTAAAAGAGGAAAGGTTCATTTGGCTCAGAGTTTATAGATGTTTCAGTATGTAGTTGGCTGGCTCCAAGGCAGGGAGACATAGCAGAGGGACATCACAGAGGAGAAACAGCACATGGTAGGAAGAAGGCAGCATGGCATCCAGCAGCAAGCTACAAATAAGAAGCAGCAACCTTCTTTCTGTCCTGTATATCTTCTCCAGGCTACTCTCCCTTGGTGGGGGGTGTTTAACCACTCAGACCCAGGGCAATGCATCCTTAATCCTAGCATCACACCATGAAATAAATCTCAGCATCCCATCCTTCAATTCAGCATCACAGTCCCTAGATTCAGCCACCACCCATGACCTCATGAGGCTTTGGGGGGACATCTAGATACAAACCATAACACAGATTTAGCACAATCCCAATCAAAATATCAGCAGCATGCCTAATAGAACTAGAGAAAACAATTCTAAAATGTTATGGGATCAGAAGAGACCCAGAAGAACAAAAGCAATCCTGGGTAATAAGAGCAAAAAGCAGAAGGCATCACAATCCAGGAATTCAGGTTGCATCACAGAGCTAGAGGCACAAACACAGAAATGTGGATCAATAGACCAGGACAGATGACAAAGAACCAACCCCAGGCATATTCAGCTATCTGATCTTTATAAGGAGGCCAAAAAAGTACACTGGAGGATAAAGACTCTTTTTAGAAAGTGGTGCTAGGAAACTGGCTACCCACAAGCAAAAGACTGAATTTAGAGTCTGTCTTATACCATGTACTAAGCTGAAATAAAAATGGATCAAAAGTCTAAATATTAAACAGAAACATTTACTCTTCTGGAAGTTAAAATAAGTAAAGCTCTTGAAGACATAGGCTTGGGCAAGGACCTTCTCATCAGAACCCCAATTGCACAAGAAATAACACCAAGAACCATCAAATAGGATCATGGCAAATGAAAACGCTTCTGCACGGTAAAGGAAACAACCAACAGAGTGAAGAGACAACCTACAGAATGGGATAAATGTATTTTGCCAGCTGTTCATTGACGGAGTGCGAACATCCAGCGTATATGAGGAACTCAAAAGAATTAGACCCACATCAATATACAAGACCCAATTAAAAAACAGGCACTGTAATAGACATTTCTCAGAAACAAAGTACAAATGGACAATGAATACACGAAAAAATGATCAACACCTGTCATGGCTTGCATCTACATAACATCCCAAGGCCTCAGCTGGTCATACATGGGATTTTTCAGAGGTGTCTAGATCTAGAATGCATATTGAGATTAAGCGTGTGATGCTGGGGCCAAGTGTGTGTGATTACTGAATTAGTCCACTGATTGGTTTGTTATCATTGTGGGTGTGGATAATGGGAAGGCCCTCCCTGGCTGTGAGTGCCACCCATCCTAAGGGCATGAAGCCTTGGCAGAATATAAGGGACAGAAAGAGGGCTGTTGCCGCTGCTTGTTACTTGCTGCTTGCTACTTTTTCTGCCTTCCTCCCACTACAAACTATTTCTTCTCTGTGATGCCCCGCTCCATGCTACCCTGCTTGGAGCCCGCCAGGTATGGAATGAACCCTTTACAAACTGAGCCGAAATAACTTTAACTTTGGGTGTTGGCTATTTTGTCTCAACAAGGAGAAAAGTAACTCAGATGACATCTCTGCTCATTAGAGAAATACAAATTAAAAGAGCACTGACATTTCATCTTACCCCAGAAAGAATAGCCATCATCAAAATCAGTAATCACGTCTAGAAAGGAAAGAGCAAAAAGGAACCCTTCTACCTATTGATGAGAATGTAAACTAGTACAACCACTGAGAAAATAAAAACACTAAAAATAAAAATCCCATTTAGCCCAGCTATTCCCTTTCTAGGTATGTTCCCCAAGATTTAAATACATCATATTACAGTAATATATGTACTGTATACCCATGTCTGTAGCAGCACAATTCATAATAGACAGATCTAGGAAGTGGCCTACATGTACATCAAATGATGAATGCATAAAGTAAGTGCAGCACTTCTACACAGTGGAGGATGACCCTGACACACAGAAGGACGAACCTGAGTGTGGGAACATGAATGCACCTGGAGACCACAAGGTTAAGTGAAATAAATCAGACACGCGAGCTTAAATATTGCAGAGTTTCTGTGATATGGCAACCCAAAACATAAATAAAGAGCAAAACAGAAGACAGATGAGAGGAAATAGGGAGACAGGTGCTTTGCAAAAGAGAAGGGGGCCAAGAGATGAAGGGAGGGGAGAGGGGGAGGATGGAAAAATAAACACAATGTGTTGTAACGTGTGCCAACTTTCCACAAGAAATGGAATCATTACATATTAATAAAAAATTGAAAAACCCATATAATTCATATTAAACATTAAATTCTGTGGTGATTTTCATTGATATAACACAAAAATTTATGCTATCAAAAACAAGGAAACTGCCTGGAGTGGTGGTGTGTTTCTTTAATCCCAGCACTCAGAGGCTGAGGCAGGAGGACTGCCAGGAGTCAAGGTCAGCCTGGACTACACAGCCTGAACTAAACAGTGACACTCTGTTTCAAAAACAAAACAAAACAAAACACAAACAATTAAATTGCCCTGCCAAAGCAGACAGTCCCACAAATAATCTTGACATGAATGCACCAGATATGCCACCAAGTAGCAACAGATTTTTAAAAACTAATGCTCTTTTACAAAAGGTAATGCATTTGAAGGTACAAGTTCCTTTAGAGAGTGACATCTTCAAAGTACTGTCTTGGGAAGTGGTACTCTTATTCCTTCTGGAATGGGTTTTATGATCAAATTAAGCACAAAAGGTGAATAACTTAAAAAAAACCAAAAAACCAGAAAGCAAATGCCCCACAAATTCATACTCCCTTGTACTTTAAGACTTGAGTCTTGGACCCCTAAAGCTGTCCATGAGATTGGGCTCCAAATGGTTACCTTACTAATTCTCAAGCTCAAGTGTACTGTTGAGAGAACAAAGATGTGCTGTATCACTGACATGAAAATGAAGTTGCACAGACTTGAAAGTGCTTAGTCCAGAAGCGTCTAGAAAAGCCTGGAGAGCGATCACTGGCAGGGAGAGTTCATGGACTGCTTTACGGGAACAGCAGTGAGGAGGACGCGTGTTAACCGTTCAGGTGTGGTAGTCAGTCAGACCAGCCGGCCCCAGTTTTCATCTAGCTTCCCGCACTGTGCCTGCTACACAACCGACACTTTCAACCTTTGAAGTGGTGAATACACGCACGTTTACATGCAGGACATTTTTTTGAAATTGAATATAATTATTTTATTTGAAAAGACATGACCAATTTTGAAACTAATTTTAAAGTATATTTTCCAGATCAAGTGAGTAGCCATAATTTCTGAAAGTATCCTAAAATTTTATCAAGAAATGGTAACAATACAGGTTACAATTCACCTTTTAATGAGATAAGACTATAGTGCATATAAAGATCGATTACACAATAAATTATACATGGAATGTAAGGACATGACTGTTTCCTTTTAAATACTAAGAGAGTAGTAAAAGTATAAGAAGAGTTTTTCAAATAAAGAAATTCTTTTTATTAGTAAGCAACCTATTAAACCTCAGAAATTCCTAATTAAATAACAGGAAATTTGGGATGAGGTACCCTGATAATTGATTGAAATTTATCTTATGGACATTTATATTAAAATAGGGAAATTGCTATACAAATATATTTGTCATTTATTCATTCATCATATTGATAAAATGTTATATACTAAATACCTAACAGCAAAGAGAATGTTACTGGATTCTTCACAATTCTAAGAACACAGGTTGCCCCTTGCAAGGTTAGCAGGGTGCATCTGATGAAGTGAAGTAGTCCACCCCATTCTCAAAGTATTCTCAGGTCAATTTTTGCCCTTGAGAATAGGATCTTCTTTACTCTATGTACCTAGTACATTGCTCAATGCAGCCCAGTCCTGTCATGATGTCGTGTGTCACTTTGCAGTCTTAACTCCTGCTCTTTCCAAAACTAACGTCCACTCTCCCTAACGTCACCCTTCTCTTCTCAGTTCCCACCCCTGCCCTTTCCTCTTCCTCCGTATCCCTCTCCAACTTGCTTTCCCATGCCTCCCACTCAGGGTCAGTTATTCTCACCTTCATTTTGGACTTCAGTATCTGTTCTCTTTTTGCTGAATTTTTATATTTCATTATATCAGATCGTCCTAAAAAGAATATTTAGTATTTCGTTTTTCATAGCATCATGAATATGCTTGACACACACCTGAGTCTCAGGAAACATTCACTGAACTGTCTGATTTCAACAAACATGCGGACACACATAACACAGTGAATATACACGACTCTAATCAGCCACTTTAGGAGGTCAGTCTCAGTAATAACTAATAATATTATGCTATGCTTTTGAATGCCCACTGTTTGCCATGCATTGTTTTAGATGCTTGGTGCGGTGCACAGTATTTCATTCCTGATAACAACCCTGTCTCTGGGATGAGGAAACAGAGACTCAGAAAAGTACATTAACCAAGAAAAGTGAAAAATACAATAAACAGGAAAAGTGCTACTGCACTGCTGAGCACTGACTGATCCACGTACTCCTCGATCAGAAGACCTCAGAACATTTACTTCTATCCTCTTTCCCCCCCATCTCCACAAGTTAATTATTATAACCATAATAAATTTTCAGCTTCATGGTTTTACAATCTGTTTCCCAATTAATCTAGTAAATCTACCTTGAAGGTTCCAGGGTGCCTACAACGCTTGCTTCTGTTGAGGCTATTCTAATGATGGGGCCTGCCTTGACATTGCTGTTTACATTACTGGGATTTGAGTATACTACCTCCCACATACTAGGCAAGTAGCGCTGAGCTAGATCCCCAGCCCTTATAATTTTATTTTGAAACAGGATCTTCCTAAATTGCCAAGTCAGGTCTTAAACTTGCGATCCTCCTCCTTTGGCCTTCTGAGCAAGTGATACTACAGGCATGTGCTACCACCCTGATATTATTTTTTAAATCAGTCTCCAAGCAAATAATTTCCACACTGCAGCTAGACATGTAATTTGGACATGAGATAGGTTTTCTTGAAATAAAATATCATTCTCCCTTGATGTACAGTACTGTAGTTTGAAAAACATAAAACTCCTACACAAACCAGAACTTTGAAAACCCAATATATACGAGAACAGGATATTCCCCTAAACAAATTCCTGTAGCTCTATGTGATGAATCCCACCATTAAAGATGTCTGAAATTTACCAGTCATAAAGATTATCTATATCTTCTACTACAAACAATAGTTCTTCAAAACAAGTGAAGGCTAATTAGCTGCAATATTCCTAACTTTAAAATATGAATTTTTTATGACTAAAATAAACCACAAATAAAACTACTTGTACTACTCACACTGAACCTTCCTTCTCCTGCTAGCATATCAGTCTGCAATCAGATCTAGATCAATAGTGAAGATACCCGCTTAAAAGACAGCCATGCTTTCTTTTGTCAGAAATTCATTACTTTTTATTAGGGTCATTGCTTGAAAACTTCAAAACACCATATGGACCTAATTGTGGTTTATTCTGGCAAAAAGGAAGACACTGTAGAACAATTGAGGCATTACTTTCTACAATTCCATTACTTTCATCCCTCTCAGTTTTATTACTGTGTCATTAAAGGCAACTTGAGTGAGTGAAGAATTAGAGTGTCATGTGTACAGGCTAGTAGATTAATAACGAAGCACACTCGAGTTTAAAGGTATCTAACAGCTGTTTTCATTATTTTGTGTAAACACGCTTGAAGCATATCTATCTGGTTAGTGGATAGAGTGCTCCTCTCTGTCACATGCCATGAGCACTGCTATATGCAAGTAATCAAAGTGCTCAGAAAATGAGTTTACATTGTTCACTGTTGAAATACACAAATGTCAGAGAGTGACTGCGCATCAAAGCTTAGTCAAATCATCTGCTGCAAACAGATTCCAGTGCACATTTCAGCTCAAAACATTCCACGGCAGCGCACTGAATGAGCTCGACTTACGGCTGGCCAGAAGGAAGCGACGTACAGAGAATAACACGTTTCTTTGGAGAAGAAGAAATGACTTCAAAATCTGACGTGCTCGTGAAGATTCATACAGATAATTATCTATGTAATTTTTTAAAAAGTCAATCTATTTAAGTTGTACTCTCTTTATTCTAGAAACACTCATTAACTTTCACACGCTTTGAATGTGCCTGACAGGTAACCATGTCACATGTTCTCACATATTTTAATGTTCATGGCTGTATAAGCCATGAGTGACTTCAGATTTCTACTGCAGTTGCTGCCGAGTCCACGCTCACCAGCTTGTTCTCCACTGTCCTTTATGCTGCTACGGTCTATTTGCTGATACATTTACTCTGAATTCCACTACCCAATTATTTGCTACTTAAATCACTTCAAAAATATTTATCCTCACCCATCAGCCCTTGTCCTTCTACAGATCCTCTTCACTTGACCTCTGCTCTTGCTTAGCTGTAGAAACACTTGACTCCTACTCCATTACCAGCTGACAGGTTCAGCTACTGCACTATCTGTCCACTCATCGAGGTTTTCACTTCATCACCATGTCTCTGTTTAAAATGTCTCCTGTGGTTTCCTGTTCCCGGGGTGTCTGCCTAATTTTGATGCTCCAAGTTGGGCACCTTTTCAACCTCAGTTAAAATTCCTCCAGTTACTTTGAGGGGAGGTGGGAGAAAGAGAAGAGAATAATCCTGGAGTCGTATCCATGTACAACCACTGCAAGAGCATGGGCACTCGCTCTCTCAATAGGGTGATGAGTGCTGCTTCTTTCTTCTTCCAAAGCCCGGCTTGAAAACTGCTCCATGTCCCATTTAAGTCCTCTGTCAAGAAACTCTGATTTTGACATATCTGGCTTCCCCTGAAATGCTTTTAAACGACTCTATGCTTGCCCCTCCAGTCACAGAAACACTTGTTTCAAATTTGTCTGCCTGCCTCTTCCAAGTTTTTCATCTTTTCCCTCAATTTCATCCACTTCGTCTTTGGGGATGTTTACACTGAAGCTCGTGTTTCAAGACTCACCTAGTTTTCTCTCAAGCATCTTTACACCCTCTGTGCTGCCTGAAAGCTTGCCCTGTCATCTGTGTACTCTGTCTGTCTGCACCTCAGTTTCCTTCTTCGCCTCTGTAAGAAAGCAAGGCTGTGGTAGCACTAATGCAAGCCAGAGCTGGCTGCAGAGGTGTTATGCAAGCTTCTCCATGCTGAATTGACAATAAGCTTCTGCACCGGCCTTCTAGTTTACTTTGAGGTGCTCCATAAGTGGAGTCCGGACCAAATGACAATAAAGAAGACAGAGGGACACGGACTCTACCTAAATTTACTCTCACCATCTCTTGGAAAACTTTTCTAGAAGTTTCCTTTAAAATTACAGACTCAAAATGAAACCCTGACTTTCTATCTGCATGAGTTTATTTCTTAAGGAAAATAATACTTCAGGTAAACAAGATAGCTAGAGAGTAAGTATAAATGAGAAAATGTTACCCTTAGAAAGATATAAGTGGAAGGCTAAGCTAAGCTTTGGTGGTACTGCAGCTCCTCTATAATTCCTGTCCTAATAATTTAAGCATTGCTTACCCACTAATAATATTTATGAAATCAATGGGAAAGGTATTGAAAGGATTTCAAGACAGAATGTCCATGTTTAAGAATCTTATAATCAAATGACTGAATATACATAAATCAATTGACCATAGGTACACATATACTTATTGCATGCATTCACAATTATGACTTTATATTTAATTTAGAAGCTTCCCCTATATGTCTGTCAGAATCAACAGCAAAAGCAAGCAATGAAAATACGGAATAAATGAAAGGCAGGATCTCACCACAATGTATTATGTAGAATAAATGACCTAGTTGTCTAATGCAAGGGATATTTTACAAAAGAGACTTTTTGAAGAAAGATTATCTTAAGCACTATTTTTAAAAGATGCAGTGGTAGTAAGTAGAAGACAGGGAGAAAGCATATAACTCTAGAGTTATGTTCCGAGATAGCAGGGAGACAACAGGGTGACAGAGGCAAAGGTTTACAATAAAAGCAGAAAGAGTCGTGTATTGTCTGTTTAGAGTAACGCAGAGCGAGCACGTAAGGGAGCTCAGCAGGGAAATGTTTCACTTCACTATTGATAATGCACTGGACACCTGAATAAACTTGGCAGGCTCCACTGCAGGGCTTAAGTATATGTCTTTACTTCTTTCTACATTATATGCTTCATTAAATTGTCCATATATCCTGTACCTTGATCTTCACCAAGAAGCCTTTCCACATCAAAACTCAGCAAAAGAGTCAAGTTCTTTACCACCAGTTGGATTTTTCCCCCCTTTGGATAGGGTACATTGCTGTGATCACATCTTTTAAGCTGCCTCTTGTGATTGTTTAATAAAAATACAGACTCCATTCCCTTCAGGGAAACTGATAGCAGAACGTTTTTGCCTCACAGGATCCATCACCTTCCTGGGAGAGACAATTTGCTCGCCTAAGAGCTTTGTAAACCAGAACGAGGTATATAAATGTAAGACATGACTCGAGCTGCTGTCGCTAATCACTTTACCTTTCAGACTTGCTTCTACCTAACACAGTCTGCATCACTCTTAGCACTGTGGGTGTGCAGAGAGCAAGCAGAATGCTAGTTTAACATATTTCAGGCAGCACGTGCTACACCACGTGCCAAAAAGCCCCCAAAAAAACCTTGTGGCTGATGATGCTAATGTTCACCGAAATTAAAGTCTATCTTCTCATGATCACATAATAACTGGCAATCACCTTGAAATGGAAGTGTATTAAGCCCTATAAAACACAGCTAGCACTTGTGGCCCAAGTTGTGCTCCCCGAGAAACCACAGAGCCGAAGCTCAGTTCTCCCCTCAGAATACATGTGTTTCACAACACTTAACCTTTCCACCACTCTCAAGAATATTCACAGTTGTATTGGCTAGATTATTCAAATGACTCACTGAGTTTTCCCGTTTGTGCCACTCAAATGAGAAAGATTAAATAGAGCCTTGTTCACAGTAAGCTCCTAAGTACCACTAGAATAAACATAGAAAAATTATTCCTTTTCTATTCTTATAGTCATACACATCATAGGATCCTTTGACATTTATTAACCTAATAATTGAATTGATTTCGAGTTACGGGAACCATTGGGAACCAAATTTTCCTTTGTATACAAGACGTTCCTAAAATTCTTCCTTTTGAATGCCTCTTTTAGAAATGAGATAATATCCAATGTAGTCAGTATATGCTGAACTCCTCCTTGAAGATATTATACAATATTAATCTTACTGATTTGTTAACACATTGCACTGACTTCATTATAAATGTATACAATTACAAATATTGGTTGTTGAGTTCACTTTCATGTATATGTCTTTCTATGAATAGGTGTATGTCTTTCTATGAATGGGTGTATATTTGCAGCAGGGAAACGCAGGAGCATTTTCCAAGGTTCCACCAAGGAACTACCAAGTCAGTTAAAATGTATCATGTCTTCCACTTCTAAATCCCATGCATCTTTTGTCCTGTAGCCACCTCTACAAAAGAATTCCTACAACTTGATCAATAACATCAAATGCTTTTTCAAAAGAAACCACACATACACACATATACACAACTCCTTTCCTCCTTACTGAATGTATCTAGCTATTAGAGATCTTTTTAGTGCTTTAACGGCATCGTACTGTGCTTCTTGTATTGAGGTTATAATTCTCCGTTTTAGAATAACACAATAAAAATTTACCCATACTTGAATATAACAATCTTTTAATTACAAATTTTAATGAATTTATAACAGAATACACCTATTTTACTTTCCCAAAGAACTCTCCTTTTCCTGCTTAAGTACCACTAGACTCAAGTGTGTTTAGAAGTTTTGTTTACACATACACACAGAGAACCCATGTGCACATACACATTTCCATTTTTGAATGCAAAAGTCAACATATATTTCCAAACACAGTTCATATATGTCAGCCCACCATCTAGTTGGTTAAAGTAATTTTGAAACTTCATGCCTATCACTCATTATAATAAACCCTTGTTCTGTGTTGCTCAAAATTCTAGGACATTTGCTTTGGGTTTCTTCCCATGGCATCTCACCAGAGTGAAGAGAAGGGGAAAATCTTGAGAATTTACCATATGTACAGCACCCTGGCCAGTAACTTACACTTGCCGTTTCCCATAGCAGTATTCTCACAAACTCTGTGACCTTCTAATTTATAAATATGAAGAGTCTGATAAGCTACTATTGCTCTTACATAAATTTGTCTGAATGTAGATCTGTGGTTCTGTATAGGAACCCGTTTTCCCTTTAGGCTAAAAGGAATTATTAAGTATATATTCAGGCAAGAAAGACGGTCAGCTAGTTAGAAATCTACCGTCTTGTTGTAAGGGTCTTAGGGGAGGGTTTGTGAAAGGCCCTGCTGGTGTCATCTAGCACTACCTAGATTTTACAAAAGGAGAGAGTGTATGTTCGTGTGGACATACTGAGGACTAAGGGTATGTTTGGTGTTTAACGTTTACAGGTTTGGGGGCTGGGGGTTTAGCTCAGAGGCACAGCGCCTGCCTGGTGAGTGCAGGGTCGTGAGTTCAATTCCCGGTCCAGAAAAACAAAAGAAAACAAAACAAACAAACAAAAATAATGTTTACAGGTTTGCTTCAATCCTCATAACTCTAGGATTTTTACGTCTTAGAGCTGAGGACACTGAGGCTCATACAGCTCAGTGACTGTTCCAAGCCAAACAGTGGCAAGTGATGCAGCCTCTGCCCCTCTTCACTAGCCCAGTAGCCCTACTGTAATGGACTGAGGTTAGCATGACATGCCAGGCACACTGTTACACATACCTGTCTCCTAGTGAGCAGCACTTTCATTTCAAAGACCATAGAAAGTATCTGCTTATGAATATACTTTGGAAGGCCGAGGCAAGAGAATCACAAGTTCAAGATCAGTCTACAGAACTTCATGATTTAGCAAGACCCTGTCTCATAACAAAAAATAGAAAAGAAGAAGAAGAAAAGAAACCAGCTGGAGATGTACCTCAGTGTGAAGGCCCTGGGTTCAATCTCCAATACCAAAAACCAAACAAACCACTCTATTTTTCTCTTATTGTCCCTGTCGTCTGCACACTTACAAGAATAGTTACATTCATCTTGTACTCTTCAGCAACTACCACCTGGACTGCAAAAATAAAATTTATCAGATATACAAACATTGAAAGGAGAGTGAAGCACAACTTATTTGGCTAAAGAGCTGGGGGAGGAGAGCTCCATTTTCTCTATCCCCCTCCCACCATTTTCCCCAGAAAATCTTCAGTATCACCTGAGAAATGTTTCTATCCTAGTTGTTCTTTGGGATAAATCTGAAAACCAGTGGCTACAGAGACTATTTTGAATGACGATGATGATGACAGCAGCTAATATTACTGAGTGCTTACTGTGAGGCTCATGTATAAACCCCTTATTAACATCTGTCTGATAGGCTTACCATCAGTCCTAAGAAGCTAGCACAAGGTGTGTACTGAAGAACTAGCTCCAACTTTGCTAGCTAAAGGGAGACATGGGAAATAGAATGCAGCTAAATCCTGCTGGCAGAAGCACTGCTAGAACCTAAGGGTAAGCACTACCGTGTGCTCTGGCTCACCCTAAGGACAGTGAGCGGCACTTCATCCATGCACACTGTCACGTACCAAAGAACCTGGACGGTCTTCTAGGTGTCTCAGGTGGTGCTTACATTCTAACGGAAGAGTTAACTGGTGGTGGGAGGAAAATAAATCAGAATCGCACTGCAGAGAAATTATGCTTACTTAGCAATGTTTGGAATTGTGGCCATACTACTGTGGAAAAAAAAATACTTAGTGAGGCCTATAGTAATTTTTCTATGTTCCCTATTACTTATAAGGACATCATTATCAACAGATGATATTTATAGCTATTAGAAACAAAAAACAAAAGTAACAAAACTCTAAAGTTCTGACACTCAATTAGTGAAAAAGTACAGAAATGGATAGTTTGAATGGAAATACCAAAAACATATCTTTTGTCATTGTCCAAAAATTTTATTAATCCTCAATTTGGTCAAATTAAAATTCCAGTGCAAGAGTGTCCCAATATGGGCTCATTCTCTTGCATTAATTTTCATATTCCAGATGGGTTATTTTTCTCACAAAACATATAGAAAAATTGATATAAAAGCATGTGTACTTGTGAAACACGACATTTTGAAAAGTGGCTAGCACTTTTCAACTTCTTAGACCCCATTTCCACTCAAAACAATCCTCTGAGGCAGCTGAACTGATAGCATCTCTCCCGGCTTACTGGAGGAGGGAGGCTCGCTCCTCTGTGGACTCCTGGTGTCACCTGACCTTAAGTCTGATTCTCACATCAGGGCCATTTCAGTGCATCCAAGTTACCGTGAAGAAAACACCATTGTTTGGACTCCAGGGGAACTATTTTCCACATGAAGAAAATTCCCCAAAATTCCCGCTTGATCTTTGGCTCTGAAAGTGTAGGAAAAATGCTAACAAGTTTTAAAGAATCATCCAAGGGCACTTTCTGCACCCTGCTCTAGGGATGTGCCAAACTGACCCTGGGCGTGAATTTGTGCCATCCTGACCTGCTCGTCCGCAGTCTGGTCCCGAAAGCCGACCAGACCCAGAACCATTGGGAAGCCAGCGGCATCTACGGAGGGTCTGGAAGAAGGATTCTACTCCCACACCTAGGGCATGGTCTTGAACACCCAGGCTACCACCATTCCCCTGCTGCTTTTCCTCCTGTGGACTTCCTTCACTAGCCTCGCACTTACCACCCATAACCAGGCCATTCCCACTCATCTTTCGCCATAACTCATTCCGGACTATATTGGTAATAAGTCCCTAAAATGTAGATGGGGTGGGGATGGCGTTGATGTATACATGTGGCTCTTCTGAGCCTCTTTTAAAAAGGACTCAGTGTCTGACAGCCTTTACTTGAACTTGGCTAGACCCAGCTATTCTGAGCACTGACAACTGGAAGCCTTACAAACGCACCTGTGCAGTCTCAGACAGAATCCCTCATCAGTCATAAATTTCCTGTATCTTCAAATATTAGTGATTCAGATTGCTGGACATTTTCCGGGAAGACCAACATTTGCTGTCCTTGGCAATTTCTCCCTCCCTCTCCCCTCCTGTTCTCCCTTCCTCCCCCTCCCACTATGTTACACAGCTGGGCTCCAAAACTGGACAGAGGGGCTGCTCTCATAGTTTATTCATTCTAATGAAAATCTAAAAACAATTCAGATGCTTAGAATGCTTAAAAACAAAGAAATATTTTCAGAATGATAAGTATCAGTAAGCAAAACAAAAATGAAGCATATTTTCTAAGCTATCCAAATGTTCATCAGTAAAGAGGAAAATATTTTACTCTTCTGGTAAATAAACTTTCAATCTTAAAGAGATCTGTGGAGGAAAGGCTTACTATTTTTTAATTATGTTTAAATAAAGAATAACCCCATTGATTTCTTATCCCAAGAAAGTATTACATTGATATAGTTTCTTTTTTTGTTTGTTTGTTTGTTTATTTTTTGTTTTGTTTTTCTCCTGGTACCAGAAATTGAACTCACGACCTTGCACTTGCCAGGCAGGTGCTATGCCGCTGAGCTAAATCCCCAGCCCGCTACATTGGTATAGTTTCATACTGGGTTAAAAAGAATAATCTCTAGGATTGTCATACAGGACTTTCCAGGTGAGAATAACTTAAAAAGTAAGAGTATACTTTGGTGTACTTTGAGTCACAAGTACCCAAACCTCCTGATATGGAATGTATTCAGGGAAAATGCCCATTCATACAGTTCCTTCTCTCCATGCTAAGTAAGTACAACCAAAACCACTGCATTCTGCATGCAGAACAAAGAGCAGAGACGATGCTGGAACCCAAGGAATGACACAGGCTAAGTCCTTTCCAATTGACTCTTCGCATATTATCTGAAATCTAGAAAAACCAGCAACCTGGTAATACCTGTGGACAGACCCAAAGAACAGCCCCAAGAAAAATCTATTCTCTCCAGCGAAACAACCAGAAATGGGGCAGCACAACTCCGAAGACTTCTGTGTAGTACGCTGCATGAGTCACTTTTCTGGTTGCTAGGACACAACACCTGACACCCACAACTTAAAGGAGGAGACCTTTGCTTGGGCTCAGAGTTACGGACGAGGGTGAAAGGGCCTCAGCAGAGGG
The DNA here is from genome assembly GCF_000276665.1 of Chinchilla lanigera. Taxonomy (NCBI): domain Eukaryota; kingdom Metazoa; phylum Chordata; class Mammalia; order Rodentia; family Chinchillidae; genus Chinchilla; species Chinchilla lanigera. The sequence goes on from NW_004955440.1 coordinate 10,488,522, forward strand.
ATGCGGTTATGTCATGGTGGCAAGGAAGCGGAGAGAGACGGGGAGAGATAGGGAGGGAGATACATCCTTCCAAGTCACAACCCCTGCAACTTATCTTTTCTGACTAGGTTCCAACTCCTTACAGCAAGTAGGCTGCAGGGTCCCCCATATGCAATGACCTTCCCAAAGCCCTATCTAGGAGTGCACGAGGCCTCTGCAGTGACATGCTCTGTCTAAACTGCAATGCCAGCAAAACATCACAGCCCAAACTATACCCGAACTCTGTAAGCAAAGGCAGAGTAGAAAACCTAGATTTTCCCCTTTGCTGAGGTACAACCAATAACGCACTGGGGGAGTATCAGAGGCAACCTAGAGGAGAATCAAGACTTTCAGTGCTGCTCAGAGGAAATAAGGCCCTCAGGAGCCCTCTCCCATCCCTGTCAAGGAAGGCGTAAGGCAGAATGGACTTCTACCTGTGTCGATACAGCAGTGAGGAGATACATACTTCACCCACAAGAGCACTGTTAGAAGAAGCTTATAAACATGCATGATCTTCAATAAGACACAGCTTAATAACAGAAGACCCAAAATATCTAAGTTTCAAAAGAGAAACCACTCATCACACCAAGAAGTAGGACTGGCTCAAACTAAATGAGAAAGGATATTCATCAGATGTCAACTGAGATTACACAGATGCTAGAAAGGTCCGACAGGAATTTAAAGCTGCTAACAAAAAATGATTCAAGGAACAATTGCAAACATATTTAAAACAAGTGAAACAATGTTTCAACAACAGAAAAAAGAAAGGACAAGTAAAAAAGAACCATACAGAAATTTAAGATCTAGAAAACAGAATATACACAATGAATGAACTCAAATTCAGAATGAAAGGAACAAAGGGAAGAATCAGTGATGTTAAAAGAACAATAAAAATTAGATAATTTGTACAATACAGTGTATATACATAAATCAATAAATTATTAAATATAATAAAAATGAATAGTGCTCTGGAATACATGGCACTATTATAAAAGTTGCCATATTTGTATCATTAAAGTCCTAGAATAAAAGAGGGTGGGGTTGAAAGACTATTCAAAGAAACAATGAATGAAAAATTTTCAAATTTGGCAAAAAATATAAACTTTCAAAGTCAAGAAGCTGAACAAAATCTAAGATTAACCTCCTACCCCGTCCATGTTAAAACGCATTATGGTCAAATTTCTTAAAATTAAAGACCAAAAAAACCTTAAAGGCAAACAGAGAAAAATGATTCACTGATTTCCTCTGAATTAATGAATTCAGAGAAAAAGCAATTTGAGAAGAGGAAAGTAATTTGTATGGTGGATTTGCTTTTTGCATTAGCTAATCATTTTAAAACACCTCTAGTTCCTGTTTCTCATTGCAAATTTCATATACCCTACTTTTTCTCTCTATAGTAGCCAAGGTAGGCAAAATTACTCCATTGCTAATGATACGCGGATTGTGTCTTTGTTTTAAATTGAGCACCATCAACATTCGTAAGCATTTTCAAGGGTGAGCTCCTGAAGTGTTAACATGCTCCTGTGTTTGGGAGTGGTTTGGGCTTCATGCCACGGGATTCGCCCTCAGTGGCTTCTCACATCCCAGACTTGGAAAATGCGAGCTGCAATGCAGAGAAAGGTAAGAAGCTTTGCAGAGCCCTAAGTGATAAATGAGTTTGCATCATCTGTCATCAGAACTTCCTGCCAAATGGGTCATTCCCTATTAAATTACCACTTGTCAATGTTTAAAATTCTGATTGATAAATGGCTGTGCCAAAACTGATAACACAACAGCTTTTATTTTCTAATAATCCTAGTTGCAACAGCTTGGTTGTCAAGGCACAGATACCATACTATTTTTTAAAAAAATTTTAACTACTTTACCAAGAGACAATCTAATGTAAAGCTAACAGGTATAACGGCCGGCCCCCTACACATTACATATATATTGAGTCCACTTGCCAAAGTAAACCTACTGGCAATTCAGTGATATGCAGGGCTCCAAGTTTCACATTTCATCAAATGCTAGTAATCTGTTTTATCAATATAAACTGCATTTTAATGAAAAATTCTTTTCTTCAGTACACTTCACTTCCAATGCCCTTGAGTGTAATAATTCGTTCATGCTGTAGAACAAGAATGTTTTACAAGACCTTAACTCTCAGGAGAAATTTCTCTGTAAATACAAAATGTGAGCTTTATGGGAATGCACTGTACTCATATGAGCAGGGCCCAGCTCGACAGGAGAAACAAAACACAAAAGCAAAAACAACCCAAATAAAAAACAAAGCGGGCTGCCCTTTGCTTTTGGCTTACATCTCATTCTGAAACACTTCCTGACCAACGTGGAACTAGAACAAAGCTTGGTTGAGCAACTACACGACAGACAAATAAAACGGGATTCACACCCCTGAGGTCTGTGAGTCAAACACTTCAGAATACACTGCAAGCAGAACCACTCACTAGGATTCACGGCAGTTTCAACAATCTGAAAACTCTGTGGTAGCTCTCTCCCTCCTAGCAACTCAACATTTCAAAAAATTGGCTAAATTAAGCAAGGGTTATTCAGCCAAAATTGTACAAAAATTCATGTGGCAGTTGGCCAGTCTCAGCGGTGCATAAAACCACTCAAGACCCTTCTTTCCTATCAGCTGTTGCCTCCTCCAAAGTGAACTCTGACATCGTTTTATTTCTTCTTTTCTCAGACATCCTACTAAGCCCAGGACAAGGCTGGCTGGCACTGATGCCACCACTTTCTGAGTGGTGACACACCTATGTTCTTGTAACTGGCTATTGCTCCACTTTCTTTCACCACTCTTAGCTTTTGTTTTATTCCATTCCACTCAAAACAACTGGGGGCAAAGTCACTGGAAAAAATGATGAAACGGATTAAAGTACAGGATCGATAACTTCTCGCCTGCACCATTCCTTTCTGTGGTACTTTTGTGACTTATTTGTTTTCTCTATCAGATCGGGTTGGAAATGAGAGGCCGTCGTGTCTTTCTCTGACATTCGTGCACTGTAAGACTTTATGGGCAACGCTGAGCAGAAGTTTGCTAACAAACCAACAGCATTCTCAGAAGGCCTCTCACTGGAGAAAGCAGGCAAAATGCTCAGGAGAGGAAGTGAAAACAACAAAATTCAGGGTAATTCACAAGGGGAACAATAAGTATTACCCTAGATATCTGTCTTTTATAGTTACTGCCACTGAATGGTGGAGAGCGGAAATCTCCCAAGAGAAACCATCCTAGGAGAATAACACAAGGTGGACAAGTAGCAAAATGAACAATTAAAGCAGGTCCATGTAAAACACAGTTCTCTTTTACATAACATAATATTCTATGATATCAGTAATTTCAGCTAAAAGTTTTATATTCCAGTAAGCTGTTTAAAAAAACACTAAATCATATATATATATACACACACACATCAACCTTAATGTAGCATGTGAAGCAAGCCTTCAGCTGTCAAAGTAAAGTTTATGAGATTTTTACATGTATGGTATATGAGCGTGGTATGTGTATAAATATAATGAAGGACAATTTAGAAACATGGACAATCAAAGCACGAAGAAAATAAAATTTTAATGATCCTAACTCCACCATTCATATATAGTTACAGGTAACAGTTTGGTGTATACTCTTTTAAACTGATATGTATATATAACCTCTGCACATCTGAAAATACGAGGCTTATACATGGGCCAATACATTATGAACATAGAACTTCTAAAATGTCTTTAGGGACCGGTGGTTTCTCATTTGCTGTCTCTAAGAAGTGTTTTCAAACAAGCTAAAATTGACCAATTTATGTGTTCTATTCATTTATGCAGAGAGAAATGGAGAGGAAGAGGGGGAAAGAGGGAGAGAGAAAGAGAGAGAGAGTGAGAGAGAGAGAAAGAGAAAGAGAGAGAAAGAGGCAGAGAGAGATGTTGAATACAGAGAATATAATCATTGCAATATTCTCAGGTAATCTCTTCCTGAGTTTCTAGTATCATTATAGCATCATTGCACACTGGTTTTTTTTTTTGTTTGTTTTTTTTTTTCCTGTCTTTTTGAGACAGGGTCTCGCTGCGCAGTTCAGGCTGGCCTTGAGCTCACTTTGTAGCCCAGGCTGGCCTCGAACTCACAAGGATCCTCCTGTCTCAGCCTCCCGAGTGCTGGGATTACAGGTGTGCACCACCACGCCTGGCTGCTTTATCATTTATAAAGGTCTTTTATATAAATTATAATCCCTTGATCATAGAAGAAAAAAATCCCTGTTCCAACTTGCACGTAAGAAACTTGGAGCCCAAGGTTCTGCGGCTGAGAGCACAGAGTCAAAATAAGCACCCAGCTCTCCTTGCAAATGCAGTGTTCCTTTAAAAATCACTACCGATACTCTAAGCTCTTTAGGTTCTTGCTTTCTGTCTTTCTTGGGACGATCAGCACACTTCGAGTCTTTTACAAGCTCTTGTGTGAAGCACTGAGTGTATATCAAAAAAGTGAAAGCTGGTAAATGCTGGCCTTGCTCTGCATGGGATGAGTTTTCACACGGAAAGCACGTTGCAAACCACCTGACACTTGTTTGCGGTCACCCGTCCCTTTCTTCTACACCTTCCCCAGGTGAGCACAGCCCTCCCAGCCCGACTCCCTGGCAACCGCCCTTCCCTCCAGTCTCGGTCTCGCTCGCTGACGGAGTGTCCTTCTGATGATGCAGCGCTACCACACAGAGCAGACACGCGTTTTCCGTGCCCACACGATTGGCCTGCTGCTAACCCACACAGCTCGCAACCTTTTCTCTCTTTAAATTCAATCTCACGGAAACTCCCAATGATTTCTTTCCTTCACTCCGCTATTTGAATATTTCAACTCTAGCCATTCTCTTTGCCTTGACCTCATTTTCTCCTTTCTAATCTTTATAATTGAGACCATACATCTCCTCTAGAGGGGAAAGATAAAATATGAAAACTTTAGTCTTTAAAATTAACTAATATATTGGTACATCATTTTTAAGCACATGAGACTCAAGCAAATAATAAAGAATAACGAACTAAACCATTAGAGAGTATGTAAACACTGAAGACTGAATGATACACACTATAATTCTATTTTGCTAGTTGTCTTGATCCCTTAATATTACCTAAACCTGAGTGTATAAACAGGTCAGTTCTATTTGACAAGGTAACAAGAGAGTACATTCTATATAAAAAGTTAATGAGTTTCAAAATGTCATTTTCCTATGGCTCAAAGTCTACTGTATAAATTATTTAAGTCTTAAAATACTTAATTGATCTAAGACATATAGTGGCACTAATATTTCAAAAATGACATTTGTATCATAAATATCTGGTACATTATATGACTTGAAATATGTTAATATCCCTCAATGTTCATATCAACTACAACTGACATCAGTTATTATTTTATTTTCTCTTTTGTTGTCAACTTATAGCATGCTGAAAAAAATGCAGTGATATCTGAAGATAGTTATAGAAACTACTGTATCTATCAACTTTCTTATATGAGTTCCATTATAAAATACCACTATGAACTGCTGAATGGATATATATATATATATATATATATATATATATATATATATATATATGAATGAAATAAAACTAAGTATTTCTCTAGCTATTGCTAAGATTAAGAGCTGGGAATATTTTTAAAACATGGTATATGTCCTATAGAAATGCTGGCTACATGTTAGTATTCACAATAATACAAATATCAACTTTTCAAGGATAGCAAAGCAATGCTGTATGACACTGCATTTCAATGAGCTAAAAAAATATGGGTCATAAAAACTTCTGAGTAGCAGGGACTTAACAACTTTGGACACCCAAAACTTACACAGGTCCTGGACACAATAACAAGCCCAAATAAATGTCTCACATGTCAATCTTTACAATTATAAATTGATAAGAAGCCAAATGTTCAAATATAGGGATGTTTATAAATGTCAACAGAAGAGATAGATGAGTCATAGCAGGACCTATGTCTTTAGGAAGTGATATTTGCAGCACTCATTCTCAAAATTCATTACTGACATACTTGGGTAAGGAATTATGACTAAAGGTCCTGAAAAGACAGCAAGATATTCTGAATATGGAAATTCTAACTTTGTACTACATGCACCACCTCATGACAAACTCGTCAAATACTGGCTCCCTGAACTCTAGCTGGGAGGAGCTGTTGGATTTCTAAAAAGGCATATTCTACCAGGCCTCAAGGATTCCCTTGAATAAAAATAAATCTTGTACCATCTGAGCTAGGCAAAGGAACCCTTGATCATACTGGGCTACAGGGCAGTCCTGGCACTGCCTATTTGAGAGATCTCTGACACCATATCCTTTACCAGCAAAGTACGATTATTTGCTTCCGAGGGCAGTTTTAAGAAATAAATGGAAAAAGGAATATGAAACCTATATTATCTAAACATAAGTGCTTTTTCTGGTAACACTCTCTCTCTGTCTTTCTTTCTATATATATATACATATATATATATAAAATTTCACTTTCATTACACTGTGAGCTGCTAGAAAATAAGTACTCTATGCCTGCTTACTCAGATATCAAAAATTTAATTAATAATACCTGCCCTAGAGACTACAAAGTGTTATATAAAATATAAATTAATTCACCATTCAAAGTGGCATTAAATTGCTTTAAATGCTACATCAATGTAATGTAACAAAGTTAATGACATAATGAGTTAGTCTAGATATCTAAAGATTGGAAAGAAGACATATAAAAAATGTCCAAAATTTTTACAAAAGAATGCAAAAAAAAATCTTTTCGTGTAAGATAATAAATATTTGTTTGGACTGCTCCTCCAGTTTCCTTGAGTACCAGATGACCTAGAGGTTGGGAAGGGTATCTTAAGACAAGCTCAATTTTGTTACTTTTCTACCTTGTGCATGTCACCGTTCCGACCTCACCCACTAAGCGTTGTATACACAGTTCTATCATGCTAACTTCTTAGCTGGTATTTAGAGCCTGAAGTATGTCATTCAAATCCAACTGCCCCCAGATCTCTATGAGTTTTTATACTGAACTCCTTCACGATCAGTGAAAGGAGTGAAAGAATATGAGATTTTTGGGTCAGGATATCTAAGCAGTAATTTTAGATTAAGAAGTCAACTCTTTAGCCATAAGATAGAATGACGGCTTAACTATGAAATCAGTATTGTCCATACTGCTTTTAAAAATCAATGAGCACATTTCAGTAAAATATTCAGGAGGAAATAACTTTGAGCAAAGTCACATTACATTATAAACAACAATGATATGATGGACATCTGTTTTTAAAGAGACTGCATATGGACACATAACACCCTGGTGAGAGCTTAGGATCTTCTCAAGAGACATGCCTGCGTGCACATTCTCACAAAATTTTATATCCCATTTCAGGAATTTTACAGGAACTTCCAAAGAGGGATTCCAGTAAGAACTGCTTCTCTCAGAGGGACCAGAACTTCAAGAAGCCTCTGGGAGATGTTAAGGGAAAAGCTGAGATTTTCTCAGCTACCTCTATGACCACACCATTCTGAGAACTGCCCATACCTCAAGAAAGTACAGTTGGCTCTGTCTTTTAATGATTATTACAATGTTTCATCAGAATTACAATCAAGGTCCTTGTTTCATCTGACCAACTCATTTTTTTTTTTCATATTTCCCTGTCCTATTTTTTCCCCTTTCAAAGGGTAAGTAACTGGGTCAGCATTTCAGGAAAAATGATAATTCTCATGCTCAGATATAGCCCTCTGAGGCTTTTTTTTTCCTCTTCACTTACACTAAAGACTCAGTGTTAGCATCCTCTATCTTCTTTCCAGAGATACTGCTATTGTAATGGGATGATGAAGTACGGGGGAAGCATGGAGAAGGAAGGCAGTGTGAAAGCAACAGAATGAAATATCTGCAATCAATTTCCCCTGGAACACAGGCTCTACTTTACTGGATGTAAGTCCGTTGTAACGAAAGACATTTATTGTGAATTATGTATGTAACCCTGTAAGGAAATATTTGCAGAGATGTGCCAGTATTATAATTTCAGTAATAAACGATCTAGGCTTTAAAGTTTTCTTTTTTTCCATTTACCCTGAGGTGTTTTAAAATGCCCATGGAAAATTGGGCTAACGTGCATTTCTAAGTCTTTCTGACACCCATTCCTCCTTTCGTCTTTTCCTAAGAAAGAAAAGAAGAGGAGATGGGGCAGGAGAAGGGGGAGAAGAAGAAGTTCTTGGTGTTCCCAACTCAACTTATGAAAAAAGCCCACGAGATAAAAATAATATTTAATATTTGAAGAAAAATACTCCCTAAAAAGATACTTATACAATATTGTATAATAAATGGGTTAAAATAGAGAAAACTTTTAAAAATAATAATAATGATGAAAATAGTAGAATAACCAAGCCATCTAAGATGAAAATTAATAGCACTATTGTTTAAAATAAGAGAACAGAAAAAGAGTCCATGTGAAACAGAGGTTTCTTTAAATTTCTAATTCCATTTAGCTGGGAAAGACAAGGACAAAGAGAAGATAAAGCTACACATTTGATACTGACAAAGAACACTACTTCTATGCAATTTATAATTAATCTGTGGGACCATGTGTCAGTAGAATTTATTGAGAAAAATAGTTTAGTGCTATTTTATAAGGATAAGACATTAGAAGAAAAAGTATTGCAATTGAAGTTACACTAGCTAAGAAAATATTATAAGAGCTATTAATCATGAAGATTCAGGTCATAAGTTGGCCAGCAGCTGGAGTCAAGAAAAAAAAACTGCACAAGTGGCCAGGTGAATTGTGGGTGTTTTATATCTTTCTCTGCTTGTTCTACTTAAGACACTGCTTACTAAAAGAACACTAAATGAAATTCAGTTTTAGACTGTATTTTATTTAATATTATGATCTATCTGGTTACCTCATTTCACTAATAATTTTACACTCCAAAAAAGATCTCCTCTACATTTTGAAAGTGAAATTTTTCTTTCATCTTCTCTATATTATTACCTACATTTGTACAAGTGATAAATGCTTTGCTAATAATACTTAACTTTACTAAGGTATAATGCTTTCATGTATTTTATCACTGGTTCTCAAACCAGGAAATTAATAAATATATTCGTGTTTTATTTGATCTGCAGTGTTTTCTGGCCAGAAGGATTTTTAAAAGTTCCATAAGATACTAAATTGTGGCCCACTATGAAAGGTCAGTGTGAACGGGACTAGAATTGCATTAAAATATCCAGAGGGATAGACACAAAAATATTTTCAAACATAAACACAAACACACACACGTACTCTTATGGCTAATATCATGTAAAAGAAAGTCAAATATGACTTGTCTAATAAATGATCTATATCTCCTTTCACAAATCATATGAATTATTACGTTATTTCTCAATTTTGAAAAGTCTTAAAATTACATTTGTATAGAAAGTGTAAAGCCACATAAGTAGATTCTTGATACACTATTATTACAGCTTAATTTACAAACCATGAACAAAGATGTTTTCTGGAAAACAATGTCTAGTTGTTATACAGACACCCTCCTCCACTTTTCTAATCCTGTTATCATTACTGTTTGTGGAATAACAGAATATTATTTTTCTATCATGAAGGTACAGTAACCAACAACAATTTGAATAATCCTTAAAAGTGATATGATAGCATTATTATGATTAAAGATGCGTTGGTTCTTCTATTATAATACACTTTTAGGAACTTTAAATTAACCTTTGCCTTAAGCATAAACTCATAAGACCTCAGATGTAAAACTGAATTTTGGACACTGTTATGCAAATATTGTATGAATTATTTTTATATGCAGGTAATTAAATAGAATTTGTTTTTCCTGCATGGCCTGTCATAAAAAGAAAGAGAATTTTTTAAGAGTTTACTTAGACAAGGCTGTTTTATTAAGTTGTACAAGCAACCTTTTTCTATTTTCCTATCTGAAACTCTCTCAGAATACAAAGCAAATCAATGCCCAGAAGAGTCAGTTCTCAGAAATATAGATCGAAATGTGATTTACAATTTTAAGTCCTTGTTTTTTTTAATATTAGACTCAAAGATATTTGAAAAGAACAAGTTTATGGTTCTATATTAAGTGAAAGAGTTGAAAAGGTATTTTATAGCCTCTCATATCCATTTATATTAGGAGAAAATAAAATAGTGAATTAGGAGAAAATTAAATAGTGAATATGACAACAATATAAGGCATAAGAACAAAATACTACAGAGTTTGAAGTAACTTAGATGTCACGTGGACTTAACTCATGGGGATGCAGGAATTGTCTCTAACGAGGTTGACACATGGTTGTTCTATTAAAAAAAAAAACTTCCACCGTAACAAAAGAAGGAAGACACACACATACACACACACACACGCAAATTCTGTGAGTTCCACATGTAATAATTCGGGAACACAGAACACTCTGATCATCTGCACTCCAGTCATTCTTAGAAGCATTCTAAATTCCCCTCAGTTGTATTCTAAAACACCTGATAGTCACTGTGCTTTATAGAAGCCAGAGTACAGGTGAACTTACACTCCTATAACTTCACGGGTCAGTAATCAAGAGCCAGTGCTCTGACGCCGGACAGGTCAAGGTCTGACTTATAATGCCACTACATATCTGAAACAGGACTATGGGCAAATTTATTAAGTTTCACTTTCACAAATATAAATATGAATTGCACAATCTAGCATGCACATTTGTATAAATCAAATAAGACAGGAAGTGAACTGTATTGTACCTCACTTTTCAACTTGCGTCTAACATTAACACTACTAGGGGGAACGATCGGTTTCCCTGATTTCATAGGCATCCGTAAGCTATAAAGTTGGAGGCCTGAGACAGCGGGGTAGGGCTGATGGGAAAGAACTCGAGAGCCCAAGTCCTCATCACTGGGAGCTATCCCTGGTGCTGGTTTCAGACCCAGGGCCCTGCTACCCTGTTCCCATGATTCCTCAAACAATCAAATTCTGGTTTCCAATTCTCACCTTGAACTATAACGTTTCTGTTACTTTGTGTTCCTGATTTTAATTCCTGTTTGCTTCTCTCAGACACTGACTTGATTATTTTCCCAAATGAAACCTCAACCTGACAACAAATTGGATCCTTTACATGGAGATTTCTGGCCTCAAGTTCCATGTTTTTATTTCTAATTGCATCAATGATAGTTAGTAAAAAATGATGAGTGCCCTTTTCCTCTAAAATTTTCCTAGAAGAATTTAAATATGTCTGGAGCCATAATAAACATTAATTATAACATTTGAAAGAACTAATAGTATTGCTAAATATCTCAGGGAAGCAACAGCCAATTCTTAAGACTACACTAAGTTTAAGCATGACTTTTCACATGTCTATGTCAGACATTACTAATCTATCATGGAACTTCTTTTAAATCCCAATACAGCTTCAGAATCCTCAATCATCACATAGTAAGAGCCAAAGATAGCATGACCGTGGAAATCTATTTCTCATTCCTGAGTATGAGCATGTGGATTTTTAGGAAAGGGCTTTCTTTTTTATTTTTAGGTCTCTAAGAGCATACACTGATGGTTTGAAGAAGGTAGATGCACCCTTACATTTCAGTTATGTAGCAAGCGAGTTCATGGTTATTAAAGGAATCAGAGCTTTCTCTTCTGAGATTGGAGGTGTTAGCCTTATGTCCTGGATAAATTACAACTTAGGTGATTACATCCTGCTTACCTCAACCCCGTGGCAAGTTTTTTTCGGGTAATTCCAGTATTATTCTTCACTGCCTACCCTAACCTGCTGCGCAGGGTGGCGATCAGCTGTTAGACAGCTGCCGTGCCTCTCCCACAATGGTGACTCTGCTTCACTGTATAATTTGCAACCATTCTCAGTGTGCTTTGAATCTTTCAGGATAAAAGTGTTACCCTAAAAATGCAAGAAATCATCATAATTTTAAAGGCATACAGTACAACTGCTTATTTCGGTTAAATTCAGCATAACATATTTAGAAAATACCTTATTTCATGAAAAACCATAAAACTAGGTTAAAATACCCATGAAACATGCTACAAAGATTATATGAAAAGGTATTTAAAGAAAGCAAACTATTTATCAACTATATGAATATTCTGCCAAAGAAAGGAATAGTAGGAAGAACAAATGCTTAAGACATTTTTATTTGAAAATACATCTGCCTTCATCAGATGGTAAAAATTTCCAATGTCACCCAAGAAAAACAGTGAAGAGAAAAATTGAACGTTAAGTCAATGGGAAATGGAGGCTTGCCAACACGTATGGGGAAAGAGATCAAGGATAAATACAATTTTTAACATTTTCTTATTTTTCATCAGGATAGAGAATCATACAAATTCATTTTATGAAGGCATATAATTTTCACTATAGACTGCCTGCTGGCACTTACAGACAGGAACGTGATTTCGGCCAAGACTGAAAAAGGAGTCACGGTAAGATCTGGAGAGGCTACTGGCGGCATGTGGACCTTCCCTGCACTGCTATGTGACAGACAGGCTTTCAGTCAAGCAGTCCTCAGCTTTGGCTTCACAGTGGAATAACATGTGGGAACCTTAAAAATGACTGGTTGCAACCCCAAAGATTCAGATTTACCTGATGTGGACATCTGGATATTTTCTTAAACCTACCTAGGTAATAATTAGCACAGAAAATCAGCATTGAGGTTGTGTTCTACCAACTTGGATATAATTGTGGTTTTATTGTCCCCTCCCCTTGCCTTTTGTTTAACTGGCCTTTATTTAAGGAGGAAAAAAAAGCCCAATGACATTATTTGAGAGACTGTATGTCAGTTTACCTTCTTAATACAGGCCACATAATTAAAGCCCAAAGATGTATTTCATGGAATGAATGGGGAAGAGAAAAGCCATTTTAATCTAAGAATTATATTTCAGAAGGGCCAAAATTCTAACTAAATCTTTCTGTAGTAATAAGAATTTCTGAACCAGAAAAATAAACTGTAAAGGTTCTTGAATATACAGTTTGCTCTAAGTATATTCATTATGCTACAATTCTTCTACATTAAGATACAAAATCTTCTATTAAAGTTTCCCTATTTCTGTACAGAAAATAAGAAAAAACCCATTACTATATTAATGTTTATTTATCATGTTTTCATCTAGGGAGTACTACATCTTCAACCAATGTTCAGGAGAGATATAAGAAATACCTGCAAGCATGAGCAGACATAGGCTGTCAGAGCCAGGTACTCAAAGCTTACACGGAAAAATTCTCTCTCTAGAACATAAGCACTTCCACTGACTCTTATTAAATAAATCAGCACTGCTCCACAAGTACTAATCCTGAAGACAGCCATAAAATAAAACATAACAAAAACAGACAAAATGATAAATAGTAAACAAAACAGCAGGGCAAACATACCAATAAGCAGTAGAAAAGCTGGTTGGTTACCTGGAGTAATTTGAAAGTAGCAACTAAGAACATATATTACAAAACAGTAATCTAAATGAATGCGGTCAGTCAAGAAAAAAGAGAAGGGAGGAGCTGGGCATTTAGCTCAGCGGCACAGCGCCTGCCTGGCAAGCGCAAGGTCATGAGTTCGACTCCTGATACCGGAAAAAAAAACAAAGAAAAAAGAGAAGGGGGAAAACACCAATTAAATATTATATCAGTGTTTGTATTACTCATACAAGAACAAACTCAGTTTTATATATTTAAATAATTCCCAAAGCAAATAAAATTGAGATAGCAGCTGAACGAGGTCAGGTCCAGCATCTATGGGTAGAAATTATGTGCCTGTCTGTCACATAGCAGTGCAGGGAAGGTCCACATGCCGCCAGTAGCCTCTCCAGGTCTTACCGTGACTCCTTTTTCAGTCTTGGCCGATGATCCCATACAGGGAAAGACGGGAGAGGTGCAGGGAACGTATACCATCCACTGTGAACCACGTTACCTATGTTCTGGCTTACGTAATTCTCACTGAACCCTTACGCTAATGCTAGGAAAACTAAGGGTCAGAACAGGGAATATAATTAGAATGCAGTGCACATCTAGAAAACAGCTGAGTCAAGGCTGCAAGGCAGATCTGACCCCAAGTTTACGTCCTTCCCTCTGCACCATACCTCCTCTTACTGTAACAATGAAACTCTGCCACTGAAACATGCTCGCAGATACGCTTTTGTGTGTCCCTGCACATTTGTGTGTGCATGTGCAAGTACATGCGTGCGCGTGCACACACAGTCGTGTTCTATGAGCTAACTCGAACTTCAACTCACCCCTAGTGATATGAGGCAGCTGTTCGAAGATTCCAAAAAGTGTGTTCCATGACAGTCATAGGAAGAGGCAGAACACACACGCTGCAAAAGCCGTCTCACAATGTAAATTTTGAATAGTCTTTTGACATAGACATGGAGGAAAAGCTGACAACATTTTTATAAAGGATAAATAATTTATTAAACATCTGGAAGAAGACAGCACAAAAAATGTGATTGCTTCACTCAGGATTTGTGATACCAAGTCTCAGGAAAAGGTGATGAGAACATTACTTTCTGGTTCTGAGTTTCAAATGAGGAAAACTCCTATTTCTCAATTTTTGAATGTGATTAGCCTGTGTTTACTGAAACAGTAAAATATGGTAGAGGCAAATAGTTGGCTGATTCATATCTATTTTTACTTTAAAATGAATTAGACCAGGAACTTGGATGTTTTCACTAAAAACAACAAGTTGCAATGTAAATTTCTGCACACCACCCACTCCTGGTGAGATTGATCTACTTTGTCAATTCTGGTTAATCCAAGCACTAATTACTAATACAATCAACAGCCCTGGTTCCACATTTCAGCTAATCTCATGATTTTTTTCCCACTGGTTTCTAAATTCTGATTCTGCGGTTACTGCTCTAATGATCCCAGGTAAAAATCTTTGTGACGCAGTTTCTCCAACTATAAAATGCAGGAATTAGACTGTAAGATCTCTAAAGTTTTTATATCACAGGTACCTCTCCAGTTTTTGAAAAATCCTGCTTCTATTTTTTCATAAAAGGGGGAAAATCAAGAGTTTATTGAAAACAAAATGAATTTGGCTACACTGAAAATGTGGTTGACCTGTCTCTGCTCTTCCTACTTCAGTTAATAATTTTCAAAAACTTACTGATTTTTTGAGTTCAGGCTCCTCCTTGCCTTCTGTTTCCAACAGAATTTATCACCTATTCCTAGAGCCTCCACTTTTCCACTGTCTCTTGTCTACGTCCTTTCAAATCCATTCCCACAGCCTGAGAGATAAGCACCATTTCCAGTGAACGGAAAATATTTATAATATGCACTCAAGGACTTGGTATGAGTTCTGGTAGCATAAAATGAAATGTGGCGGCATCGAACTGATCTGCTCCCACTCTGTAGCACCACCTGGTCTGCTCAGAGCAGGTTATTGGTAAGAATAAAGCAGATTTCCACTGTTTTTGAAGATGGTGACTATTCAGAACTGACAAATCTGTTCTCTCCATGTAAATGAAATTAGAGTTGCAACCTACACTTTCAAACTCAGAAGAGAACTGTACTGGTGACAAAATTGCATACAAAGAAGACACGTTCATGGACACATGAAAGAATATCACATAGGAGAGAAGAGCTGCTAAAATACTGTGTCTTATCTTGATACTGAGTACAGGTAAACGTCAGTGTGTGGTCCAGGGGAAATGAGAAAACCTTTAGCATTCTCATCTCACGGCTTAAGAAACAGTGCTAGGATTTCAGCTTACAACAGAAAAGGAAATGCAAGTTTACTGAAAAGGGGGCAAATATCTTGTGGAACTACTATTCTTATCTTTAATTCCAAAAAATTATGACTAGGCTTTCATTAAGCAATAAGATCCCACAGTTACCGTCACTAAATTTTTAAAGTGACACATTTAGTACAACTAATATACAAAATTAAAATCTTCCAAAACAGTGACAATTACTTAATCGAGAATTAGTTCCAGAGGAACCTTTGGTAACAAAAATTAATTTAGAGGCCACATTTACAAGTTACGGTAAGAACGAAGCCGGCTACACTGAAGGAAAGGGCATCGTTTCTCCACACTCACAGAGCACGTCCGCAGAGGGCTAGCAGTTGTGCAGAGTTGCCCCACAGGAGAACGGTCTGTGGCTCACTCCCCGAGGCCAACAGTCCGGAAGACCCAGGGCACACACGGCAAGGGGACACGCATAGAAGAGTCCTTCGCTTTAATATCCTTACCAATATTTCCACATGGAGCTTTGACACTCAGGCCAGTACGGTAAAATCAGTACCACAGCAAGCAGCAGGTCTTAAAGAACAACAGGAAAAAACTGGAAATTGAAAGACAGCAAACATCGGATGCTCTTAATTTCCTGAAAATTTTGCTGAAATTGTACAGGATTACAATTCTGGGCTCAGTTCTGGCTCTTCAGAAAATTAAATAAATTACATAGAGGTAATGACAGTACAAAAGGTATTCTGAGAACACAAATTACAGACAAGACAAAACTGCCATTTATTTAATGCTTACTGTACCTTGAGCTTTTCCCCTTGCACAGTGTGCCGCATTTAATTCCCACAAAAGGCAGACTGATATTAGCTCAACCACCAATACTTTAAAGATGAAGGGAAAAACTTAAGTGGAAAAGATCAAGCAACCCCTTTCTCTCTCTCTCTCTCTCTCCTTCTCCCTCTCCTTCCCTTCCCTAACCTTCCCCTCCCTTCCTCTCCCCTCCCTCCCTCCACTCTTCTTCCCTTTGCCTTCCTCTCCGTTTCTTTTTCTTGTTGGTAGTACCAGGAACTAAATCTGGTGCTTTGCACATGCTAGAAAAGTGCTCTACCACGGAGCTACGTTTCCAGAGTCTTGCGGAGTTTCCCAGGCTGCCCTTGAATAGTCCTGCCTGTTTCCAGAGTTGCTGGAATCGCAGGTGTGTGCTACCACACCTGGCCAGCAACGTTCTTAACACCAGATGACTAGCTGGGGGAAAAATGGTATTGGCATACACTCTGTCTGATGTCAAGTTCAATTTTTTTAGGCACTGTACCCTACTACTCCATCATCAGATAGTACCTTATCTCATGATTCCCAGTCAAAATAGACTGAGAAAGGCTTTGTTATTGAACTCCGAGAAGGCAAAGAGAAAAGTAACTCAGTACACACTTGGTTTCCCAGAAATAAGACTATAAGAGATCTGATGTTTTAAAAATTTATGAGACAAGGGGCTGGGGATTTAGCTCAGTGGCAAAGCGCCTGCCTGGCAAGCGCAAGGTCGTGAGTTCAGTTCCCGGTACCGGAGAAAAACCAAAAAAAAAGAAAAAAAGAAAAAAAAATTTATGAGACAATAACAAATGATGTTATCTTGGATTTATTTGAAAAACCTGTGCAGTATCACATATGCCAAAGAGCAAAGCCAAAAAAAAAAACAAAACAAAAAACAAAACAAAACAAAAAAAAAACCCTTCTGTAAGCACTGATCGATAAAAGAAATCACCCTCAATTCCAATGGGGACGCGGAGGAAAAGCGGACACTTCTTGCTGGCCAGCGCCATCTGCATGGCCTCCACCATCTCAGACGCAGTACACCCAAGTCTGTTCCCCTGCTTTACAGCAGCAATTCCAGCCACGATAATCAAACTTCAAATCACCTTGGACCCCCCTCTGTTCACTAAATTGTTACATCAACTCGCCAAGGCTACAACCAATATATTTATGTGAATTTCCTCCTTTCCACCTGAATTCCACTTCCCAGCCGTCTTTACGTATCCAGTCTAACAACTGTTTTCCTTTTTCTGCTTTCTGTTTCCTTTCTCATCAGCACTCTATTTGTGATACCAAATTTCCCATCTAGTTTTCATTGTTCTTTATTTTCATTAGTATATATTTGTGATAGAATATACACTCATCACAGGAGGTGGGTAAGTGTACATACTACATCTTAGTCCTTTCCCCTTCCTCTCCTCTCCTTCCCCTCTCCTTCCATCCCCAGGTCCCCTTTTCATCTCTAAAAGATTTATTTCCCTGTTTCCTATCATTTATCTTTTTTCATAACAGTGGCCCCAAAAGAATAAAGGCCAAATTTTAAACTCCTCAGCCTTAATTCCTATCTCTTGCCTACCATCTCCTCCACTCAGCTGCGTCAAAGGCAGTGAAACTCTCTACAGCCAATGACCACTTCCCGCCACAAATCTGCACCTGTGCTCTCTCATCAAGATAGGTGATCTTGCTCATTCCACCCCACGGAACTTTCCCCTACAGCAAGAGGTATTAGAACCACGTTTGAGAGCCAGTCAGTTTGAGTAGCTGTGTAATTTTAGGCAAACTTAACCTTCTGAATCTCAGTTTTCTCAACTGAAAAATGAAGATATAATATTACTTAGCTTGCAGGGATTTGGTAAAGATGAGAAGAAATGTACATGAACTACATGATCAGAAAAGGCTCTTGACAAATGACGGCCAGTTTTATTAGTCCAAAAGCTTTGTAAGTTCTTAATGTCCAGCTTAAATGCCATAAAAAGCATACTTTTAAAATACTGCCCTTAAAAAAACCTATTTCATCTATTATTTCTACAAAGTTCCTGGCCTAAGATTAAGGACCTGGTCTTATTTATTATTTCACACCCAAATTTCTTGTATTTGTCCCACCAGCAACAAGCTTTGAATAGTGTTTGGTGAAAACTGTACATGAGAAGCCCCAAAGAACTTAGGTATTTGTTTTGCATTAATTCCTTGAAAGCATACTTCTAAAGAAATTTTATATCACAGTCTTCTCTCTGGAATTTCTTAAAGAGTGAGCCATTTTTGGTCAGAAACTATTACGGTTACATATTATTCAATGATAGGTTCCAAATCATTTCTTTTTAATGAAGAATTGTCCAGAACATCCCTCCGTATTCTGAAACAGAATAATGAACAGTGGAAATGTGTTCTAATCAATCCACTTCTCCTTCACCACCAGTGTGAAATGTGTACACACTATTGGTGCCAGGAGGATGCAGACAGCTTACATATGACGCTCCCTGTCACATGACCTTGTACTTACGCAGCCAAACATACTGTTTGGCTGTTATCGTGTGGTTTGATAAGGTATAAGATAGTTTGTTTGTTTATTTATTTATTTATTCATTTATTTACTGAACTAGTGCCAAACTTTAGATTTTCAACTATTCCATAAATTATTTGAGTCTATAAAATCTTGATCTCCCTTACTTTTGAGGTTAGAGTCGTACTGAATAGGGTAATCTTGACAAAAAAAACCTACCAGTAGATAACCAAAATCGTGGTGATTAGAGAATTAGTTAAGTGAACAATATATACTAAAAACTTGCTAGGTTGTAGGCATCGTGCTCAGACAATACATACGTGCCTCAGTCTTCAAACCACACCTAAGAAGTGGGTGCTCTGGCGATTTCCATCTTAAAAATGAGCTAAAGCTTGGGGAGGCTGAATATTTTGGCCTTCCTGAATAGCAGTCCTAAGTGGCAGAAGCCAAACTGAAATCTTTTTAGACAACGCTCCTAACTACCCTTTCATTCAGCATTACCAAAAATGGGTAACTTTGAAAAAGATAAACAAAGCTTAATCCTTTAAATATCAAAATAATGCGCTTAAAATCATTCTAACAAGCACTGCACGCAGCTTTCATTTAGTGAACACGGAGTCTGCTCTTGCCTTGAGAGCTCTGCCCTGGTCACGTGTCACTGCCCTGTGGGAAGCTTGGTGCAGCCCTCTGAGCCTGATGGGAAAAGAACAGCCTAGTGGACCCGCTGCTGAGTGCCCTCACTTGTGACTCGAGCCTGTCGAGTGCCATTCATCCCTGTCTTGCAGCAGCCCTACTCCCCCACTCCCCTGGGCTGGAGCTCGTAGATTAGTATACTGTGATTTATAACTATTTTTCAACACTGTAATCTGTGACCTTTGTATTTCACCTACCAGATTTCTTAGGACAGAACTAAAAGAACCTCTGAAAAAATGAACATCAAGTCTCTGCTATAAAAATCAAATAAATGGTCTCTTTTTACTTGAGGAAAATGGGCAAATCATCCTATCACACAAAGCAAAATTTGTGTTGCTGCTGCTGAATTCAGAGCAATTCTTTCTGTGGGGCCATTCCTAATTGAAGAAAGCAAAAATCTAACTGTTGTAAATAGGCGGTAACATGGAAAATAACTTCATTAAAAATACATTTTGAGCAACAAATACATTTTGAGCAACAAATACATTTTGAGCAAATACGTTTTGGTCTATGTAACATTAGGTGTGGTGTGGTGTGTGTGTGTGTGTGTAACTGGGAAGGAAATTATCTCTTTTCACCAGGAATAGTAACAGGAAATGATCAGGATCTAATGCAGCAAGAAGGATTTGGACTGGCTGAAAAGGAAAGGCCTTGACAGTGAATGCTGTGAAACATTAGAATGATTTATCCAGAGGATTTTTGCCATATACTGATTCTATAATTTTGTTTAAAGACATTCATAGAAAACATATTTGTACTCATTACGAAGTATTTGAATTTGTAAAAAATGAAGCTTTTTTTCTTCTTCTTTAGGCCAAGATTAATATGCAAGGCACTACCTATTACATTATTTCATACAGCACAGCACTAATACATCAACAGCAAGACTTTTTAAAAATATCTGAGAAATATAATCATATGTTGTAAGAAGATTACGGTGTTTTCTGTCACCCCCTCTACCACCACTCAAAGTGGAACTCTTGATGGCAGGAAAAAAGTTTTTGGTGGAGATGCCTTCTGTCCTATCAATCCACAAATTCTCAAATTACAGCTCTGCTATTGTGTTCTGACACATCTGCTTTGCAATGTAAAATAGTGTTTTCTTTAATAAGAATTCTTCAAAAAGCCCTTAGGCTCCTCGCCTTTGTTTGCACAGCCTGAGAGTTTTCATTTAAAGTTTTCACACTGTTTTAAAAATTCCCCATTTTTGTTTCTAAATTAGTTACAAAAAGCCCATAAACCTCTGTTTTGGCTTCAGTGTTTTAGCTACACAGAGTGGTGAAGAGAAATGTGTGGAGAAATTCCTAAGGTTCCAGTAAAACAAGATTGCCCAAATGACCAATATCGTTTTCCTCTTTTTTGTTGTCGAAAAGGTAGAAGGTAGGAAAGTAGACATATTCTGTACAGAACCCCTATTTCAGGGATGAAAACTTTACTATGAATTAAGGAATCCCAGAGGAAGAAACAACCCTTGTTTATTCTGTCGCAAGTTGCAATCCAACATGGCAGTAAATAGTAAGAGACAGTGAAATAATCTCAGCAATACCTGACGTTCTGTCCCAGTCATCAGAGTGAGGTTGACACTGGATGATCTATGTTGATTCAAATGGACCTGAAACTCAGTTAGAGCACACTACTCAGTCTAAACTGCACTTGTTTCAACTTGCTCAAAGTCCAGACTTAACATTCCTAAGAATAAGACCTCTATCCGTCCTCTCATTAAAAAATAAATATAGATGATGTTTAATGTCTCCACAAGAAACAAATACATATTTGATCCTTTTACATTAACCATGTACAATCATAATAAAGAAATCTAAATTCTTCATTCAGAATATTAATGGGATTGAGAAGGGAAGTGATAAATATACATGAATATCAGCATTGACAGTGTAAGCATTCCTCTCTTCATCCTTAATCCAACTTTATATTATTTGAAGATGACATCCACTTTGACACATCCCTTCCATGGCTCCCAATGGAATTTACTAATAAAATGTGGAAAAAATCAAGACACAAGTTTACCTTTTAAGGCCTCAAGCCTTTTCTTTCATAACATGACCACGACAAGCTTACTTTCTGTCATTTCTCTTCTATAAAAATCTTTTCTTCTTCACTGGTCAAAGTCAGGTACTAGGTATCAAAGTTCTCTTTCAGGAAAACCAGTATAGCAAGTCTACTAAGACCTTAGTTTCTAAAATAGGGTACAAAATGCCGATTTACTTCTTTTTTTTTTTTTTTTTTTTTGGTTTTTCTACGGTACCAGGAACCGAACTCACGACCTTGTGCTTGCCAGGCAGGTGCTTTGCCGCTGAGCTAAATCCCCAGCCCCCAGCCCCACCCGATTTACTTCTATCTTTACCACAGACAAGTCTGACTATGGGTAAAAAGCTATTTAGAGTCTCCATCCCTCGCTTTCTTCAACTATTGATGGCAAATATCTTTTACAGTCACTGGAAAGATATAATGCTAACACATGAATACTAGGCTTGGTACAATACAGAGAATAAAGTAAGAATTATGAGGGTTAACTTTTATGGTTAGGTCTACCTTCTATAGATGACCGTCAGAAAATGATCTGAAAACTATTCAGATGTTCTGATTTCCTAAACTAAGACTTACACAAAAGTCTCAGTGCGGATATTGGACACTCCCCTACTTCTGCAGAGCCCCTCCTTTGTGACAGTGACATGATCTAGAGTGAGAGGCAGTCACTTGCAGTAGCATCCCGCTCAACAGGCTACACAACCACTCCCTTTTTGCCTAATCACACATCCATGTCTACGTGAAATTTGTTTTCTTATGCAAAAAAACTGCCTTAATTTTCCCTTTAATTTATCTATTTTAATGCAGGATAATTCTCTTTTGAAACATATTCCAGTACGGAATCTCATCTTACCAACTATACGAGGGTGTTTATCTTCTAGTCTTAGTTTTGTAGAAATTTATTTGTTGACTACCAATTATCTGTCATGCCTGGAAGTGTTTGGTACCAAACGAGTCACTGTCTATAACACAGGAGAAAAGAGAGATTTGGCCAATGGTGAGGCTCTAATTGGGGGTATCTTAAAAGATAGCTTTGTGGGTTTATTGAAAAGATTAGTTAATGCTTAATTTTTTTGACCAATTTTGCATGCTTATATCTAGTAATCTGAACAACTAATTTGACAACAACAACATGCAATATAAAAACCATTGTTGAATTTCTACCATCTTATTTAGTGAAGCTAATGTTTTTTATTATTTTTTATTCTCTTTAATTGTTTGACCAATCTTGCATTCTTACAGCTGGCAATCTGAGCAACTTTGTTGAAGATAACAATATATAATATAACAAGCACTGTTAATTCCTATCATTTTGTGTTGAAACCCTGTATCATTTTTATTATTTTTGCTTTGCTTTGTTTTTGTCCATGTTGCTATAATTTTGTTATTTTTTATTCTCTTTAAAATACATACATACATACATACATACATACAGAAGATAGCTTTGTGAAATGTTCTCTGGTTACCTGTAGCTTAAGAATATTACAGCTGCATAGGAAAAGATTTAAGATATTTCTTGTATTCCTTATGTGAAAACAGTCTATGTATATCTTACGAGTAAGGTACAGCATTTACTTCCATTTGCTGCCATTTATAATCTCTACCAAAAGTGAAGTATGTATTGCCTTATATTTTTAAAATGAAATTTACTGGTTACCGTTAAATCTCTCTTAATAAATCACAGTCATCTTTTTGATGTACAAGCTGTACACTCATGGAGAAATGTCTGCAGGGGTTATTTGATGTGCAGAGTCGCCTGCCCTGCCATAGAATGGCTCCAGGCTGTTATGTGTTTTCACTTTCCATATATATTTTTTAAATAGTTTATCTCTCTCCTCCCTGTTGTCAAGCTGTCAGTCAGCTGTCAGTTTTTACTGCCGTCAGTGAGCCTGCCTTTATCACACCCCAATTTGATGCTGTTAATCAGCTGTCAGTTGAAAAAAAATCAGATGATAAAGACCTCCGAAATTACATTAACAATGTAAGTTGGTGGGCTGAGCCCTGAATAGAGTTTTTAAGTTATGAGTTCTAGTTCTTCTCCTGTCTATATTTAGCTATATAATTGTGGGAAGACACATAACTCCTCTGGGCTACCTCAGTACCTTCATCCATAAAATGAAGAGGCTGTGTGTGTTGGTAAGCTGGGAAGGAGACAGAGACAGAGAGATAGAGCGAGACAGACACAGAAAGAGACACAGAGAGACAGAGATAGACAAAGACAAAGAGATAGAGATAAAGAAACAGATACCGAGAGATATGCCTGAACCCTAAGTTTCTCCGGCTATCAGAAACAACATAAAACTTCCTTATAAATTAACAAAACTCAGGGAAGGGTACCAGTGACCCTTTAAGTATTCAATTCAGGGTTGTTTTTACAGTAAGCATCCTACTTAACTTCAGTCTTCTGAATTCACTTCTGATCATCTTAAAACTCTTCCCCCTAGGGCTGGGGATTTAGCTCAGCGGCAAAAGCGCCTGCCTGGCAAGCACAAGGTCGTGAGTTCGGTTCCCGGTACCGGAGAAAAACAAAAAAAAAAAAAACAAAACAAACAACAACCACAAAAAACTCTTCCCTTTGTTCTACAGGACAACTGTCCCATTGTTGACCACCTGACCCTTGGCTTTTCTTATTATTTCAATCTTGGACTTTTCCTCCATTAACTCAAGAGTCTTGGGCCCCTGTTACAAGGTTAAGGTGAAGAGAAGGAATCAGCAAAGAAGCCCGACAAGCAGCAGTCTGTGTGAAAATCAGAAGACTGTGTATCTTTGAAGCCAACTAAAGAGATGTTCTTTAAACCATAATACATGAGGTACTGCTAATACCTTACGGGAGATGCGTGCTGAGAAGTGGCTGTGGACCTCACCAGCGATCTGAATGAGAACAGTCTTAATGCGAAGACTTGCAGAAAGAACAGAAGGAATAAATTTGGAAGCAGTAAAAACTGACAACTCTGTTGAGAAGTTATACTAATAACAGAAGAGAGAAATGAGGCAGTAGCAGAGAGGAGAAGTAGAATGAAGAGTGATTTTTTAAAATGTAGGAAATAATGGTTTTTTGCATACTTTGAAAAGAAAGGAAAACAGGAATGATTCGGAAAAGAGGAAAACCAACGGTGCAGAACAGACAAGAAAGAATTGCCAGAATAAGAGTCCTTGAGTGTGCAAGAAAACAAGTTCTGGACAAGAAGTAGACATAACGCCTTCCTTAGGCAGAAGCAAGGTGAGCTCATCCACAGCAATAGGTGTAATGATGGAGAATACACTCCGGGAAGCAGCTAGCGGTGGTGTCAGTGTATAAAACTTCCCTTCTGGTTATTTCTATTGTCTCAAACTCAACTGATAATGAACACAGGTAACTTGATATCTGAGATTTCGAAAAATAACTGAGGCATGATTTACTATCTAAAAAGGTGACATATGATACGCTTGATAGATAATCCAAAGGCTCTGTCTGAATTTAATAGTAGAAATTCAAAGCATACTATCAAGTATTGTGGGACTTTTTTTCTCTAGTCATTTTTAATCCTGTAAGTGTAGGCAGAAAGTAAGTGAAGAATAGATTTAATCAAGTTGGGGATTTTGCCAATCCAACACAAAGCAAATGAT
Source organism: Chinchilla lanigera (assembly GCF_000276665.1). Classification (NCBI taxonomy): domain Eukaryota; kingdom Metazoa; phylum Chordata; class Mammalia; order Rodentia; family Chinchillidae; genus Chinchilla; species Chinchilla lanigera. Next base: position 10,513,867 of record NW_004955440.1, read on the forward strand.
AAAAAAGATTCACAATCTTAAAATAGTAAATATAAAGATGGAATACAGAAGTTAAGCTGCATAAAGAAGGACAAAATAGGACAGAATAAGAAGTTGACTCAGTTAATGTAGTAGTTCTGGAGCAGTCAAAAGACCGTTTGAATAGGAATGATAAAGCAACTAAGTAAACCAGCCTCTTTATTTATATAGACTGACCTTTTGGCAGAGCAGTTTTCTATGTTCATGAGTCACTCACAGGAAGGTGGGAGGTGCAGTGGATACAATTCTCTATATTCAGGCAGCAGTAATGTGCTTGGTTATAAATTAAGGGGGGTAGGGGTGTTAATAAGAGGAAATAATCTTTTATTGTGTTCTATTATATCCAGCCACTATCCCTAGGCATCTAGCATGCATTATTTAATTTAATCACTTCAACATCCCTATGAGGTGACAAGGTAAATGTAACCAAAACCATTAAAGAATTTAGGTTCAGGGTCATTCCACTGGCACCAGCCATACAGATAATAAGTGGAAGCTACAAACCCAAATGTATGTGTGTGACCACAGCATTTAAGAGTATCCCTGAAAGTTTAAGACATATAAGAACATATTTTCAAGAGAACAGTTTTGCTTGCAATTATTTCTCTAGTATTTGGAAGTAAGGCAGGGTATGGTGAAGAAAGCAATAGATAATACAGGTACCATGAGTCCATTATTACTGAATGCCTATGTGATGTTCTTCTACCAGAGAGCAATCTTATAAATCCCCATTAATTTTGTTAGAAATATGGCTTTTCCATCTTCTTTGGTTAATATCTATATTATATTATATAGAGCATATTACATTGATAATTTAACGACATTTTCTGCTTTGTTTTTATTTAAACTTATTTTTGCCATGAGCAAAATTATGTATGTATAGGGAGAAAGATACAAGCATTCAATAAAAGTTATTTTTTTAATCACCTTAGCTATTTTGCCTTCGGAATCACCACATATTTTTCAACATCTCAACAAAATAATATGCTTTTAAAACCGCAGGCATTAGAGTGATTGTCATTCATGCAAATAATCACTTACTTACACTATATGAGTTCGGGTTGTATAAAGCAAATTACCATCTGAAAATAATTCAAATAGCACTCTGGGCTAAGACCTTGTTTATGAATGCTATCTTGGCCACAATATTTCTTAACCTTCTGTTTAGCTAGATTCTTTTAAGCTAACATGGTCCAAATTAATAAATTATTCAATTGCCATAGGTGTATTAAACATAAGATGTTGTAGAAGCGTATCAGACACCAATAAATTTAGGACATTTATTTGGAAATTTATAGCAGTATTATTGAGGTGAATTATATTCACTCACTCACCTAAAGATATTCATTTTTCTGTAGAGTATATGAAAAACTTAAAAACTTACTCAAAAAATAAGGCTGATATTTTAAAAATTCAGATATATGACTGTGTTAAGGCTAATGATAAATGTCAAGTATAAAAATTATACTTTTCAGAAACTGAAAATCTCTCATTACACCTAAGAAAACTGTATGTCTGCAGAAAGTTCCCCATTCGTGGATTTAACCAACTATAGATCAGAAACATTTAAGAAGGGAAAAATGCATCTGTCTTGAATATGTACAAACTTTTTTCTTGTCATTATTGCCTAATTAATACTCCATAACAACTAGCTGCATAACCTTTACATTGTATCAGGTACCACAGTAATCTAGAGGTGACTTAAAAGTATGCAGGAGGATATCTATGGGTCATATAAATAAACGTAGACCTCAGTATCTCTGGAGAGTCCCAGAACCATTCGTCCACAGGTATACACACATGACTACACACACACACACACACACACACACACACACACACACTCCTGAAAATTGTGATATTAGATCCATTTAGCTTACAGTTTTCAGTAGAGCAAATAGATCATTAAGTGTTATTGGAAAATGACCTACAATGACAAGAAGCTTTAACAGTACTTGGAAATTTCAATCAGAAACCACAGAACATACTTCAGACTTAATCCAGTCTGTGACAATCTTAAGATGACTGCAAGCCAGTCTACTTTTCCCAGCCTCTGTTTTCTGCAACCCATAAAGGAAGGATTGTGCAAGGTGGTCTAACTTAAATTTTATGCCTCGCTAACTTGATTTGGTATGGTGCAGATTTTTTCATCAGTGAAATATTAACTAGTAAGACACTCAGATAATTCAACATGGTGGGTACAGATGAGGACTACTGTCCCAATAGCAAAATCTGGGTGAACTCAGTAAGTTTAGAACATAATAATTAACGGTGACATCCTGCACAGCATGTATGGATATTAAATCATTCCCTGCCTTCACTTCAGAGATGGGGAAGAAACAGCTGTCCCTGAACTCCTTTTAAGGATGCAGTCAATTACAAAGCAGCAGCACCCCCACTTTGTGTGAGTCTCACTGAAGTAAACTTTCTATCCACAAGGGAGAAATATTCCTGGTGGTAGTAAAAATAGTTTTTCAGGGTTTAATCAAAAGCGAAAAAGAATTCCAAAATGTTCCCTTTGAGCCACATCATCCACCGCTAATTCAGGGTGGGCCAGTAACAAGGGTAATAAAAATGTCCTTAGTAACTGAGAAAGAAAAACGGCTATGAAGTACATTTGTGACTCAATTTGAAAGATTTAACTCTGTATTAATATAAATAACAAAAATGAAGGAGGAAAAAGTAAAGGAAATCAAGACGGGAAATTAAAGGCACCCAAACAATGAGATTTAACATTGATTTACAAGCGTTACTATGATGCATATAAACCAGTGAGGCTCAGCTGAACGCAAAAGTTGAGAAATATGCTTGACAGTAACTTGTGTAACAACAAGAACAACAAAACAGTGTCGAAAGCCAGAACAGTGTACAAGGACACATACATGTGAGTAAAGAAAGAAAGAATGCAGTATCTGTACCAACCGCTCGGTGATAATGTGGACACATGATTATTTACAGTCTTTGTTCATCACAGCCTGGTGAGATAGAATTCAATTCTCTACTTAACCAGGCTCATGGTGAAAAGTTACAGTTGGCAAGAAGAGCACCGACTTCTACATACTTGAGAAGTAATTTATGACACAAAATTGAGAACAGAGTCAAAGACACTGACCTGCTCACATCGGGAAACCTGATGGGAAAGTAAACAGCTTGGCACTTGGGTCTGATGATGTTTTCCAGATCCTTGGGTCTGTGATCAGGAATCAGCTTCATAAACTTCCCAATGGAAGTGAGAAACGACTCCATATTAAAAACCGAGTTGAATACAACCACATCAGCCACCAAGCTGTAAAGGTAAAAGATAAATGCAAATGATCAGATTAGATTCATTCAGGGTTATTTTTATAATATCAACTCAGCATTAATCAGAGTTTACATTACATCTTAGGCTTAAAAAGCACATTTTATTTCCCCTCAGAACCTACCAAAGTGTCTCCAATAGGCAAGTTAGTGTCGTTAGTATTCTATCACAAGAAGTTGTATTGGTGGAATCAAGGAAGAAAGGCATCAAGAGTGCTAAAAGATGTAATGGGCTGGCATGAGACTGCAGGCCAAAGCATGCGTCCCCACACTGCCAGGCACAGTCCACACCAGCGGTGACGTTACGTACAGGAAGTCTTCTTTTTGCTGTACCCCAACTAGACACACGAGTTTCTCTGACAGTAATGTACTTCATTTTACACTGTACTACTGAGAACAGGATGTTCAAAATACTTGTCATTACTTAATTCATATGAAGCTATTTTCATACTAGATTATATATATATATATATATATATATATATATATGAGACACTATTTGATTAAAATCTATTTCCTGCTTTAGCTTTAAAAAAAAACTTAGTGTTATACTTTTTAAAATTCTGGAACTACACAGGAAGGATGCTATCTCTACTTATTTCACTATTACATTCAGGGTAATCAGAAAAGCACAAAAAGTAGTGGAAATGGATCCAGAAATCTATACCTTTCGATCATGCTCATTACCTAAAGGAACGTATCATAAAAGACCATAACACAATAGATCTTTAGAATGAAACAAAGCAAATGTAATATTGGCTACCACTTCTCACCAACAGACTGCATTGTTCTCTTTAATGTTTTTAAAGTAAAATGAAAGCAGAGCCAAGCACGGGGGTGCATGCATGCAAGACCAGCATTCTGGGAGACTGAGGCAAGAGGGTCACGAATTCAAGCCCAGTCTGGGCAGTGTAACAACTTAGGGAAACACTGTCTCAAAATAAAAATAGAAAGGACTGGGGATGGACACGAGTGTGAAGGTCTTGGGTTTCATCCTCAGTACCAAAAAAAGAGAAAAACGTTTGTGACATCAACTGATTCATTACTTTTCAGATTGCCTATAAAATTTTCTAGGTCACCAATTAACACAAACGATAGCTACAGAGGAGCTGAATAAAACCTGAGTGTGTAGTATGATCGCTTTATGAATCAGATATTCATTTCACAATTTAATAATAATTGACATAATATTAATCATCAGTATTATTTAATAATCATTAAGTAACATTATTTAATGATTTATTATATCATAATTTAATAAATCACAATTCTGATTTCTGAAAGGGCCTCATTTCATTTAACTAGTGATTCAGTGTCGTTGTATCTTAGTGAAATGCATACAAATACTTCCATAATCAGGTAACATAAGATTAAATATACAAAACAGTCGGTTTTATTTCACCCTAAAAATACATAATAGCTTAATAACACTGAAAAGAAGACACACGATGGGAGGCTGAGGTAGGAGAATGGAAAGTTTGAGCCCACTCTGGGTGATTTAGCAACTTAACAGGACCCTCTCTCCCCTAAAAAGTTTGAAGTCAAAAAATTAAAAAGAGCTGGAGAGGTAGCTCAGGACAAAACCCCTGGGTTTAATCTCCATCCACAAATAGAAAGACAAGACGAGAGGAGAGGAGAAGAAAGGAGAGGAGAGGGGAGGGGAGGGGAGGGCAGGGGAGGGGAGAAAAGAAGACATGTAAGTCTATAGGACTACAAAAATTAAAATCAATAGAGCTTATAGACTGGATTAGAATTATCACATCAAAGCCTGAGTTTACATCATATTTACTGAGCTAAATTTACTATTTACATTTATTTCTATTTTTACTGATATAGATTTACTATTATTAATGCACAGTAAAATTAAAAACCAATGAAAGAAATGTTGACTTGCCACCCCTACGCCTCTCTTCCAAAATTAGTTTTGCGCGCAAGTATTTTCCTTTCAGTTGCTACCTGGTGCAAACGTGGGGAATGGAGATGATTACAGCGTGGAGAGCACAAAGCAATGTCACAGAAGCGCTGACACAGCACTAAGCAATACGGAAGCCAGTATAACAATATCCAAAAGTTGAAGAATGTTTTACAGCTAGTCTGTTTTCACCATATGTCACGTATTATAATAGCGACCCACAGATCATAATGTATACTTATGACATGTGTTCGTAAGTCAGAGGGTTAGTGAAACCTCCGTGTAAGGTGAGCGCTTATGTCAGTCATCTTTAAAGTCCTTAAGTGCCACACAGTCAAGAAAGAAATCTGACAGTGCCAACAAAAGCAGAAGTCAGCAAGAAAACTAAAGAAACATTTGAGGAAGCAGGAGTCATACTTTTCAAAAGGAATCAGAACGGGACCGCTTTCTGACACTCTGATTTTTCCTCTGGACAACTGTGAACCATTTTTCCCCATTAGTAAACCAAAGGGTGATGAAGGCCACTTCTTTTCCTCCAAGCATGTCTATCAGTTTACCCTCTTGAGAAGAAAAAAAGCAAAACTCATGTGCAAGCTTTTATAGTCTCTTTCTCTATGAATAAAAATAATTTTTTATGAAAGGCAGGAGGGGTAGTGAGCAAATTTTTTTTTAGCTATCTGCCCTCAAAAGGCATGCAACTCAACTATTTACACTTTTTAAAATCTAGTTGACCATAAATTAAACATTCAAGACAGTTTACAGAAATATTCTTTTTTTGTGCATTTCAGCCCTGATATGAGGGGATGTAATTTCCATTAACTTTAAAGCCACCCATAAAGGGAAATATAGATTTAATTTTTTCCCAGTGATTTCTCAAGGGTAATAAACACACACTATCTAAAGAAAAAACTGATGCTAATTCAAGAAATCATAAAAATATTGCAAATGTTTCCATATTGATAAAGCACAAAATGATTTTATTTTTATTTTTAAAACATGTTTCCCTTCTCTGTTTCAATATGAAATATTTTAATTTTATTATGAAATTTTAAAATGGTTGCTCTTTTATGAGATATTTGATGTGAAGCAGTTCCACTCTATTTTGATAGCACTGCTACTTTACAGTTAAAGCAGCTTGTAAAAATGATTGCAGGAAAACATTTACAAAATGCTCAAAAGACAGAATTATTATCATATAGCTGTTTTTGCTGTCAACTAAACTAAGAAACAGACCTGCAAGAGAAGAGGGTTTCTTTAAACATATTATCAACCCCAATGGCTAATAATTACTAATAAAGGTGAATAAAGTGTACATAACCACTGCCAGGCTGATTCCATTTGACTGGTGCAGTTATGTGATTAGGACCGAATAGCAAAGCCATTTTGGAGTTGTTATTAACTTCTTTCATTAACAAAGTATCAGGAGATAGACTTTGTTGAAGTAACAATAGAGACAGATCCTCACCTTTAAAATGTCACGGTATTTTAAGGCTGTATCATTTCAGAGGACTCCATGAAGAGAAAAAAAACATCAAAAAATTCATTTTCCACAGTTTTCTGTCTTAAGAACAACAAAAAGACAGCACTGAGGTGGGGGAAGTGCTTTGCTTTATTATGCATTCATGTTTATTTCTCTGTAAATTTCTATTTTGATTTTAGCTGAATACAGTGAAAGAGGTTGGGAAATATAAGTTGACTAACTGCGCCTTCGAAATGCATGCCTTAAATAATAAATCATGGAATCAAGAGGTGAAGGTCCCTGCCAACCTTTTGATTCTATTTTGAATGTTATGAAAAATACAGTTAATTAGTCTAACATATAATTGGATTGTTTTATGTATATATAGATATATATTTTTAAACAAAAGGAGTAACTATTACCTTATATATACTGCAGAGCAGAAGTAATTATTATCATAGAAGGGATGGTTAAATCTTTGCAGCTACCTTAAGATGTTTAAAAGTTTATAGAAGGGCTCCAGATATAAAAGCTAACCATTTGCAAAGACAAAGATGGCAAAGGACAAAAAACAACACAATCTACACCCACCATGAAAGAATTTGGTTGTATCCATATTGAAAATCCCTCTCCTGAGATTTCTTGACAGGATACACCAATTGGTTTTCATGGAAGTAGAGGATCTTTTTCAATTTCCCAAGGTCAGGCCGAAGGGCAGCCAGTTCGGTCAGGTTAAGCACTGAGCTTGCAAAGAGGATCCTAGAAAACAAAGAAATGAGGATTTACTGTCCAAAGCACATGCGAGGGGTCGTCCTTCGCCCTGCTCGTCTTTCCTCCGCCCCACACGGGGAAAACACATCACCTACAGGGACACATCAACAGTTGAGCCTTAATACCATATAGCAGCATCCACATTGTAAGTTTTGATCTCTTAAACAGCAACTGCTAAGAACTGTAAAAGCCCTAAATTTCACTGGTCTTCTCAGCGCAGTTACTCCGAGATTGGGAAAAGGCGTAAAAAAAATAAAAAAAAAAAAGAAAAAGAAGAAAAAACCTGGGTGGATTTTATTGAAAAAAGCAAAAACGCTCTGTCTGAAGGACAAACAGAACACAGATAAGGCTGACTGGGGAATACTTCGCCTCCTAGTTTCATTACAGTTGCTTTCTTTATGCAACCATCTACTGAAATTCAATACAAAAGCAGGAACGGCACATGCTCATGTTACGACACAAGCCCTTTGATTTATGCAACAGACTTACCTGCCGCGGTCTTCTTTCTTTTCCCTTTGGAATGTTTTCTCTCCCAGCCCACTTGAGGTACCCTATAAAAATCTCCTCTTCTCCACTATTGAACTGGTCAGGCCCCAGACACACAATCTACGAAAACCCTTACACAAAGCACACATGGAAAGTGATGAAAGGCCGACTCACTGTCTTTGGAAACAATAAGCTGAGAGAACACCTGTCTATGATAAGAGCAAGTGTTTACTCACTCTCAGTCCACAAACACTCACTTTACTGCCTATTACTGTGAGACGGAATGGAACAGAAAAGATGAACAAGACAGCACACTGGATGAAACTGTCTGCAATAGAGACATACATGAGGTATTAGGAAAACAAACAGAAAGGAGTAATAATAGAACACAAAAGAAAGACAAAGTACAGTCCCTGAGCAGCTGAGGACATTCAGATGGCACAAATCTGATAGGATGACACATTCGTAACACAATGTAGCATCCTTTGACCCTTCCAGTTTTAATTCTCATTCAAAAAAAATGAGGTTTGAGAAGGTTAAGAGTCCTTTCTCGAATCACACTGGTAGAAAGTTAGCAAAGCAGAGACTGCTGGTCTTCTAAGCCTAAAGTGTTTTTCCTTCTACCACAAATACAAATTGGTTGTGGACCCTTTACATGGAAAATGCTTTTTTCTGTACTTAATAAATGTAAAATATCATCCTTGTTATTACCGTGATTACAACTACAATAAATCCTCCCTTGCTGACAAGCCAAATGGCTAACTTCAGGTGTTTATATGATCTGCAGCACAAGCCTTTCACACAGGAAGAATGATTACATAATAAGTGCATACATCATAAATAGGACTTCAAGTGCCTTCTTCATAGGCTACAAGAAGCACATAAGACCAAAAGTCAGTAATCCCTCTTTAAACCACATATTAATTTTACTGTTTATCACTTCAAAGTTTAAAAAAAAATCTCATCAAGGAGGTGCCATTTATTTTTTAAACTGTTTATGCCCAACCAAAGCAAATAGTAAAATTATGGTCAGGTAATGCCCTGTTTTGCCAAAGATAATCCCTGTCACTACTGTTACCATGCAGTCTAGTATAAGCCTTTCTAAAACTTATAATGAAAACTTCTGAAAATATGGAGATATGCGTTTACCTATAAATCTGATCATTGGCAAAGGAAAGAATATTAATTTTTTATTAAACACTAATTTCTATAAAGCTAAACCTTCATCAACATTCAACGGATGATAATCCATGTGTCTATTACTGAGTCATTCTCTCTCTTCATTCCTCTTCCCTCCCCCACCACACACACTATTGCAAGGATGACTTGCAGTTTTATGAAGCCCTGAACAAGCTGACTATTTTTCACATATAAAGAAGACATAAGCATTAAATGCACCACTATATACCTAATTGATTACAAGGAAAAATGCAGTGAGTATGGCTTATTCATCCCAGCACTTGTAATGAAGAAATGTGGTAGACACTGACTTGACTAAGACAGCAGACTTAGTGCACTGTATCAATAAAGAAGAAGGTGAAATCTGCATCCCCAAATGTGAGGCACTAAGGGAGATGCGAATCATCCATGTATTTCACCCCCAAATGCCTGACTTGAATTTGATATGAGGAGATGATCTGACAAATATTCTGTAAAATAACTGTGCTGCATCTCCAAAAATGTTAATATCATGAAAGAAAAAAATCTAGGTTAGAGGAAAATAGAGATCTCAAAACAAAATTCAGTGTGTAATCCTTGATTGCTGACTATTAACTGACTGTCACCTTGAGCAAGTCGGATCAGCTAAGTCAGATCCCAGCTAAGTCGGATCAGCGTAGTTCTGAGTGTTGCTGAAGGAAGAGGACCCACCCTGGGTGTCAGCAACACCAACCAATAGGCTTTCTGCCCGGATGGAATAAAAGGGAAATGAAGAAGGAAGGCTCCATTCTGTTTCCTCAGAGGAGCTGCATTCCTCACCTCCACCTTGGAAGACATCTCCCGGCTTCCAGCACAGACCCCTCAGCCTCCAGGTCAGGCTCATTTGGGACACTGCAGTGAGCTCCAGGCTTTCGACTGGAACCTTCAGACCTGCAGCACACAGAGAGCACTTTCGCACTTTTCCACACCTGACTCTGAGACGGCCATTGTAAGTCAATCTTGCAAATTCTTTTATATTTGCACACCTCGCCTTAAATCTGCTTCTCTAGTGAGCACTGACTGATACAACTGACTGGATGGGAAAATATAGCTACAAAGGACATTATCAGGACAAGGGAAATGTGAATATGCACTGAATGCAAGATTATACATTTTTATTGATCTTGAATTTCTCCTGCATAACACTTTTGTTCCAGTTACTCAGGAGAATATCCTTATTCTTAGAAGATTCATGTCAAATTATTTACATATGAAGTGTCAAAATGTCTGCAACAAATTCTGAAATGGTTCACTAAAAATGCTACTACTAATAATAAATATTCATATGTACATATTTACATAGATAGAAATTTAAAAGTGTACAAAAACATTAGCAATTGATTAATCTGTGTAAATTAGATGCAGTTCATTGTTCTATTGCAAATGTTTGGTAAGTTAAGCATTTATAGAACTATAGATTTGGGGGAACATAAATTAAACGGCAATAAGCAAAAAAGAAAAAAATTCTCTATTCCCTAAACAGTAAACCCATCAAATATGTGTTTCTAACCATAACCCAACTGTTAATCTTCTACATACAGATTTTCCCCAAGTTGAACCAGCAAATGTTTAACCAAGGCAAGCCCTTTGCACCACTTTAACTCAAGTCCTCTCTCCTTACCCTACCTACCAACTGATCCACAACTAAAGGCTCCAAACCGCAAGTCAAGCCTCCAAAAAAAAAACCTCCCGAAGAAGAGAATGCAACATCATCAGAAGAAAAATGGCACTAATTATCATAATACGATCCATCTGAAACTGCCCACACAAGACTTCTTTTGAAAGGAAATTAATTGAAGTTTCACAACATATCTTGAAACACTCCTCATTTATCTCCATCAGTAGCAAAGTACTTCTCTTTGTTTTTTCACTTAGGAAATGGTAGTTAAACTGGACAAACAGTGATTCTTAATATACTTAATTCAATGCCCAAAAGAAGTGATGATGTCCGTACACATACAAAAAGCAGGTATGAGCCGCAGCAAGTATTACTTTGTTCCCTACCATTAACTTCTTAAAGTTGATAATTATACAGTGAATGGCAGCACTCAGTCAGCAGTTAATCCCTAGGCTACCAAGGTTCATCTTGCTTCAGGTATTATTTAAGCAATAAATTCTAACAAGGTACACTTTATCATCCCACAGTGTGCCTCCGCCAGGAAGGGCATAAGGTGATAGCAAAAACCACTAGGAACAAGATAATTCCTGACAGCTGCTGCTTGAGCACAAGTTAAATTGAACAGTTTATCTCAGCATGAAGATGTTATAAGGTTTTATGTTTAATATTTTAAAATTAACATAAAACCCAGAGAAAGCAGTTGGGCAATCTTTCACAAACATGACATACTACAATCACTGTATAAACTGGATTAGTACTTATTACCGTGCTACTACAGAATTAGGCTGTTTTTAGACCACCAAAGAGCCTTAAATTGCAACTTTTGTCTCTGCAAAAGAAACCTATATTTAAAATGTCTGCTAAATTCAAATTAATGGCTACATCATTAACTTACTATTTCACCCAAAGTACAAGTTGCTATTATGATCGTCTAACCAAAACGGCTCTGCGCTGTAAGCACATTAACACCATTCCATGTATTTGGGAGAGCATCCATATAGATACTTTAACTGTAGCCAGTGCACACTCTATGTACAGTGTGAGCCATATTTGCTTAAAGAATCCAAAACAATTTCACACAATAAAATTCAAGATTATAGATTTTACTCTTTTCTGCTCAATTTTAAATAAGCAAGTTTTTTAGCTTCTTACCTTGCTTGTATAACACGTAGAAAAAAGATGCTGAAATATACCCTCGTCCCATAGAGGTGTTAACAGTATTATCAAGATGCATACCTTTCTGTCACCAATGGCCGGAAAGGCAGTGGAATAAGAAACACAGGACAGACACTTTATATTCCAACCACTGCCCATACAATCTACGAATAACCCTTCATAAACGTGGTTGTCTTACTCTTGCCCCATGAAATCTCTTCAGTAGGAACCTCCCTCCCCTGAAACCACTTATCTCATAACAGGATAGAGTGTACATTTTAAGAGATACTAGTTCAACCTGTGTTAGTCATACTGAAACGACTTCTTGCATGGCTTCAGTAGACCTTGCACAAGGGTAAATTCTTCCAGCTGGGTCACGCTGTTCAAAAGCTAAACTCTCAGCCTGGATTCATGTTGCTCAGCGTCCACAACCAAGCTTTTGTTGTTTTCTTCCTTCTTTGGGGCTTCTGTTCTTCGATATTACTCCCCACAATCCTAGTTCCTTTCCGTTCTGGCATGAAGTGTCTTCTGTGATAATGTGCTGTCCAAGTATGACCGGCCACATACGGCAACAAGCACCTCAAGGGCACCTAATGCAGCTGAGGAAGCAATCTTTCATTTACCTTGGACCGACTGAGTTTAAACTTAACCAAAGTTTAAACTTAGCCAAATGCAGCTACTGGGCACTGTATTAGAGGACACATCTCTGGGTGGACGAGCTTTCCCCAACCCAACACCCCTTCATCTATGACACCAAACGCACTTGCTTGCCTGACTGACCTTCCTGAACAGATCCTCGACCTGCTTGTGATAACGTCATTTCTACACTTCCCCTTCACCACCTCAATTTCACCTACCAGGCTTTCCAATCCCAAAATGGTACTATGTTTCTGCTTCTATAATTAAAAAGATACACATGTCCCTTACCGAAAATGTTTAAGTACAAAAATGTAAATAGCATCACCTATAACCACTTCAAACACCGAAAGGAATTCTTCACATTTTGGTGAAATCCAGTGTAGTGGATTGACAACTGGTGGTGAACTTATAACTCTCAGCTGAACTGACTAAGCGTGGTGCTGGGTGTGGGAGGCCCATTTGGGGACTGTTGCCAGCAGCATAAGAGGCAGAACTGGAGAAGAAATTAGGCTATTGGGAGTGGAGAAAGGCTTTCAGGAGTTGTTGGAAGCCGTTGGTTCTGTTGAAGGAGCTTGTCGTGCTGGCTTTCCTGATGAACTCAGCTATTTTCATCCTTCAAGGAGCC
>NW_004955440.1:10527519-10549056 GCF_000276665.1 Chinchilla lanigera
GGTCCATAGTGTGTGGACAGATTTCCTGCACTCTCTCGTATATCATTCTTTCGGTGACTGTTATAAATAATCTTATGAAATATATGCCTTGTATTGTATTGTTTCACCTTGCACAATAAGCCCCAAACCATAACACACAGCAAGTACATGTTAAGTACCTGTGTTCTGCAGTTTACTAGGCTAAATGATGGGTATGAAACAGAGAACAAAAGTGAAGCAAATAGAAAATTGCGGCTTGGAGAACTGAAGACCAAGACACTAGAGCACACTGTTCACGGAAAAGCTGACCACAGACGTGTGTGAAGACGTACAGGAGGCTTTGGGAGCGAAGAAATTCATTTTTGGTTTTACATTACGAACAAAGGAAAGAGACTAAAGGATTTTAACTGAAAAAGTGACTGAACATACACGCACTTATGCTCTTTGGATGTGTTTACTCTTTTCAAACTGCAGGTATATCTTACTGCAGTTTGGTTTTTGCTTTGTTTGATAGTTTTTGTTTTGTTTTTGCTTAAAACTCTGAACACTACATTGTGTTACCATGGTGGAAAATACTTATAAAATGTATGACTTTAATAAATTCCCCACAGTATGTTCAACCAGAGTATGACTGTTATATTCATGTATCCGCAAAAGTTTTGAAATTGTCTTTGTGAAATCCGTTATGTATTTGTTGCTTTTGTTTACATTCTCAATTTTTAAAGATGACTTTTTAATGCCGTAAAACTTTAACTAATGTATGGAAAACAGACTGTAGGGAGTAAAGGGGAGACAGCACAGAGAAAAGGAAAGAAATGACAGTCACTTCAGCAAGGATGCGAGTGCTGAGGATGACGCCATGTGGTCTGCTGAGTTTTTGATGAAACTGGAGAGGAAAAGTGAAAGAGAGAAACACTATTACTCTCCTCCTTTTATTACTTTCAAAGCATTTGACAGCATTTCAGTGTAATAGGAACTCAATGATAAAAGCGTATGCTTATGAAAATCATTCTCAGCATTTCCAAAGTCTTCTGTCTCAACATTTTTTTAAATTCATGAAACCTGTGTAGAAGGATAACTGAGTTCTAATACCCATGAATCATCAAAATGTAAAATGCATTTTAACACAATTGGTTTAGTTGCCAGCCACTTCATCTTAACTAGAACGTTTCTACTGCACGTTTAAATGCTACTGATTTTCAAAAACCTTCACGAATACTACATAACAAAATTTTCCTTTGGCTACACAATTAAAATGTAAGATGTGAGTCTTATTATCCAGGAGAAAGGAAAACAGTTCTCTAATTTCCTAAATTCCTGTGACGGGTAATTTATAGGCTGTTAAGCGGAGCACACAGCTTCCCAAAAACCATCTTTTGGTGCGGAGTGGCATCGATTAATTAATCAAGCAGTGTTATTTTTCTCCACCATATTACTTTCTCCTGTGCTCATCACGATGGCTCTGAGAGTGCACCGGTGAAGGCAGGAGACTGAGGTCTGCAGATAGGACCCGCCCCTGAGTGATACCTCAAGCACAAGGCTGGTTTCTTAACATCTACCTGCGCTGCAGTCATCAGCACTCTGACAGACTCTCGATGCTTAAGGAGACAAATCACATAATACCTGTTGAGCTGCTTCAGAGAAAGCTGCCGTGTAAACTCAGGTGTCTCAAATTATTCCAGCAACCTCTCCAAGTCTTTTAACTCCTGGTACTGGCACAGGGCCTAATCCATAAAAGGTACTCTATAATTATGTTCACAATGAGAAAGAAAGAGACAGGAAGAGACAGACAGCCCACTGTGGAAAAAATAAATAAGTAAGTTGAGTTTTTACTGCATTCATTTAATTTTTTTGATACATGTGTTCAGTTCTTTGGGGAAAATTCATTACTGAGTTTTCTTATAAGATCTGAAGCAAT
Organism: Chinchilla lanigera; assembly: GCF_000276665.1. Taxonomy (NCBI): domain Eukaryota; kingdom Metazoa; phylum Chordata; class Mammalia; order Rodentia; family Chinchillidae; genus Chinchilla; species Chinchilla lanigera. The sequence goes on from NW_004955440.1 coordinate 10,529,417, forward strand.
TCAAACCACTAGAACATTTACAGATACATTGTTTTAGATATTCTATCAGCACGTGAACCAATCAGAATATTGTGGAGTCTGGTAACCTGAAATTTAACAAGTGCCAAATTATAGCCCTGTTCCAAAACAACTAACCATATGTAGTTAAAAGAAGTCATAAATACAGAAAAAAAATAATAAAGATAAGTAATATTTCTCTTCCGAAATGTTACAAAGGAGTGCAAGACTGATTGTGAATGAAAGTACAAGCAAAATGGGTAAGAACAGTGAAAAGCCAGAAAGTCTTAAGGTTTGCGGATGGCAGAGGAATCCTAGGTTCTGAAGTCTTCGTCTGGAAAAGCAGAGCTATCTGAATAAGTAAGGGAGGAAAGGATAAGTTGATGAAAGCTGAGTTTTTGAGAAAGAAGAAAAGAAAGAAAGAAAAGAAAAGAAAAAACAAAGAAAAGAAAAGAAAGAAGGAAGGAAAGAGAGAGAGAAAGAGAGAAAGAGAGAAAGAGAGAAAGAGAGAAAGAAAGAAAGAAAGAAAGAAAGAAAGAAAGAAAGAAAGAAAGAAAGAAAGAAAAGAATCAGATGCAATTTAAAAGGTAGTTTTCCAATAACCCTGAAGCTATCCAAATGCAAGGTAAGTCTGTACTTTTTTCTAGCTACACAGTGACCTGGTGAGCATTTATTATTCTACAAACCATACCTCATGTCTTCTTATTCTTAATTAAGGGAGCTGTAAATGCTTCTTCACCATAAAAAAATGGTAGTGAAATGAGAATGATAAAGAATCAAAGTACCACCATTAGTACCTATCAGTAACTATCACAGTCCACAGAAGGGAACATATAAAATACAGGGGAGGTAAGATCATTCATTTTACATCATGGCTTTTCATCATCACTTTTTCTTTTCTTTTTTAAATTTTATTTTAAAAATTAAAAAACTGACAAAACAATGATGAAGACAAAATCAAAACAACACAAAAAAAAACAAAAATGATACATGACCTCAAGACAAAATGATAGAAATTTACAATGGCTGTTAAATTACATACTGTTTTCGTCAACAAAGTTGCTCAGTCCATTAGACATAAGAATGTAAGATTGATCAAAAATCAAAGACAGTAACAAGGGGGCTGGGGATTTAGCTCAGTGGCACAGTGCCTGCCTGGCAAGTGCGACGTAGTGAGTTTGATTCCCGGTACCAGAAAAAAACAAAAAAACAAAAAAAACAAAAAAAAGACATGAACAAGTAAAAAAATAAAAAACAAAAATAATTTTAAAAAACATTGGAAATGACGCAAAGCTTCACCATACAAAATGGTAGGAATTCAACAATGGTTCTTATACTGCATACTGTTTTCAGATCAGTCATTCTAATTACCAAATTCAAATTGGTCAAGAAAAAAGAAAATTGTAAGCATTGACTGTTCCTCTCAGTGAACTACAGACATCAGCAATACACCTATTCCAGCTATCCTTATACATACATATAAATTTTTTCATTTTAAAAAAACCAACATAACAAAAACAAATATATAAACAAAACAGCATAGAAAGCAATAAAAATGGTAAGAATTTCAAAGCATGGAGATACGATATTAACAATGGTTGTTATACTACACAATATCATCTTCAAAATGGTTCCACAGAAAACAGATATAGGCATGCAAGATTGATCAAACAATTACACATTAACAGTTCCTTTCAATAAACCAACAGATATTAGTAGTATGATTATCCCAGCTATCCTGTGTATATATATACATATTTTTTTCTCTTTTTTCTTTTTCCTCTCCCCTCCTTCATTCCAGTTGCTCCTCCCTATTTGCACAGTTTCTTTTCCCTTTCACAATATCTATTGTACCTTTCAGATTTTATTTACTCTTTCAGGTTCTTATAGTAAGGAGGAAATACAATGTTTACATATGTGAATCTGATTTATTTCACCAATGAGTATGGTCTCGAGTTGTATCCATTTACATATAAAAGCCTCTAGTTTATCTTTCTTTATAGCTGAGTAATACTCCATCATATAAAAATACATCACTTTTTCATAAGGAATCCTTTAAGTCACCATAGTATTCTAATGTTGATTTTAATATTCTAAAGGAAGACAGGAAACCATGCACTACACAAGGCTTTTGCATACACTATCTCATTTAATCCTTGCCACCTGATAGATAAGCCTCATTGTCCACACTTTACTGATTAAGAAATTAAAGCATAAAAAGGCTTGGATACATGTGAAAACAGCAAGCACTAAGACAAATGCGCTTCAAATCCATGTTGATCTGCATCTAAGGCCTCCGCTTGTGCACGTTTCCACACTGGTTTTGGATCATCTAAGAATGCAACTCCTAGAGGGTTCACATCAGCTGCACTGATTATAGTCTGTGTTAGAGAAATAAAAGACTATACAAGGTGCAAAGAAGGATACTAATCCGAGCAGCTTTGTTTTCTCCTTCACTCATCATATATTTTCTGACTGACCGAACTGCTCTCGCCACACAGATCGTGGAGAGGTGCAGACCACTGGAAGGCTTGCCCAAAGCCCAGCACGCTGGACTCCATTGTAAGAACTGTGAAGAGTCAGCCCACAGAGACACAGGGAGGCAGTCAGGGCAGTGGCTACGGAAAGCGCCTGACATTAAGAACAACGATAAAAGCAGAAATATCTGGCTTGGTTATTGAAAGAGGGAGGCTAATTACATGATTCAAAGGTTTCTAGCTTACATAAGCACATAGGTAGTGATAACAGACCTTAACGGAAGAGGAGAAAAAAAACCCTGGGGTTCAAATAAAGGGGAAATAAACGGGTTTCATACATGTGGAATATAAGTAGAATACCTAACATATAAGTAAAGATAATGAAAGAAAATGCACTGTATATCTGATTAAACAAAAGCCCTGGTCACAAAATATGTCTGTTAGAAAATGTGCATTTTGAATTGGGCATGGTGGCACATGCCTGTAACCGCAGAACTCGAGGGGCTGAGGCAAAAAGATCGCCAAGATTCAAGACCAGCCTGGACTACACAGTGAAACCATGTCTCGAAAAAAAGTGCATTCTAGTTTCTTGTATATCTGTTCTAGATGATTCCCAACATTTTATGTCACCCTGTTTTCTTTTGTTACAGTTAATGTTAGTAAATATTGCTTGACGAGATAAATTAGGTCTGTTGTTCTTTTCTTTAGTATCCTATAGTCTCTGCAAGATGGCAGTTAGTACTCTGGCTTCTGAGTTTCTTAAAGGTAGCCCTATGTCTTTCTTGGTTTCTATTCAAACTCAGTAGTTACTAACTGTCTTCAAATAAGTGAATGAATAAATGAGTTAAATATGTCCCTCAGTGACACCAGAAACATAAAGCTGGTTGATTCTCTATAGTGTCCACTATGATGTCTACTCCCACCATTAATAAAACTGGGGAAGCCTTTACATCTCTCTTACTCGAGTCTAAGACGTGTTATTTGATGCCATTTTTGATGGAGTCCACTATTTTCTGCTTAGGTTCCCAATTATATTTCAGATACTACTCTCTATTTTACCATCTTAATATGTGAAGCACACAAGATACAATCAAAGTAAAGGAATTTGCGAAAGATAGGTGTCAAACTGGTACAAAGATCAGGACTATACAACATCATGATAATAATTTCTGTCATCTTTAGGGATTCATGATCACCAGTCTTGAAGAGGCAAGCCAATTAACATGCAAAGAGCATCTAATTTGCTAAGAGTGCTGGGAACACTTCATATGGTGTTTTATCCCCATAAACTAATATAATTAGTATGTAAAAGATTTATAATTCATCTCATGATTAATCCATTATAGAAGACTATTTCCTAACAGCACCATATCATTTTATATTGGAACCCTCTTTGCCCTTTAGGCTACTCAGGAGTGTCTGGACTTCATTTCTGCACACTGCAAAGTTAGAAGACTGGAGGTCCAAGGTAAGTGATATATGTCTGTCATCAGTGCTGCCAAAGATTATAAATACTGAAGGACACACTGACCAGTCAGGCCAGAACACTCAGACGAAGTTCAGTTCAGGGACAAGCCTGAGGAAGAAAAGCACAAGCAAGCACAGAGTGGCTTTTGCACATTATTACCACTTCGGCTTGAACGTTATGGCATGGTGATAACTAGAATAACTAGATATAATCATAACTAGAATAATCATAACAGCATAAATGACATGAATAATGCCTGTTTCTAGAGAATTGATTAAGCTATTCCTAATAGAAAAATATGCTTTGTTCCAAAATAATAAGTAAACTAATGAAAAATATGATGACTGGCTATCTTGACTGTCACTTCTACTGGTACAACAATCAAGCAAAAAATAAAATATTTCCTAAATAGTCACTATTTCTCTAAAGTGCCCTGGGATCTAAATTTTTCAGTGTGTATGAGCATTTCCTTTAAATACTTCACCCCAGAGTGCTTTACTCTATTGAGTTGTTTTATCTTTTGATTTGTGACATTTTTTGTTATGCTTTTCACAAAGTTTATGTCTGCGTTTTGATTATTCCTCTTCTGGTTTGGCAAGTCCAAGGCAGTTCTTTGAAATCTTCCCCGAATTTGGTGCTTAATATGTCATTTGGAGAATATCTCCCACAAATAGTTTAGTATCCCAATGTTTTTCTATTTGACATATCACCTTAATTACAAGGCTATACTAGAAAAACAATTGCAAAAGTCAAAGTCAGAAAAGTGTACTGGACACAGTAGGTACCCAAGAAATGTCTGAAAGTGAAATGTGCATTAATGGCATACATCTAAAACACAAAAAGAACTGGAAGGTGTGCAACGAATGCACAACAATAACCTAGCTGTTTATACTCTTATTTTATAGATGAGCCTTTTTACAAACATTGAGTTGCTAACTCTTCTGTGTGAAAATTCTGATTTTAACTCTAATCATTCAGTCTATATTATAGAGAAGAAACATATGAAAGCTCATTTTATAAAGATCAAATAAAGTAAACTGAAAGCTGAAAGTTTTCTATACAGCTAAGGTTCACAAATAAAAACAATTACTTTCCCAAACATGCTTCCCTTGGTCACAACCTGAAAAGTTATACTCTTTTTTTGAAATAACTATGAAATATTGCATAAGTAAAAAGGGAAAACCAGTGAAAAATACCAAGTGCTAAGTAAATAATACTGTTAGGATGATCTTAAGTGAAGTAAGTACTAAGGACCTTCAATACAACCTGTTTCACATAATAGCTTTGTGAGATGTAGTTCTCTTGGGTTCATCTACCATTCCATAGTGTGCATCATCTCGAGTACTACACAAAGGAATTCAAATTTCCTAAACCACATTTTCTCATCAAACAATTGAGCACAGGATATGATCACGTGACCTGAGCTAGCCAATCAAAGGCTAATTCTGAGCCAGTACAGAGCTGGTAATGAAAGAAAATCACAGTTGCTATTAGTGATGAGCACGGCCTCCTATTGCCCACAGCGGAAGCAACCTCTAGTTAGAAAATGAAAGCATTCTCCACATAAATGGTGAAAAATTCTATTGATCTAAGAAAAAGGTTTAAAAAATTCTTTAATCATGTTTCACTCCTTCTCTCCATTCAATGTAGAAAAAAGAACTTAAAATGAGTATAAAGGAGTACAAATTCTAGTACAAATATGTACTAGAATCTCACTGCAGACATCCTTCTGACCCTCCAGTCACTTCAATTTACCTTTCCCTACATGTGTGGGTCACATTTCTGAGAATTACGTGTCACAGTGAACATGGGTTGTTCGAAGTGTCCCTTTTGCATGTAGCCCACAGCAAGTAACCTCCTTGGTTGGTCCTGTTCTTTTTTTCTTTCTTTCTTTCTCTATTTGTACATAGTGCTCTAGGAATGCTAGAAAACAGGCAGAATGTCAAGCAAGAAGCAAGAAGGGAGTCCAGACTTGGCCTTTAAAGGAAAAAACACCTGAGGTGAGCATTAAAAGATGAGCAGAATATTGAGCCACGTGTTTTGAAGGCAAGGATTAGAAAGAAGAAGGTTTTACGTTTCTATTCATACTCAAAACGAAAAGCAGTTACTGAGAAACATATATGGCCACGTTCTATTCAAATAAGCAAATATGTATCATATACATATGTATACACATATATGACATTCATTTTATACATACACATTGTGTAAGAGGCTATCTAGTTGATAAGTAATAAAAAGATGAACTAGACTTGACCTTCTGCCCTTTATCTTTGCATCTGAAAACAGAAATATATGTAAATGCTTACAGTTATATGAGAATACATCTTTAATTTCAAGTGAGAAAATGTCTCCAAATTTAGACTTGACATTCTGCCCTTTATCTTTGCATTTTTGAAACAGTAATATAAGTAAACGGCTGTAGTTATATGAGAATAAATGTTTAATTTTCCAATGATAGAATGCTTCTAAATTTGCTTAATTGCAAATTTATATTTCTTGCCGTTATCACCCATTGTTCAGAGATTACACCCCTCTTTTACTAGTTCCCTCTTTTACTAAGTTCCCAAAGTAACACACACTTGGATGGGACAAGCTAGTAACTTTCTTATAATAATAGCTCCTCGTCTTGAGAAACACTTTCAAAGAAATTTTAGTATTTTACCACTCCATGGCAATCAGTAACAAGGCGAGATTCTCCCAAGAATATTCCAACAGTCCTTGAGAAACTAAGACTGTCTATTCAAAACCTGAGCATCTGGCAACTCTGCCACCGTGAAGTATCCATATGGAAGAGACCAAAATGTGTCAAAGTACCCAAAACGATTTTGGGTAGTGTAGAAGATAGAATAAATAATTCAGTATCGTCAACACTTTCAACAGCAGGTAGTGGATATGCTACCTGCTTCTATAATGTGCCAGAAGGTAACAGAAGTGTGTGAGGCTGTGTGTGTGTGTGAGGGAGAGAAGGCAGAGAAAATATCAGTATACATAAGGATAAAAGCTATTTTTGTACAGAAATATTCTTTAGGTAGAATATTCTCTTTGTAGAGATAGCAGATCTCTCTAAGATACACAGAAGAAAATATGGAGCCAATAAAAATTATATTTAAGATAAATATAGCAACAAATATATTACCTTAGACTCAATGGAAAAAAATGCATTAACTTAACATTATGGTTGAAATCGTATGTGCAAAAAAGTCAGAAAATCCAAAATTATGGTTCCCTCAGCAACTATAACTGTGTCCTCGTGCATATACATTTTGCATTACTGTAATGATAATACATTTCAATCTTAATATGAGTTTATGCAATGTGACTGAATTAGGATTCTTCTGGGAACTATAACTTTAGATTTCTGGACTTTTGTGAAAGTAAAATCTTAACCAGAAAGTCACATTAATATAAGGTGGGGCTTTTGCATTTTATTTTCTAGCTTTTAAAGAAAAGCAAAAAAACTCTGCATGTTCGACAAAATCAAAGTAGCAAAAGATTGATTGATTCCCATTAATACAAAAGGGATTCACCAGAAAGCCTAATACTTTAATATAAGTACACACAAACTAAAAAAAACCTTTTTTCTCCTAGAGATTAATCAAAGAAAAGAACAGGCCCACTTAGGAGTGAATAAATTTACTCCTTCTATAAAATTTTAGTTTCTGATTAGAAAGTAATTTAACTCAACTACATTTTAACATGGATATAAATAAAAGTGCCTGAAATAATTCTCTCAGCACATATTCCTACATCTCATCAAGGAAAAAAGTGTTAAAATGGTCCCCTATATTTTCAATACAGTAGAGCTGGTTGAGAGCCACTTTTTCTTCCTGAACATGTAACATGGCAGGACATAAACTATAAGATGAAACTGCAATACTGTCGCCAACCATTTTTCCTTCATGGGGCTGGATCTGATTCAAATCTGATTCAGAAATGGAAAGACACAGACCCACAATGATCCAGGGAAGCTTAAGAAAGAGGTAACTGCACTTACACAACTGCTTAGGTATTAGAAACCCATGGAGTAGTTCAGAAGCGAAGAACAGGAAGACTGTGGATTCTAAAGAATCTTTACAAGATTCACAGGAAGTTAAAAATACTTTTATGCAAATGACATTTTCAATGGACTTCACAGGATCGGGAGAGAACAAAAAAGAGGGGAAGGGAATGGAGCGGAGGGGATAGGAGAGGACAGAAGAGGAGAAGAGAGGAGGATATTATAGACAGATAGCAGAAGCTGTAGAAACATCATCCAGAAGAAAAAGTGACCAACTCACCTTTGAAGAAAAAAGAGTTTGCTCAGGAAGCAGAAAGATCATGAAGGAGCAAGTGAGTTCGTTAATTTTAAAAGCTATCAACGGACATTAAGGATATACTGCAGAGGACCTGCTAACAAATCTTAATCACACCATGTAGACAATGCGCGAGGAGGACGCTGAAGTGTCAGGTGATATATTATTAGGAGAAAAACAAAAGTCAAAAATTTTAAACCTACAAAAGCAAGACAGAAAACATACTAAAGAAGTAAGACTTAACACAGGGGGGACTAGTTATGAGATTATAATAATCTGAACAAGTAGCAATGAAAGTGTGAAGAAACATGGTAACAGGCAAATCCAAAAGAGCAGGGACTGAACAGGTTTTCCAAGATTTTGAAATGTAATGAATTTTAGAAAGATCATTTCAGCAATAAAAATGTACACTCAAGGCTGGTTTCTCATGTAAGAGAAAGAAATAATTCCATACTGTTTGCTAAATCCTAAATTTAAGGTATCAGAACTACAGAAGAAATCATTTTCTAAAACACTGGAAATATGATTTAGAGCTACTGATTATAGCAATAAAATATTTTATATTTATATAAATTACAAGCTTATACTTCCAGTATCTCTTTTTATCTTTACAGGGCTGGAAATGTACAAATAAGAAAACTGAGGCTCAGAAAGGATCTTTTTAAACCTTACACAGGTATTACACAACGAAGTCAGAAGACATAGATTTTGGGCACCCCGGGTATAGAAGTCACTCTGAAGCCAAAGATAAGGCCATCAAAACTACGGAGAAAAGCTAAGCGAGATGTCTGCAGAACCACAGGGAAACCTAACACTGCAGAGCAGTGAGTATTCAGGAACCTAGCAGATGGCTAGGGTGCTTTGTAAACTGCTACGTGTACGGCACTCAACAGATATTCAATAAGCTCCAATCACATGAGCAGCTAAAGGGAAGATAGCTCTCAACAGGATTTCTGTATCTGTGATAGACACAAGGACTCATTCTCAAACTTAAGAAAAAAAAGAATCTACTTTCTCAAAAGAATTCTTAGATAAAACTCTGAGATTTAAAGTGCATCTCAGAGTATAACAGGAACCAATGATCTGGAACTTGTGTTGACTCAAATTCTTTCTCTCTGATAATATTTCTTTTGGACATTTAGAATAATACCTGGGACAATTCTATGCAACTCCAAAAACAAAAATGCTAGAAATCCTTTGATTTAGTAATCAGGTGACTTCATTTTGGACTCCTTGAGTACAGTGTTAAAGAATAGGTAACTGTTGATTTGAACATATTAAACTTAGATCAAGTATCAGCCTGTCTGACTAGACTCTTGACTGCCAGGGTCCTCTACTAGCAAGAATCCTTTGTGACCTCATTCTTGGATTTTTCTATGCTAGTGTCTCGTACTGATTATAACACATCATCATGCTCCTTGGACAATACAGTTGTACACAATGGAAATGGTACATCTGGTCAACTGCCTGTAGTTGTGTTGCTCCAATACCCTGTTGCAGAATCTCCCTATTTGCCACATCTTATAAGAAACTGGCCATACTGAATTATTCCACAAAACAGCCAGAGAGTAAAAAAGCAGCATAAAGTCAGGAGGTTAAAATTCAACAAGTGAATGCCCAAATTTGATACCTTAGGTAAAAGGGGTTTTATATTTTAATCTTCTTACTAGTATGGCCAGTTACATATGTGCCTAGCAAGGAAAGAAATTAAATGTCCCTACAGTTGAAAATATGAAAAAATTATTAATCCTTTTTAATAACAGACTTGACAATGTTGTCCCATTTTTATATAAACTGTAAATGACAAATATATTCTAATTAGATAATGAAATAGTAATCATGATTGTAAAAAATCCAGCATCAAGTAGTGAAAACATTAGCAATTGTAAGATTTCATTATGGCAACTCAGCGGTAACTCAACACAGATTCCGCTGATGTAGCTCCAGTTTTAACTGTCTGGATCAGTGGACTCTTTCATTCCACGTGTTGTAGTGAAGTTGAACCTCAACACAACATGTACAGTTTTCACTAAACAGCAATGTCTGGACACTATGCTGGCATCTTTTGTTCAAATGATAGACAGTTCGGAATAAAAGGGACAAACAGGACTAATAAAAATCAGTGAGTGTAACTCATGCTGGTGGCAGCAGAGGTGGGACACACACAGCCAGACTGCCCCAGGCAGGGACTCTGGCGACCCAGAAAGGCAGCCTAGGCAGGCCGAACGGCCCCAGGTGGGGACCACTCAAGACTCAGGGGTGGACACACACACCAGCAGTTGGTAAGTCAGGAGAACCACAGTTGTGGACAGGCAGAATACAAGGAGGCAGGTGGAACCACCATTCTTTCCATATATATATCAAAGGGCTGGGGAGAAACCCAGCAACAGAACGCCAACTCCAGCCTCCACATCCAGAGGCCGAGATCAGCCCTATACCCAGCACAAATGCCACTGTAAAACTGGCTGCAGTACACAACACATTTTTGAGATCAGACTTGGACCAACCACAGAACTGCAAACACCAGAGGAATTTTACTCCGTTTATTTCTCTACATTTCTTTGATCAGTTTTCCTTTTTATATGCAGTTGAGGTCTTTTTTTTAGTATAATTTGGTCTTGTTTCATTGGGGGGGTATTCTTGTTTTTTGTTTTTAGTCTCTTTTTTCTCTTTTTCTTTAAGGTCTTACATTCACTATTTTCCTTTATGTTTTCATCTACTTGTCTTTTAATTCTTATTTGATTTTATGACACTTCCACATGAATAAACATTGTCTCTTCTCTGCCAAGTTCACTTCAATACTCCTCTGCCCCCTCTTGCATTCTTTCCCTCTTCTATCCTCCAGTTTCCCAAAGCTTGTGTGATCATGCTCCCCAGCCTTGCTCCTACTATATGGCACCTCACTTATCTATTTTGCCCCTGTCCCTCTTAATACCCCCTCCCTTACAGGGTACAATTGCTCCACTAAAAGGAAAATCACTGCATACAGATTATTGGTACATGCTGGATTCTTTTATACAACTGTAGATACAAATGTTGTACAACTTTGCTCCTATGGTTAAAAGTATCAGGCTAATAGTTACTACAGTTCATCAGTAGTCAAACTGCACGCAAGACTAGTGTCATTGTTAACTGCACTATTTAGCCAGGATACCATACCCACTATAATCAGTTTTTCTCTCCTGTATGACAACACTGTGATTGTATGGGATCATTACCATCACCATAAACCAGTATAAAAGGACTGGGTGCTGAGTCAAATGAGTAATAACTTTTCATCATCAATGCATTGGGAAGATAGGTTCTTTGGAGAGACACAAAGACCAAGAACCACCTACATCTAGAAGATAGCCCCATGGAACAAATATGTCCTGAGGAAGCCTCAATACTAGGAATAAAGCTATTTACCATAAAAAACCTATAAGCATCAACACAAAAAACAAAACAATACAAAAAAATTGAAAACAAAAAATAATAAGACACAGAAGCAAAATGCAACCCCACACTCCCAGCACACCTAGGACAAGCCCAGAACATGATAAGAAAGAAGATATCAGAAGCCAACCACTGAAATGTTCTGAAATGATAGCAAGAGAAGTGAAAAAACAAATGGAAGAGGCTATAGAAAAAAATAAGCTCTAAGGTGCAAAAAGAAATAAGGATCACAATGAAAAACATAAAGCAGACACACACACACAAAAACTGGACAGCTCAGGAAAACAATGGAAAGCATGAACGCCCATCATAGGAAAGAAATAGAATCCATAAAATAGATACAAACAGAAGTCCAGGAGATTAAAAACTCCACTGAAAGTACATGCAACTGATTGAATGAAGGTGAGGATAGAATATTAGATTTAGGGGGCTGGGGATTTAGCTCAGCGGCAAAAGCGCCTGCCTGGCAAGCGCAAGGTCATGAGTTCGGTTCCCGGTACAGGAGAAAAACCAAAAAAAAAAAAAAAAGAATATTAGATTTAGAGGACCAGATGGAGGCCAGCAACCATGAAAAGATAAAAACTAGGAAGAGATCATGAAAAGTCAAACAACTACAAGATGAAGCAAAGAAGAACAAAATAAGATTTATTTGAATCATTAAGAAAGCTGGAGTACAAAAGATATCTTAAAAATTCTTCACAGAAATAATGGCAGAAAACTTCCCAAACATGGATAAATAATTTGACATGCAAATAAATGAAGAATATAAAACTCCAAATAGTCATGACAAAATAAATCTACACCAGAGTACATAATAATCAAGATTCCAGAAATTCAGCACAAGAACAGAATAACAAAAGTGGCTAGAAAAGGAAACAAATCATCTAACAGGAAATCCCATCAGAATCACAGCAGATTTTTCAACACAAACCCTCAAATCAAGGAGAGCTTGGAGTGAGGTATTTCAAGCCCTAAAAGAAAACAATCTTCAACCTAGCTTAATGTATCCTACAAAACTATCTTTCAAAATCAGTGGACAAATAGGATAATTCTATGACAACAACTGAAGAAATTTATGACCACCAAACCAGCCCTACAGAGTGCTCTGAAGAACAGTTTAGAAAGAGATAACGAAGACTGCAAACACATGAACACCATAGAAAGAAGCACCAGGCAAGGCAAGCAATTAAACAGAGAAGAAAGGCAGGTAATCAAGAACAGAGAAATAACATGAAAAAGATTAGCTAATACATATCAGTTATAAACATCAATTTAAATGGTCTCAAATCACCAATCAAAAGAAACAGACTGGCAGAATGAGTCAAAAAACAAGATCCAACAATATGCTGCATTCAAGAAACACATTTAACTCAAAAAGACATTCATAGACAAAAAGTAAAAGGATGAAAAACAATTCTACATGCCACAGGAACCCAGAAAATAGCAGCAGTAGCTAGTCTATTTGCAGACAATGTAAACATTAAGCAAAAACTGATCAGCAGATACAAAGAAGGTTACTACATACTTGTTAAGGGAAAACTCTAAGAAGACATAACAATCAGAAATATATATGCACCAAACACCAGTGCACTGAACTATATAAAACAAATATTAACAGACAGGAAAAACCAAGTAAGCACTAACACAATTGTGGTGGGGGACCTCAATACTCCACTCTTAAAATTTATAGATCAATCAGACAAAAAAATCAACACAGAAGTATCACAATTAAATCAAACCTTTGATCAAATGGGCCTGGTAGATGTCTACAGTGTTCCGCCTCAAAACATCAGAATACACATTTTCTCAGCTGCACATGGGACATTCTCCAAGACAGATAACATATTAGCCCACAAAATATGTTTAAGTAAATGTAGAGGAACTGAAATCATCCCATGCATACTATCTGACAATAGCACAATGAAACTTGAAATCAACAACAAAAGAAACCACAAAAACTACATGCACACGTGGAAATTAAACAACACTCTTCTGAACAACCAATGGGTCACAGAGGAAATTAAAGACAAAATTAAATAGTATATACAATTTAACGATAACATGATACAACACACCAGAATTTATGGGACACAATGAAAGCAGTCCTACAAAGGAAATTTATAGTGACAAACTCTCACATCAGGAAAATAAAACGAGCTCAAGTAAAAAACCTAATGCTGAACCTCAAACTTCTAGAAAAGAACAAATCAAACCCAAAGCTCATACAAGGGAAGAAATTATAAACGTAAGAGCAGAAATTAATGCAATTGAGACTAAGAAAACAATACAAAGAATGAATTGAAAAGTTTGTTCTTTGAAAGAATAAATGAAATTGATAAACCATTAAGCTCACCTCATCAATAAAAGGGAAAAAAACACAAATTCAAGTAATTAGGAATAAAAAGCAGAAATCACAAGATCTTATAGAAATCCAAAAGATCATCAGTACCTACTATGAGAACTTATATTCTAAATAAGATGGAAAACACAAAAGAAATAGACAGATTCCTAGATAGTCGAATTGTCAAAACTAAATCAAAAAGATATAAAAATTCTAAATAACCCAGTAACAGACAATGAAATGAAAATATAATTAAACATTGACCAAAAAAGAAAAGCCCAGGCCCTGACAGACACACAGAAGAAGTTTACAAGAAATTTAAAGAACTAATGCTGAAACTCTTTAACGAAACTGAAATGGAAGCAATACTTCCAAAATCATTCCTGGAAGCAAGCATTACCCTGATTCTAAAACCAGAAAAGAACCCAACTAAAAAAGAAAACTACAGACCAATCTCTCTAACAAACATAGATGCAAAATCTTTAATAAGATAGTGGTAAATGGAATGCAGAAAATCATCAAAAGGATTATATACCATGACCAAGTAGGATTCATACCTGGGATGCAGGGATGGTTCAACAGACACAAATCAATACATATAACATATCATATTAACAGAACTAAAGACAAAAATCACATAATCATCTCAATAGATGCAGAAAAAGCATCTGACAAAGTCCAACACTGATTCATGATAAAAACCCTAAAGAAAAATTGGAATAGGTAGTCTGTACCTCCATCTGATAAAAGCCATCTATGACAAACCAACAGCCAACATCATACTAAATGGTCAAAAACTGAAAGCTTTCACTCTAAAACTGGGAATAAGACAAGGATGCCCCCTATCACCACTCCTATTCAATAGAGTTGTGGAAACATTAGCCAGAGCAATCAGACAAGAGAACCAAAAGAAAATTGAATAAGGATAGGAAAAGAGAAAGTTAAATTATCATTATTTGTAGATGACATGCTATTCTACATAGAAGACCCCCCAAAACTCCACCAAAAGACTTGTAGACTTAATAAGCAAATTCAGCAGTGTAACAGAATACAAAGTCAACATTCAAAAATCAATAGCATACCTGAACATAAGCAACAAATTCACAGAGAAATCAGGGAAACCACACCTTTTACAATAGTATCCAAAAAAATGAAACAGCTATGAATCAATCTAACAAAGAAAGTAAAAGATCTGTACATTGAAAATTACAGTAGTCTGAAAAAGGAGATCAAAGAAGATATCAGTAAATGGAAAGATATCAGTTTTTTTATGTATAGGAAGAACCAAAATAGTGAAAATGGCCCTACTCCCAAAACTGTCATACAGATTTAATGCAATACCAATCAAAATACCATTAGCATACCTCACAGAACTAGAGAAAACAATCCTCAAATTTATTTGGAACCAGAAGAGACCTAGAACAGTAAAACCAATTTTGGGCAACAAAGGCAAATCAGGGGGCATCATAATCCCTGACCTGAAACTATACTGCAAAGCTACTGTGATAAAATCAGCATGGGAATTTGAAAAAAAAAAAACACCCGAGAATCAGTGGAAGAGAATAGAAGATGCAGACCCAACTCCAAATACACTCAACCACCTTATCTTTGACAAAGAAGCCAAACAGGTTCGCTGGAAGAAAGTCTCTTTAATAAATGGTGCTGGAAAAACTGGTGTTTCACATGCTGAAGACCAAAACTAGATCCATGTCTATCTCCATGCACTAAACTAAAGTCAAAATGTATCAAAGATCTAAATATTAAAACAGAAACACTAAAATTACTAGAGGAGAAAATAAGCAGCAATCTTTGAAGACAAAGGTATAGGCAGAGATTTCATGAACAAAACCCAGACCACATGGGAAACACCATGAAGAATCAACAGATGGGATCTCACCTTGTTAAAAAGCTTTTGACAACAAAAGAAATCACTAACAGAGTGAAAAGACAACCCACAAAATGGGAAAAATTATAGCCAGTTGTCCCTCAGACAAAGCCCTTATGTCCAGAATATATAAAGAATTGAAAAAAATCAGGCTCCCAAAATTCAAAGACCTAATCAAAAAATGGGCATCTGAGATGAATGTATACGTCTCAGATGAAGAAATACAAATGGCAAAGAAATACATGAAAAAAGGTTCAGCATCACCGGTCATTCAAGAAATGCAAATTAAAACCACACTGAGATTCCATCTCACCCCAGAAAGAATGGCTATCATCAAGAAGTCAACCAATAACAAATGCTGGAGGGACTGTGGGGAAAAAGGAACCCTTCTCTACTGTTGGTGGGAATGCAGACTGGTGTGACAACTGTGGAAATCAGTATGGAGATTCCTCGAAAGCTAGGATTAGATGTCCCATTCGACCCAGCTATTTCCCTTCTGGGTAGCTTTCCAGAAGAATTAAAAACATCATATCACAGCAATGTATGTGCACTCATTTTTGTAACAGCACAATTTGTAACATCTAAATCTTGGAAACAAAGCAAATGCCCATCAACCCAGGAATGGATAAAATGAATGTGTTTTTTTATGGTGGAGTACTACTCAGCCATAAAGAAGGATAAACTTGTGACTTTTTTAGGTAAATGGATGTAACTCAAGAGCATATTCATAAATGAAATAAATCAGACCCACATGTGTAAACATCTTATTGTCTCACTAATGTAAGACGCTCAACGAGTAAGATCCAAAATACACAATAGATACTGTGAATTGGGAAGAAACTATTCAAAAGAAAAGAGAAACTGGGATGGGGGAAAGGGGAAAGGAAAAAAAGGAAAAGGAAAAAATATATGTATACACAAGATAATTATGATTGTTATACAGCTAATTTCTTTTAGTTTATTGAAAAGGTTTGTGCTAATATTGTTTAGATAATGTTTCTTGCCTAGATCTTATACTCTGAATAACTACCAGGAAGGTAAGAATTTACAAGGTAGTAATTATTGTTACTGTCCTACTAGCCTATTTTGAAACTGTTTAATTGCTACCGTTATTTTTTTCTTTCTTAAAAAAATCAGTGAGTGAAACTAAGGGAATTAAAAGTAGCCACCTACATTAAAATTTTTTGCTTTACTGTTTTGCAAAGTAATTTGCTTTAGGAGAAATCAGGCTGACATTGTTCTGGGTAGTCCCAGGCCTCTGCAAGAAAAAAAAAGAGAGAGAGAGACAAGCCAAGAAAAGAGAAAAAAGTAGACATCTGGTTGCAGGACAGGATACACACCAAAAGCCAGGATTGCACATGTCATCTGAGGAAAAAGTGGACCAATGAAAGAACTAGGTACAAACAGCACAACTTGAGCGAGGTGCTGGTTGGGTTCTATGAATAAAATAAAAGAATAAATATTCTCAGAAATGCCATTCAGAATCCAGGAGGTGCCCCAGGAAATCGTGTGCAGATGTCAAACACGAAACACGACTGGTTATGTGCAGAAAATAGAATCAGGAAGACGTAAGAAAAAGGTCTCAAAACACAGAAGAGGCCAACAGGATAAAGTAAAATAAATGAAGAAGAACAAACAGAGGAACTCAGACCAAGCCAGCTAAAACTAGCAACTGAAAGGTGGAGAGAGCTTCGGGGCAAAGGCAGAAAAGTAAGGGACAGTGCTGATCTCCACAACTGACCACGTGAGGGACGTGGGGGTGAAAGTCTGCCGAAAGACAGCAGCAATACCTACAGCTGTGTGAGTGAATCCAGAGGTCTTGGGTGGATGAAACTAAAGGTCAGATCAGAAAGTGTGGTTCTGAGGCTAATTAAGGTAGTAACACCTCATTCCAACAATGGCTCAGGTGCTACACCAGCTTCAACCCAAACCTGCAGGTAGAGGGCAACAGTCAGCTTGACTATGTCCAACTGAGGGAAGCCCAGGGCACAAAAACAAGGTGTTGAGGAAGGGGCAGACTAGAATAACACAAAAGGATTCCTAAATTGTGTATGTACTTGGTATAGACCACAAAGCAAACCCAAAATATGAAAATATGTTTCTCCAAAAGAAAAATTAGTAGTCTATTTACACTTACAGAAAAAATCCTCAATAATATTAGAGTAGATTGAAACCTTTTAGAGAATAAAATTAAAAGTGTATGAATATTACAATACTGTAAAACAAGACACATAGCAAAAGACAATAGAAAGTAAGATTGCAAGGTTATAGCAGCTGCTGGGTTTATGGATTTTCATGTTTTATTTCCAAATGTTCCATCACATAATTATATATCACTTTTATAATTAAAAAGAAACGAATTAACAATAAAACTTTTAATAGCAAGCATGCTTATTATCTTTTGAATTATCTGAATTAAAATAATTGTTACTTAAAATATAGTTCTTTGATAAAGGGGAATATATTTACATATGCTGTTACCCATTGAAGTCTAAATTATTTCATCTAATTTGTCTATCATTACAAGATACAGTTAATCTAAAATAGTCACTTATAAGTTTTCTTTTTAAAAATTCCCTTTATCTTAAATATATAAGGCATATATATGTGTTAATATTGCCTTTTATAGAAAAATTACAAAGAACCATCATGGCATGCACCAATGTAAATTATTTGGGAAACAATGTCAGAGTGCGTGTTTTTAAAGAAAAAGCATCACGTCATCTCCATGTTTTAAAAAGTTCACAAGGCATAGATACACTTTAACAACCGCATTCACTAATACTTAAACTAAGATTGGGGCTGAGGTCATAGACTCTGAAGACAACCGTCCTGGGTATACCACGGACTCTGACCGCAGAATACCTGGGTTTATTCAGCATGAACTCTTAGGGAAACCAACCAGGTCCAGCTCAGACTGTAAAGATATACTTACTGCCTATGTCAACCATGGACTACAGAACTCCACTGCCAGGTCTATGGAGGCAGTGACTAAGACTATGGGATGTACAGGTTTTTTTGGTACCAGAGTCGATCACGATCTAGCAATGCGAGGCAGGTGCTGTGATGCTGAGCTATATCCCCAGCCCATGACTATGACTAGGAACACTCTGAAGGCAGACTGACTGAGTCTACCAAGGGCACTGAGGCCTCACTCCTCAGTTCCACCATGGATGCTTACGAGAGACCCGCTCAGTCTACCACAGGCTAGAAAGGGGACCACATGCCTTGGCAAGTACTAAGTACTTGATTTCCTGCAGGCAATTTCTTCATCTCTCACCCTCTCACAGGGTGTAATGAGGAGGTGTAAAGTGCTTAAACCAGTACTTGGCATATTACAAACATAAAATATTTTCAAACTACCAGTAATAAATCAACTATGGTTTTACAATGAAATTCCAGTTAAATGATAAGTGAAAGTTCAAAATACTGCAATATGCATGAATTTCTTTACTGACCATTCTGTAGTTGCTTACTTTGTTTTTTATCATATAAATTGGCATTTGTTATGGTTTGTGTCTACATGTCCCCCCAAAGGCTCATGTGATCACGTGGTTTTTTCAGAATGACTGAATCTGGAATATGATTGATTCGTAATACAATGCTGGGATTAAGGGTGCTGGGATTAAGGGTGGGTGACTGCTGGATCAGTCCACTGGTTGGATTGGCACCACCCCTAATCCTGGTAGATTGGATACAATATAAGGGACAGAGAGAGGCTTGCCTGCCTCTCTCTCTCTCT
>NW_004955440.1:10549156-10591709 GCF_000276665.1 Chinchilla lanigera
CCTGCCTTGGAGCCAGCCAATTATGGACTGAAACCTCTACAAACTGTGAGCTAAATAAACCTTCCCTGTGCCCACTTTAACCTTGGGTCTTGGGTATTTTGTCTCAGCAATGAGAGAAAAGTAACTAAGACAGCACTCAACACAATTAGTAGAAACTTCTACACCAGCCCTCCCCTTGAATTAGTAACTCCAGATAGTTAGGTGATAACTGTTTCCTATACCAACTGCAATTAAGCCACACCCGTCGGAATCTCCTGAAAGAACATTTTGTCAGACTTCATTCTAAACACAGTATGTGATGATCCAATTTGGGTAGCTTTTGTATGGATGGCAATACAAAGCTCATCTGGGAGTAATTTTTCTCCCTAGGACACTTGTGCTTGAACAGGGAGAGGAATAATGAAGTGATATTCATTGCCTTTAAAGTCTCTTGCACTGAATACAATGCACTATATACAAAGCTACAGCCATCCAATGCGAAGCCCTTTAAGTAAAAGGCCTATCAGTTTGGTTCAACTCATATTTTCATATATTAGTTTTGAACTGGGATTAAAATTTTTTGAGAACACATATTTAAAAAAAAATAATTTGATTTCATATTTTGCTTAAAAAATTTTTTTCAGGGGCAGTAATAACGACTCAATCAGGACACAGTGTATGCTAGGCATGTACTTTACCACTGAGCTACATCCCTACTCCCATATTTCACTTTTTTCCCCCATTTTTAAATTTTAAACAGACCAAAGAAACAATAAAAATGATACAGAATTTCAAAACAAGATGATAGGAAATTAACAATGGTTATTATATTGCATATTGTTATCGTCAAAGTAGTTGCTCAGATTAGCAGATACAGGCGTGCAAAAGTAATCAAGCAATATAAGCACTAACAGTTCCTTTCAATGAACTAATACACATTGGTAGTACTATTATCTTAGCTATCATGTGTATATACACACATCTTTTTTCCCCCTCCTTCTTTTCTCCTTTCCCGCAGCCTAGTTGTTCTTTCTTTTTTAGCAGTTTCTTTCCCTTTCGCTATATCTATTGTACCACTGGATCTTATTTACTCTCAGGTTCTTACAGTAGGGAGACAATATGACGTTTACACATGTGAATCTGATTTTTTCACTTATGAGTATGGTGTCTAGCTGCATCCCGTTTTGAAGTAGGTTTCAGCACCGTTCAAAGTTAGGCAAGGTTAAGCAGAGTTCATCTCAAACTTTGATTCTTAGGTTGAATTTCCTTGGAACATAGTACATTTGTAATTATTATGAACATAATTTTGGTATTAAAAAATGTTCATCCTTGGGGTTTCAGTGCTACATACATGCTGACAGCTCCTGCAGCTTAAATTCAAAACACAACTCACCATCCTATTCAATAAATATGCTCCTCTGCTGTATTGATCTTTACTTGTGAAAGCACTGTCACTGACAAATCAGAAATTTGAGACTTGTCTTCTTTCACTCACTCACTCTAGAAATTTCCAGAAATAACCTACAATAAATCCTGTCCATTTATTTATTAAATAATTCTTCAACTTGTCCTTCATCTTCACCCTTATTCATAATCTTTTATATAGTGAAGCTTGAACCATGGCAAAAGCCCCCTAAGCAATCTTATTTCCAGGCCTATCTTCCAACCAAATTTACTGCACACTTAGTTATGAAAGTCATGTCTAGACTGCAAGTCTGGGCAGGTTCTCCCCTGCATAAAACCCAAGTCCTTCAGATTAGTTTGTGAAACTTTGAGCCTCACTGGTTGACCTAGTTCCCTAAGCTCCTCTCTTGCCCCTCTTTCATATTTAGCAGTTCAAGCATAATAAAATGACTGCGGTCCCCTACACACACTTGGTTGCCTTCTACCTCCATGAGCCTGTCAGACTTGCATAATGTGCTACTGTCTCATGTCTCAGGGTCCAGTTCTTGAACTAACATACCTACCAATTCCTTTGTGTCATTTAAGAATCAATTACTGTCAGTAGTCTAGGAAGCTAAGCCAGGAGGACTGAAAGTTCAGACTATCCTGAGGAATTTAGTGACTTGGTGAGATACCATCTCAAAATAAAAACCAAACTAAACTAAAATGGACTAAGGATGTAGCTCAAGGCAAAGACCCTACATTCAATCTCAGTAAAGAAAAAAAAAAAAAAAACCAGCAGTAATAATAGTAAATGAACTGCGATCACCCCTCCAGGAATATGATCCTTCTATTAACACCTACATTGGACTATGCACACCTCTTGGGTGATCCTAAGGCGTGGTACCCTTAATTTGTCCACTCATCTTTATATCCTCAATTTCTAGCTCTTAATATATTGGAGGTAATGTGTTTACTCACACACACACACACACACACACACACACACACACACACAAGAATTATGTAACATATTTGAATCCTTAACTTTGGTCACATTGTCAAATATAGAATTTATATATGATTGAAATGAACGAAAGTTAACACAAGTGAATATACCACAGATTATTGTAACAAAATTTACTTTATAAAAGGGAAAACCATGGAGTTTCCATTTGCTGATTTACTTACTTATGATAAAGTCATTTTGAAGCAAACACTGATTAACTCTAATCCTCAGTATCTTCCAAATAAAGGCCTGCATAATGGGTAGAACTCTGGGTTTCTTAAATTTCAGACTATCTTTTTCATCACTTAAGCTGATGAAGTTACTTTGTCAGAAAAGTCACGGCCCTGACAGCAGATCTTTCTGCAGCTCAAGGAGACAGGCAAAGTTCTTTACTTTCATAACATAACACCACCTTTGGCAACTGCAGAATTGGAGGCAGCAGCACAAGGATGTCCTTTCAGTCAGAAGAAAACCCTGATACCTCAGCTACACACTAACGATGTGAAGATTATCTGCTCTGATACATACAAACACACTTAAAGATGAAATGACATGATATACAAGATTCGCTTCAAAGCAACTAAAACGGGTAGGGCAGGAGAAAGACACAGAGAAAGTGAGATTGTTATGAACGGATGATTATTAAAACAGCATCAGGATGCTTAAAGTCTCTGGTGATTCTGATATGTACCTCATCTCCTTTCAGTTAGCACAAAATAATGATACCTCAGATTTCCTTTTTTTTATTTTAAAGAGGAAAAGTGTAACAAAATAACAACAACAAAGACAAAAACAAAACAACACAAAAACAATAAAATGATACAGGATTTCAAAACAAGATGATAGGAATTAATGATCGTTGTTGCATTACATGTTGTTACCTTCAATGAAGTGATCAGAATACCAGATGTAAGAAAGCAAGATTGAGATTTCTTCTGAAACAAAATGGTAACTTTTACACTATGTTCATCCATGAATCATCCCTTACTATAGGGCAAGACAGGGCTCATACATTTTCTTATCAAAATAGTTCTACTCAGGACCAGAGTAACATGGTTCAGATACGTAATGTAAAGATTCCTTCATCTGTTTTTAAAGAGAATAAAGAAAAAGAAATAAAAATGACACAGAATTTCAAAACAAGATGACAGGAAATTAACAATGACTATTGTATTGCACAGTGTTATCTTCAAAGTAGTTGTTCAGATTGACACATATAGGCCTGCAAAATTGATCAAATAATGAAGCATTAACTGTTCCTTTTAATAAACCAATGAAATTAGTAGTACAATTATCTTAGCTATCTTGTGTATGTGTGTATATATATTTCCCTTCCTTTTTTCTTTTTTTTTCTCCTTTCCACCATCCCAGCTGTTCTTTTCTTTTGAGCAATTTTTTCATTTTACAAAATGAAGTTTTAGTAATATTAAGAAATGAATAGCTTTCAAATACCCATTATGTAAGAAGTTTACAATATGCAGAAAGATTATCTTAAATTTTGAAAAACATTTTTAACTTCCTTAAAGTAATATTTGTTCATTGTAGAAAATATAGAAGAATATTGAGACATATAAAAGAAAACAACCAGCCGTAGCTCCATTATCCATGATCTCCCAAGGGGGGTTAGGACCCAACAAACACAGCAACATTTACTGTAAAAATTCCAAACATAAATGTCCGTGTAAAAATATTTCAAGTCTGTATGCCCCCATCACTGTTTCAAGCATACACAAAAGTAGATAATCTATCATCACACAACTTTAACAGCTAATCTTTTTGGCAAAGTTGGCCAACCTATCTGTCTCACTTTATTTTTCTTTTTTCTCTGAATTATTTTAAAGAAAATTATAGGTATTGGATCATTTCATTTTTATTTTAAAGAGAATTAAAAAAAAAAGAACAGAACAATAGCAAAATTCCAATAAGATAGAAACAAAACAAAACAAAAACAATAAGAATGATACAGGGTTTCAGAACAAAATAAGGATTAATAGTGGTTGTTATACTACATATTTTTAATTTCATTGAAATTGGTCAGATTACCAGATGTAAGAATGCAATATTAATCAAACCATTAAAGAGAATAAAAAATAAAAACAAAAACATTATAAACGATATAGAGTTTCACCTAACACGATGATAGGAATGCAACAGTGGTTGTTATGCTGCATATTGTTGCCCTCAAATTAGTTGTTCAGTTTACCAGATATAAACATGTAGACATCATTTTTACAATGAACTGACATAATTTCTTTTTACTAGATAATGGTAGGCTTGGCTGAGCTTAGTATTTCTTTGTTCAAATGGACTTTTTCCTTAAATTAGAAATTCTAAAATATGTTTCCTTTATACTACTGTTACTACATGCATTTCTTACTTTTGCTTTTATGACAGGCTTATAATGCAAATATATATGTGCATTTTAATGAAAAACATATCATTGCATAAATTTTAAATGTACCCTTATATTTTTATTGTCCTCTCAAGATTATATGCAATAGACAACATACAGATTACACTATGTCAAAGTCTCAGTTTAACTTTATTAATAATGTGTATTTCTCATTATGAAAATAATGTATATTTTTTACAGAATTGACAAATACAGAAAGCAACATCACATAATTCTGCAACCTATGTGTAACAACAGTTTTTTATATTTTTGATATTTTGCCCCCAATTTTTTTCTTTCTAAACATGTGAACACAATTTATGAAACTAGGAATGTATTATATGCATCATTTTTATACTATGTTTTTACTTAACATTCTTATAAATATATCCCCCAATTTTAAAATTTTATAAATATTTAAGGGTAGAATTAATATTCACTATACAAACACCCTAAAATTTACAAAACTATTCCCTCTTTGTTGAACTGAGTCACTTTCTAATTCTTGCACATAATGCTTTATTAATATTCTAACCATTTATTCATCAAGAATAGAGAGAGCTATGAGATTGTGCCTTACTTACAAACTAATAAATTACCAGGGACAAGATGCAAATGTCCACTATCATTATTCTTGTTCAATATAGTACTTGAAATTTTAGCCAGAAGGAGGCAAGAAGAAAAAGTAAAAGGGATACCTACAGCAAAGCAAGAATTGAAACTCTCCTTATTAATAGACAGTATGACTCTTTACATAGAAGATGCAAAAAATTTCAGCTAAAGATTCCTAGACATACTCTGGTTTCTCTTCAGATTGGATAAATCTTTTGCCTTTTACTAAAGATTCCTAGACAAAACTCAGCAAGACAGCCAAATGCAAAATCAACACACAAAACCCTACCCTGCATACCAGTAAAGAACCAAACAAGAAAGAAATGAAAAACAATTATCATTCACAATACCTTCAAGGAAAATTTAAAGCTTAGGAATTAACCTAACAAAGGAAATAAAAAGACTTCTATAATGAAAATTACAATATTCTAAAAAACCAGACCAAAGAGGACATCAGAAGATGAAAAGATATCCACTGTTCCTGGGTAGCCAGAACCAATATTGTCAAAATGCCCACATTACCAAAAATTACACATAGATTTAAATGCAATCCCATCAAAATGCCAACAACATTCTGCACAGAAATAGAACAAAGGTCTTAAAACTCATATAGAACCAGAAGAGTAAAAGTATTCCTAACTAACATGAGCAAAGCAGGAGACACCACAAATGCCAGTTTCAAGTTATATTACAAAGCTGCAATGATAAAAGCAGCATGATACTGGAGCAAAACAGACACATGGGTCAGAGGAACAGAACAGATAATGCAAAAACAACCCAAGACACGGGCAGCTACTTGATCATTGACAAAGGGGCCAAAAACGCACAGTGAAGGAAAGATAAGCTCTTAGCAAATGATGCCGGGAAGCTGGCTATTCACATGCAGAAGCCTGAATTTATCACTCACCATGTACTAAGCTAAAATCAAAATCAATCAATGATCTAAATATTAAAACAGAAGCACTTAATCTTCTGGAAGATAAAATAGGTAAGACTCGAGCACACAGGCATAGGCAAGCACTTTCTAAACAGAAGCCCAGCTGCACAAGAAATAACATCATGAATCAATAAATGAGATTATATCAAAATAAAAAGCTTCTGTACACCAAAGATATAAGTAACAAGGAAAGAGACAACCCACACAGAATGGAAAAAATATTTTATCAGCTACACTTCAGACAAAGGACTATGGGAATGTCAATCATATAAAGAATTTAAAAAATTTAGAACCCCCAAAATAAAAGACCCAAAGACTGGGCAATTGAAATGACTAGATATTTCACAGAGGAAGACACACACATGGGCAGTAAATACATGAAAAAAAAATCAACATTACTAGCTATTAGAGAAATAATGACTCCAAAAAGAATGGCTATCTAATCAAACAGACTCCAGAAAGAATGGAAATCAAATAAACAGTGACAAGTATGTAGAATCTAGAGAGAAAAAGGGACCCTTCTACATTGTTGGTGGGAATGTAAAATAGTACCACCACTATAGAAATCAGTACAGAAGTTCCACAAAAAACTAAAAATAGAAGCCGGGTGTAGTGGCACACGCCTGTAATCGCAGCACTCAGGAGGCTGAGGCAGGAGGATCCTTAGGAGTTTAAGACCAGCCTGGGCTACAAAGTGAGCTCAAGGCCAGCCTGAACTGCATACTGAGACCTTGTCTCAAAAAGCACACACACAGAAAAAAAAAAAAAAAAAAAAACCTAAAAATAGAAATCCCATTTGACCCAGCTATTCTTCTTGTAGGTGTCTTCCCAAAAAGAGTTAAAGACGTCAAAGGACATCAGTGATAGAGTCACACCTATATTCAGAGCAGCACGGTTCATAATAGCTAACTCTTGGAAGTGACCTGTATAGCCATCAAGACACATACGGATAAAGAGTGGCATTCATACACACTGGAATGCTACTCTGCTATAAAGAAGGATAAATTTCAGCCACCTGTAAGAAAATGGATGTACTTTCAAATAGTAATGTTAAGTGAAATAAATCAGACACACAAGCTGAAACATTGCATGATTTCTCTTATATGAGAAAGCCAAAGTATAAATATATTAAACAGCTAAAGCAAAAGGTAGATAATAGGAAACAGAAAGATCTTTTGTAAATGGAAAAGGAACCAAGAGATGGAGGGAACAGGAGGGAGGGGAGAGAAAAGGAACACAAGAAAAAAGTACAATGTTTTATGTACATGTACCAATTCCCCACAAAGAATGTAATCATTGTGTACTACAAACATGTACTAATAAAAATAGAAATGTAAAAAGCTGGCAATTGGGGCAAGTGCCAATTCATCTTAAGTGCACTTCGACTGGATTAAGAGCCTCCTGGAGAGATGACTGAATCACAGGGGTGCTATATTTATATTCATAGTTGAATCTGCTATCAGGAGGTGGGACTCAGTTGAAAGTGGATCACTGGAGGCATGCATTGGAGGATGGGTCCCTTGCTCGCAATCATTCTTTGTGCTCTGTTTTCCCACGTGCCATGAAGTGAGAAGATGTGCTCTGTCACATCCCTCCATTATGATGTTTCTGTTTAAGAGCAACCCTACCATGGACTAACCCTCTGACGCTGTGAGCCAGATACATCTCTCCTCGTTTAAACAGCAGGTGTCAGACATTTGGTCCAGCAATGGGAAGGATTACCAGTACATCCTGCCATGGTGTCCTTGATGCTGGGAGTGGACATGCCATGCTGAGGTCTGAGGCAAAGCACTTGAGAGGCTCCAGAACACAGAAGCAGCACAAGCTTCGTGCTCCTATCAGTGCTCCTTAGCTCCCGAGACCCACTAGAGTAATACAGAGTGGCCAAGATGGGTGATATATAGGCAGTGCTTCATATCCTAGTTGAGGAATCTTGAGCTAAGAAACCTAAACCTTTTATAATGAGCTGCAAGAAAACATGAACAACCTTCCCTCAAATGGAGCTAGTATCTTTATTGTGCTGGATACTAAAATAAGCCAGCCATCTAACCTGAAAGTCTATACTATCACTGTGACAGTGCTGTTTATTACTCAAACTCCTTGAAAAGAGAATATAGAGCAAAAAGGTATCCAGTTCCTTGGCTTGCAAAACATATAGCTGCAAAGGATATTTAGAAAATTGTCTCCCTGCATTCTTTAGGACAAATACATAGACTATGATTACTCAGATCCTTAAAATAATATAGTCCTACCAAATTATTTTCTAGAAAGATTGAGCCACTTTATTTTCACAGTAACAACATATAAATGCCTCTGCCTCCCTTTCAAAAGCTTTCATATTTTAATATTCCTTAATTTCATCTCTTCTACCGTACTTCAAAATACAGTATCACACCAGCTAAAGTAGGACACAGTGATCAAGAATAGGCATCTGGGGACTAGAAAGGCTGAGTTTAAATAGCAATGTTACTGTACACTGACTGTAATAAACAAAGGTAGTACCTTTAAAATCTATGCTTCCAGTTTCTTCGTATTAAAAGTAAAGATAATAATCACTCGACCAATGAATATGAGTAGTGATATACAGTATATACGTAGAGCACTGAGCAATATTGGCCAAGTAGCAAACACTATGTAACTAAAAGCTAGTAGTAGTATTATTGTCCAGCTGCTCCTCCACACCCATCCCAGTCCGACCCATCCTTCAAAGCTGTGTCAGGTACCACTGCTTCCGTAAAGCCAGATGACACTTTCTGCTCTGAACCTGCAGCCATGCTCCACACATCTCAATCTTTTCATCATACACTATGTTCAGAGGTTTGAATTGGTTGTCTTTTGTTATTAACATTTCACAACTTCCACTTTAATGATAGTATTAAAAGGCTTTCTAGCATTTATAAAAGTATCTAACTTTCATTATCCCACTGAAATAATAATGTTACCCAAAATCAGACTGATGCTCATGAAAATCTTTACATATTAACTATGCAAAAAAACCAGGTGTGCCGGGTGTGGTGGCACACGCCTGTAATCCTAGCACTCGGGAAGCTGAAGCAGGAGGATCAGATCATTGTTAGTTTGAGACCAGCCTGGGCTACAAAGTCAACTCAAGGCCAGCCTGAACTGCACAGCAAGACCCTGTCTCAAAAAAAAGACCAAAAAACAAAACAGGTGTGATTATTAAGGGATAAATCTGTGTGTTGATAGGTAGGAAATGAAAGAGGTACGGACATTTCAGTATTTGGGTAAAATACTTTTTTAGTCTCTTTGAGACAGGGTTTCACTGGGCCGTTCAGGCTAGCCTTGAACTCACTCTGTAGCTCAGGTTGGCCTCAAACTCACAGCAATCATCCTCCCTCAGCCTCCTGAGTATTATGTGTAAAATATTTTTTAACATTGCATTATGATTTCTGTCTAGATGTCCCCCTAAAGCCTCATGCAATCATAAGGTTTTTACCAAAGTGGCTGAATTTAGAGTGATTTATAGTGCAATGGGGGGATTAAGGGTGTGAGTGCCACACCCTAGGGCAGGTAACCTGCATACAATATAAGGGACAGAAAAAGGCTTATCTTTTTCTTGTTGGTTTTGCTGTCTTCTGCCACCATGAACTATTGTCCCTCTCTCATGGGCCACCCTCACTTGAGGCCAGCCAATTATGGGCTGAAACCTCTACAGACTATGAGCTAAATAAACCTTTCCTCCTTTAACTTTGAGAGTCTGGTGTTTTGTTTCAGGAATGAGAAAAGTATTTTAGACACACTGTTATCTGTAAGATATACACCAAAGTACTAGAAACCATAGCCAGTCAAAGCACAGGGCAGTGATTAGAATTCATCAAGATAAAAATGTGACCAAACTGATTGAGGGCTAAAATTAATAAAGTAGAAGACAAAATTATTCACTGAGCCACTAAATTAGAACAATAACCAGTTCACAAATTTAGAAAAGTGGTAATTTCCTAAATAGAAACATGTACTTTGGAACAGTACTTTCATTGTAGTGGACATTTGGAAAATCAGAACTACACTTATAAGTTAGAAATGACATCATATTTCTAAAACAATATAAATTTTGTGATCTTAGTTTTTAAAACATTTGCCGGGAGTGGTGGCACACACCTGTAATCCTAGCACTCGGGAGGCTGAGGCAGGAGGACTGTTGTGAGTTCGAGACCAGCCGGGGCTACAAAGTGAGCTCAAAGCCAACCTGAATTGCATAGTGAGACCTAGTCTCAAAAAGACAAAAAAAAAGTACTTTATATACATGCTATGAAATTAAAGATTATAAAAAGCTCATGAGATGAAATACATAGATTTACTTTTGTTCTATTTGAAGATAAGAAAACTAGTTGAGAATTCCCATACCAAAACAAAAATATTGTTGCTGTTAAAATATACTTGTAAAAGAATGTCACGTATAGTTTTAAATAATTTGAATTGTTAAAATTCAATTTAAATAATTTTACATGAAACTATTAAAATTTAAACAACAAATATTTAAATATGTTACTCTCAAATAAATTGAGAAATTATTGTCTAGGTAAAATATTTCTAAGAAGCTCAATTTTGGAAGCTCATTGCCACATTAAAAAGTTACTTCATAAAGGAACAGAATATAAGATGAAATTATTCAAAACACTAAGGTATATATTTTGTCTTGATTCTAATTGTAATCACCTCTTAGTAATGTAGAATCCACAAATGTATGTATACATATCAGCCCAATTTGGGGGGACAAAGTAGACAGATTTATACTCTACTCCTAAGATTATAGCTGAGGTCTAGGGATGAAACACAGGGGTGGAGTGACTGCCTAACACGCATGAGGCCCTGTGCTTAATCTCCCATAATGGAAAAACAACCAAAATGTAAGATTATGGCCAAGGAGGAATCAAAGACTTAAAGAGGAGCGAATATGTATAAGGGGGTCAGCGGTGGGGGTCCCTAAAACTCTGTATGCAGCCAAATGAAGTTCTTCTTTGCTCTTCTCAGCTCCTTCTTCTCTTCTTCCTCTTTTCTCTTGGTCAAAAATCTTTATTTTATCTTTGGTTTTGAGTGATATTTTTCAGCGGTTACTGTATTCTAAGTGGATTTCCTTCCTTTCAATGCTTTGAAGATGTCACTTCACTCTTTTCCTTGTGCGGTGTTTTAGTGACAAAACTGCTGCCATGCTGAACTTTACACTGATGTTAACTATTTTGAATATTTCTTCTTTTTCCTTTAAATGAATCTGTTTTTAAGATATTCTTCTAATCACTGGTGTGCAGGACAGTCTAAAGCAGCCTCATGAGCCCACCTGCTTGTATTATTCCCTGTGTAATTGCTGCCTTGGAGTGTAAGCAGAACCATGCCCTTGTAGCAAAGGTGACACGATCACATGATAACATTACATAGGATCCTATAACCTTGCCTTACAAGGAGACTGTTTTCCTCGTTGCCTTCTGAGGACATACACAGCATGCAGGGAAGGTCCATGTGCCAAGCAAATGGCAGGACCTCTGGGCAATAGCAAAGCAAGAAACTGAAGCTCTTAATCCAATAGCCTGTAAGGAACTGTGCGCTTACCAACAACCATATCAATTGGAAGCAGATTCTTTCCCAGCTGAACATCAGTTTAGACTACAGCTGATGGAATCAGGTTTCCATTCTGGCTGGTAGAAGCTGGCATTACATCTGGCCTTTCCAAGTACTGGGGACTTGCTCACTCTTAGATGATCCCTTTTCCAGCAGCCTTGAGTTCCCCAGCATTCATCTGCTGATCTATACTCATCTGAACTGTCAAGTGGGATCCTTCACAAATCTCTAAAATTCATTCTCTGAGCAGCTTCCTTCATCCCAGTCCTTCGATTTCTATATATGCAAATGCTTTCCTAAATTTTTTTCTACTCAAAACTCTTGTGGACTTACATGAGCTTCCTTACGTAGGAGTTCACGTAGCAATTAACTCAAAGTACAAAATTGAGGAATCACAGGATAGTTTGTTCCCCTTCTTTCAGGGATTAGCATCCTTCCACACTTGATGCCCAGGGTCTTTAGAATCATGTTTTCAAATTATTAAAGGACAGATAATTCCATTTAAATTTAAACTGCTACAAAGCAGTGTGGAATTTGAGAAGTTTGTGGAATGACCAATGTGGGGGATATTTCAAAATTATTTTATTTTTATGATGAAAGTTCAATATGAGTAATACACACATTAATCTTACCTATAAACAGAAATCACAGGCTGAAATAAAACACCAGCAAATGGAATCCAGCAGGAAATGAAAACAGTAAAGCATAATAAACAAGTGATCTGTTTTACAAAAACACAACCATGCATCAGTATTAGCAAATTGATTAATAAGTTTTATCATTTTAATAGCTCTGAAGGGAAAAATTGGTATATTCATAAGACATTTAACCAAACACAAATACTATTCATACTGTTCTAAATCAACAAAATGTTTACTATTAAAATAGAAAGGTAAACTTCACATTTTAGTATAATATGATATGTCAGTTCAAGAGAAAGCCAGCCTCATACTCAGGAAGAAGCATTAAAGTCAGCAACAAGACAGAATGACTATAATCACTATTATTTAGTACAACTCAATAGAACTAGAGAAGAAAAAAAATCAAAGACATAAAACTATAAAGAACATAGCAAAATGATCAGTATTCATAGATAAGATTGGAAAGCTCAAGACGAAAAACGTATTATAAAGATTATAATGAAGAATGAGAGAATTTGACGAATTTACAGACTACAAAATCAATATTGGAAAGACTATAAAATACATTTAAGAAATGTGCAATACCTGTATAATAAACACATTAAAGGACTTCTAAAAAGATCCCAAAGATAACTTGAATAAATAGGAAGCTATAACATCTCTCCAGATATACAGACAATAGATCAAAAGGAAAATTGTTTTAGAGTTTATTTATCTTGACCATAATCTGAAAACTTGGCTGGGTTGTTTTTATAATCTAAAACCAGACCAATTGATTCTAATTTTCATAGCAAGAGACAAAGAAAAACATAAGGAAGAAATTCTGAAGGGGGAGGAAATCAATAGGTGCAGACTTATACATATGAAGTATCAAAAACAGAAAGTACAGCACTGATTCAAAGAGTGACATTACCCATAAAAAAGAAGACACGTCCAGAAACACACAATTCATACAAGCACTGGCATGTGATAGAAGTAGACTCTCAAATCAAAGAAGAACTACTCAGTAAATGGTATTGAGTCACCGTGGTAGATATTTGTAAGAAAAATAGGCTGAGATCCACACCCACTCACACCAGGACAATTTCAACTGATTCAAATGTTCTAGTGTAAAATTTTTTAAAAAGTAATCAAAGAAAAACTAAAAAATTGAATACATCCCACAAAATCACTGCCCCACAGGTCACAGCTTACTCGATCCAATCGAAATGTGTGAGATACAAATGTAATATATACATTTTTTTCTAGCGGTCATTTAAATAAAAGGAAAATAAAACAGGTGAAATTAATTTTTAAAATATATTTTATTTAACTCAATATGCCCTAAATATTATCAACCTATAACCAACATTAAATCTATGACACATTGTACCTTTTTTATTGAAACTCAATCTTTTAAAATCAGGTTTCATTTTATAACTACAAAACATTTCAATTCAAACAAGGCACACCTCAAGTGCTCAGTAGCCCCAAGTGGCTGCTGGCTGTCACACTAACAATTCTAAGCAGCGCAGAGTCCCACAAAGGCCGGAACAGGCCTATGTTTTTCACCAGCGTTTACCAAGGTGTTTACCCAGTGCCTGCCATTATTTTGGGGAGAGACAGGCTGGAAGGAACGCATCCTGTTTGAGGAAAAAAGCTATTTCCTACATTAGAAGTTTGGGGTTCAAGTCTTGATTCTAAAATTTCCTCACAGATCACTTGGGCAAATAACTTTTCTGAACCCAATCTATAAAAGGACATTCTTTATGCCCGTCTACTTAACATCAGGCTGCAGTGAGAATCAGACGAGATCATGTGCATTCCAGCAAGTTGGGAGGCGCTATCATCGAGTACAAGGAGCTCTACCTCCGCGACCAGACTCCTTTTCTGATTGCTGTCTCCAATCCATCCTTTCCCCAGGCACGTGCAGGTTGAAGCTCTGCCGCACCTGGCCCATGCTCTACCCCTGGAACACTGACGTTCTGATTTATGTAACTATGTCCAATGCCTTCTCCTACATTTCTGCTGCCTCTAAACAAACGTTTCTCTCCCGTACACTGACAAGGACAGGCTTTTCTCTAGTGTCCTGTTAGGCCCATTTAGTTTGCAGTACCTACCCTAGAATATAACTCAATACATCCTTTCAGGTAGCCAAGGAACTGGTTACAATGAAACCCACAAGAAGAAAGTGACCTGAAATTCAAAGATGTTCCTCAGAGAAATTTAGAGAAAATGAAATGGGTTGAAGAATAGAGACATGCTACTCAAATGTAGAAGAAAGAGTCAACAAGAGACTTGGGCCAGGACTGCCGTATTTTAAGAATGGCTTGTATCATACAGAAGGTTCTTATTCCATTCACACCTCTCCCTAACCGTAAATTCTACCTGCCTGGTAAAAAGGAAGAAGAGCCAGAGAAACTCATCATCTCACCGTAAGTCTTCCTTGGTTATTTAAATTATCAAAGCAGAGTATGAAAAATATAAAATACAGAGAATGAAATATAGTTAGACTTTCAGATTACCCTCAAGTGGTCAGCACACCTGAGCTAGAGTGAAAGCTTCCAAGATTGTGGGTACTTCAATAGCAAGAATACCTGTTACTCCTGAGTGAAAGAATCCTCTCATTTTCAAATAAAACAGAATATCCCTTTGTTGATGGTGGAATAGAGAGAGCATCTGCCTGCCACTTGAAGGTAGCCTAACTTTGCACAAATAACTTACTCTCTCTCGGTACACCTCCTCATATGTTCACTGAATGTAACACGCTCTGTGTACCCAACTGTTTTGGAATATTCCCTATGGTATGGCTATATCTTGGGTAAATGTCCCCCAAAGGCTCCTGTGTCAAAGGCATGATCACCAGCCTGTGGTGATGCCAGAAGTGGGCGGACCCGTTAGCAGGTATGGCGTAGAGGAGTGAAGTTCTGTCATCTGGGGGTGCTCTTGGTGAGGCTAGCGGGACTCTGGTCCTTCCTGTGTCTCTCTTTGCTTCCTGGACAGAGTGGGGTTCGGTGTCCTCCCCCGCCCCATGCTCCTTCCATGATGTACTTCCTCGCCACAGGCCAAAATCACCAGGCCAGCTGAAAATGGACTGAGCCCTCCAAGACTACAAACTGCAATGAATTTGCATCATAAATGATGACATCAACATTTTGTCCCAATAAGGAATGCTGACTAATACAGGTATATAGAATCATTTTGGGAGGTTGGACTGTTATTGCTACGAGGACTTATGGCATGACCTATAAATAATCTACTGATGAGAATCTTTTAGAAGATACTGGAGTAGTTTTAGTATGAATGGGTTCTCTGACAATACACATACTACTACTACATATGGAATTGCAAGCATCCTAGCACAAAACCTCGAGATTGTATTTACTTTCTACTACGGTGTAGATATCTTTTAACACATTGTATGAGATATAACTAAGCTGAATGTACCTAAAGGCAACTAATACTAGAAACACGAACCACCCCTCAGCTCTATGTGTATGTATGAGCACAGAGAACTGGAATTACACTTCAGTCGGCCTGACACAAGGAGTGCTGGAGAAAACCCAAGAGAACCGCCGGAAGAGAGTAACCTCCAGAGATCAGAGCGTGCACGTGAGCAACAGCCATTTAGTTCCCACATTTACTTCTTGAGAAGAAGCTACAGTTTAATAGGTAAGGGCCCCATTGTTGTTTCTGCACCTTGCACATAGGTTTCTTCCTGGAGCAAACTCATGAGACAGCAAATACTTCAGTTTCCCACGAAAGGAGTCTCTATTTCCACTATGTCCGTACAAGTAATTTCAGAGAGAAGAATATTGAGATGCAATTTGCATTGTTTATTGTAAAGTAATTCTCCTAATTTCCTGAGAAAGATCATGTCTTTTACTATTCTTATTCACAAAAGTGAAGCATCCCCAGTGCATGGCCAGGGGAGCACGGGGTTACAAATAGTGCTCAGTGAGTTCATTCCTGTGAAGATGAAAACATACAAGGGAACAAAGAAAGAAAGACAATTTAAGTCCATATCAAAGTCCGAAGTTCTTAAGGAAAGCCAGAAATACACTAGAAGCTCACTGCTTGTGTCTTTTTCTTGACTTTTTTCCCTTCAGACACACAATTTGACTGATGGTATTTTTTCCACACTGGTGACATTGAAATGGGGGATGCTGTAATAACAGTAAAATCTTCTACATGTGCAAAAATATTTCGTTAATGTAGGTAAACCAAGTAATCTTCCTGTCTTGTTAAAATATTTCTTGTTAAACCTGCTTTCTGAACTACTAAAAATATTAGAGTACTCAGAATTTAGCTACAAACAAATGAGTGTTCCCATTATTTTATCAAAGCAAACAGTAAAAATGGTATAATGCTGATGAAGTGACATATAAAATGCTCAAGTGGTTTTTTGCATCAAATAATTAGTACTTTTAAATTCAAATGACTGACAATAATCTCTAGTTTAACCAAATTCCTGTGTTTCACATTCATGTCCTGTAAAAGCCAGGTCGTGACTGCTTCCAGGTTTTCGGCCCTGAGGTCCTGCGCACCAGTGGTCAATATGGATTTCTTTTTTGACTATTGGCTTTCCCAGCTGAAGGAAAGAGCCAGTTCAGGTATGCCTTGCTTGATTACTGATAACAATACAGATGTGTGGCGTTTGAAAGTAAGAAAACTGCCTTTCATTCCACAGAAAGTGATAGATTTAACACTGAAGTGCGATGATGCACTGGAGGTGGAAAATGGGGGAAACGTAACTAAATTACAGGGAAATTTCCATAACAGATTCCCAGTAATACTGACTTAATAATGATTTCCTGTCATGAGCTGTATTTATCATACACTGCCTCTCTGACATGACATTGTATTTAATGTTTTTGAAAGCCACGTTTTAATCACATTAAACTCAAGGAAACCGATAGGTATCTGTTTGGCTCTTGGCTGTAGCTTCTGTTTCTTATTTAGCCAGCAGACTATTACTGCTGGAATCTTTATAAACACATTTTCTAGGATTGCAACAGGAGTGCAGCTGATGTTGTGAGGTCAGAAAAATGTGTGCCAGTGGTTTCCATGATCTGCGCACAAAGTGCATTACAGAATTGTCTCATAAATTAAAGACACATAAAGAAAATGTGTTTTTCCCCCATGAGATTAAGCATCTAAAAATACAATTTATTTTTAGATTGAAAAAAA
The DNA here is from genome assembly GCF_000276665.1 of Chinchilla lanigera. NCBI lineage: Eukaryota > Metazoa > Chordata > Mammalia > Rodentia > Chinchillidae > Chinchilla > Chinchilla lanigera. Next base: position 10,566,853 of record NW_004955440.1, read on the forward strand.
TAGTTTCTTAGGAACTAAGTAACCAAGAAGAATGTTCACAGAAAAGTTGGTACAATATTGTTTGTTATTAATAGGACTTTACATAAAACTAAAGTGTTTAATAATAAGCACAATGTTTTTAAAACTAATTTACCAAATAATAATTTTAATAAGCTACATGATATTGATGAAATTACTTTTGAAGAGACACTATACCATTGTCTCCATGAAAACTATCACAAGGAATAGTTTTTTTAAACTTTCATTAGGGCACATTTATAGTACCTAGTGAGTGCGTTCGCTGTAGGGGATTAGTACATGTACATAACACATTTCAATTATTTTTCCCTTTCCCTCTACCACTCTTTTATTTTTCCAGAATCAGATTCATTTATTTAGTTTATGATATCTTACAAAGTTAATTATCATACTATTTTCTTTCAAATTCAGACCCTGAAAAAGTGCTTGCTGACCCAAAATCTCTGGCGGCAGATAATCTAGTAACTGCCCCAAAGCACCAAACTGAGTATTAGGTAAGGGTTAAGCCATATAATCAAGCTAGATTTGAGTTAAAATTAAATTCATGTTAGAAGCAGAAGTTAACAAAGTATAAAGGAGTTAAAAAGCAAAACAGGCCTTTAACATTCCAATACTCTTCACATGAAAAAATGTTTTCAGCTGAAAGGACTACCTAGTAAATGCAGTATGCAAAACCATCTCAACGTGGATATAATAATATCTATTTCTACATTCATACAAGTTTTCTACCTTTCCTGAATATAAATAATTATACAATAATTTCCTCAATATGTACCTGTAGTTGCAATGCTTCTTCTTTAGAGTATCTTAAAAGTGCTCTAGGTTATCCAGGCCGGGTGCTGCATGCCTGTAACCCCAGCACTCAGGAGGCTGAGGTCAGTCCGGGACAGGTAGTGAGTTCAAGGCCAGCCTTGAACTGAGCTACATAGCAAGACCCTGCCTCAAAAAACTAAAAGCAAATAGCAAAAAATGCTACAGGGCACACATGAGAGGCACTGATGGACAGGCTGGATACAATTAGTTGAACTGGTACTGACATAAATCAGTGAGTCACAGCCACAGAAACTTTATCAGGGATATTTATGGAAAGGGAATAATTGTTACTCAAGTAACTGTATTCAACAATAGGAAATCTTTGAAGCTATTATTTATCAATAGTGGATTGATATGGATTTCCACGGAATTTTTTTCTTGCAAGAATTATAACACCAGATCCAAGTCCAAGAAATCGAAGAAAAATTAGTCACTGTTATTAGTAAGACACATTTTAATATCTCTATGTTTATGTATAGGTTGAGTCTACATTCCTAAAGCTTAATATTGATAAAATATTTTAATAACAATTTAGAGCTTGGGTTTCAGGTGAGCAGAATAAATACACTATGTTTATAAGCACAATATAGACTTTTAAACCAACTTTTAGAATTTCACTGGCTCTTTCAACATTTGTTTGAAATCCTTACAAGATATTCATCTATTTGTGGCATCATATAGGTCTGTCTCCCCATCTGTCTATGTTTTTCATGAAGACTAGTATCTGGTGCATTTTTCCCTTCCCCATGTTAGTAGCTGTGCATTGGCCCACTCCTATGCATTTCTGTACTACCGTCCAACAGCTTTTACGGATCATTCTTAATAAAATACAAGCTTTCTTTTACAGGACAAGGAGACAAGTAATGTATTTAATTTAATGTAACTAAATTTTACTCTGTATGGTTAGAAAATTAATGTTATCAAAATCCATTATTGTCACAATAAATAATTACAGCATGGCATAAAACTAAAATCTAAAACAATGAATTTTCTCCGAATAATATGCACGGTTATTCATCTTAGCTCCTTAGCCTTATCTTCCCAAAAGTAACCTGCTTACATTACACAGCCAGATTTGCTCAGGAATTCACATTATGTACGTGCGGACATCTTGAAGAATCCTTTTCTAGCAGGAAATCCTGACAACGCCTCCCCAGCCCCCAGCTGTCTTGGTAGCCTGACTCCAGCACAGGCTCATCTGGTTTGACTAAAATCATTGCATTATTTGGCAGTGGTTTCTTCGTACGCGGCACTCAGAGCTCATTGAAGCTCCAACAGCACAGGAAATGCAAATCATACAAACCACCCTCACGATGGTGATGTACAGTGGCGTGATTGAACGACGGTACGCACGGCTCGTGGGCCAACCACATGAAAGGAGACTTTTAAAGACCAGATGAGCGAAAGCTGGGATAAGTTAGAGAGTATGTGTGAGCTTCAAAGCTGGGAGAACAGCATTCTTATTTAAAATAGAGAAGGGGGTGTTTTTTTTTTTATTAATAACACCTGTCCAAGTTCTTTACATTGAAGAAAGTGATAGAGGTAAAGTAAGTTAAACGTGGACTATACTAAATATCAGTGGGCCAGTACTTGCTTTTTAATACCCAGGTATAGCTTAAAAATGGGAGTATTTTCCATATACATTTTCATAAGATTTTCTACAAGTGTTAACAATTACTACAAATATTATTCAGTCAGCGTAACACACATATACAAAAAGATAACCTAATTCCCAAAGTGTCAGTTTCACTTGGAACATGTTAATAAAATTAGTTTCTTCAACAAAAAATAAGGAGCTCTAAAGCTTAGGAATTCTTCAACAAGAGCCATAGGAGCAACAGAGAATTTGCTATTAAGGGAATAGGTGAATGAGGCTAATATGATAACGAGAGAATAAAAATGGTTATAGAAACTTTTCTGTTTTGGAAAAGATTCATTTTTAGATGTTCATCACCAAGTGAAGGAAATGTGACTATTCAGAGAGTGAAATAAAATAATTAAAAGAAACATTCAATTTTATGTTTCTTCAGTGTTTTAAAATTATTTTCTATAGTCCCTTAAATATCTATTATTTCATTTGCATACAGGCTTTAAAACACCAGGAATTTCAATAAAGGACCTGTCCCCTTAACCCTTTTTCATCTAGAAGATTAAGTAAATGAATAAAGAAGTTAGAAGTTTAAATAAACCAGGAGGAAATCTAATGTTTCTGGCCTACGAATCAGAATACCTTACCATGAATAGTCAGATGATACTGAATTAATCACTCTCTAAAACCTAACTTTCTTATCTACAAAAATGATGCTATCACCATCATTTCTGACCCTTTTATAGTTTCATTTGAGAGACAAAATGATATGGCCAGTGAGAAAATTGTGTACTTCTACACAAATGTAAAGAAATACTGTGGGCCTTATGAGACACAGTGTTCCAGGCTGTTACGCTTCTTACATACTCGGTTCAGTTTTATCTTCACAATAACACTTATGTTCAGAAGCATACAGTAGGTACTACTACTCCCATTTTAAGAAGAAAACTGAGTCTCAGAAAAGCAAAGCACTTTCCTCAAATTCTTATGGCTATTAAATACCAATGTTGAACATTCACAGATTAAATTATCCTAATCATGAGCAAGGGCTACTAGAAAGAATGCGAGAAACCATAATCTAAACATAAGCAAGGACTACCAGAAAGAGCGCTAACACCCACAATGTCCTCTGAAGTCCCCAGAACATCACCGATTGGTGTGAAGAATTTCTGACCGACACCAAGAGAAGGAAGCAGGTTTAAAGACTGTCTGATTGCCAAAGGTTTTCCATTCTGAGGCAAGGGTTGCTACTTTTCTGTATATTGTCTAAAGCAAGTGTTGTTTGGGTTTTGCTCAGTTTTGTTTTTTTTTTTTAATAGATAGCTTGTAACAGCCTATGAGAAGTCTGATTATTTTAAAGGAAAGTAAAACACAAACCTATGAGCTGATAATTGCTTGCATTTGTGAGACGGGAAGTCTGCAGATATATAAAAGGTAGTTCACGGGAAAGAGCATCCACTTTTGTACAAGTGGCCTGCTGACAGCAAACACTTGATGGTACAGCACCAGCTCAGCTGACACGGGAAGAAAGTCAGTGCAGAAGCTACCGAACAGCAGGTGTTCACTTCAGTTCAGACACGATGCTCATTCACAGCTAGAAAATGTATGAAGTGATAAACTTATGACAAAGCCTGGGAGAGCATGGTCAATACACCAGTAGAAATATTGAACTACTCCTTCTGTCCTCTTCTCTTGGAAACTTTGAAAGATAGTACTGGAAACACAAAACCTTAATCCATCTAGAGGAAATCTGAGGAGTGAATATTACGATCTAATCTGAAGGTCAGAGATTTGAAACCCGCTAGTTATATCATATCCTGTTTTACAAGGGAAACGAATATAAAAATCAGGCACTGAGGAGCCATGAGTTCAAGGTTTTCTAGATTGTGACTGCAGAGATGGAAGTTGCTTCTTAGAAAATAAATTTAAAGTTGCATTCTGGGGAGGAAACAATGATTTGGACTGAATCAAGTAAAAAAGTATGCAAACAAATAGCTCCAAAATATTTGAAATTTCCAGGTAAGCCAAACTACTATATAGACTTGTGCAAGTTTTGTTATTATTTTACTTTGAATAAATAAAGTAGAGGTCAGTAGGCCTCAAATTACCCATGGAAATGCTTTTTGTTTTTGTTTTTGTGTCTTTTTTTTTTTTTGAGATGGGGTCTCACTATGCAGTTCAGGCTGGCCTTGAGCTCACTTTGTAGCCCAGGTTGGTCTTGAACTCACAACAATCCTTCTGCCTAGCCTCCCCCCAAGTGCTGGGATTACAGGTGTGCGCCACCACGCCCGGCACCCATGAAAATTCTTAACAGTCCCACCGTGAGACTTTCTGTTTGGAAGGCAAAGCTACATCTGATCTCTTGATATTTGAGCCTGTTTTTCCCTGTTTGCTTTCAGTGGCAAGAGAACACAAGTACTGAGTAATGTAATTATCCCTTACCTTTGCCTTTAAATCATTTCAAATTCTTTCAGAACATCTGTCCAGCCTCACTTTTTATACTTTTTACTATTAGTAGCACAAGTTAGCAGTACACAATGTTCACATTCCCTTGTGAAGTTGGTCCATGTACACATCTTAGGCACTTTCTCATCCCAAAGCCCTCCCCTCCTGCACCTCTGCCTGCATCTCTTGATCTCCTTCTCATCTGAGAAAGACCCATTTCCCTACTGCCTATTATCTACCTTTATTTTGCTCTTTATTTATATTTTGGGTTTTTCATATGAGAGAAACAATGCAATGTTTAAATTTCTGTGTCTGATTTATTTCACTTAACAATATGGTAAAAAAAATGGGATGCTTCATGAATTATTATTATTGAATTTTATGACGATCTTCTAGGTATTAACAAATTGTAACATTAGAGTCATGTCACAGAATTCAATAGTAACACTCAGGACCCACAAAGAAATGTCATTACCTACCTGTGGCTCTCTCCAACTCATTTAATGTCTCCAGACCCCCCCTTACTCAGCTGTAAAGTGACAGCAGTTTGATTAGAGCTATCCAGTTCTCAGTATGTTACTATCTGTCATTTCATCTTGATGTCAGGTATTAGTATCTAAAGATGCTTATTACCATAAAAGAAAAAAACAAATTGACAGCACAGAAAAGATTCTGTATTAAGAGGCAAATCCTTAACATTTTACTCATAGGACTATATGGACAAGTATGATATTACAGCCAAGTCACTGGAAAATTTTTGTTGCCATATAAACAAACTAAGATAGAACCTCTGACAACAGAAACACACTGAAGTGATAAAGCTACTATCTAGAGACTTCCAAGGATTGCAGGAAACTAGCAGAAGCTAGGAAAAGGCAAGAAAGGACCCTCTCCTAGACATTTCAAAGGACGCAAGACCCAGTGATACTTGATTTTGGATTTCTAGCATCCAGAACTGTGAGAGAATAAGTTCTGGTATTATAATGCCTTTAGGAAACTATACAATTCTTTTTGTTGCTGTTTTGGTTTTCTTTGTTTGTTTCTTTGTTTGTTTTTGATACAGGGTCTTACTATACAGTTCAGATTGGCATTGAACTCTCTATGTGGACCAGGCTGGCCTCGAACTCACAGTGATCTTCCTACCTCAGGCTCCCAAATGCTGGGATTACAAGCATGTGCCACCACACCTGGATCCCCTTAGGAAACTAACACAGTTGGTCACATCAGTACAAGAGAAGTCTGGCAAATGAAAAGTTATTAGAATGCTAAGAATTCTTAGTGATATCAAGAAAAGCAACACATTAACTTTCTTCTTAATTTAAATTGTCATGACATTGAAAGTAGTATTTTGAATAAAATAAGCCACAAGCTGTTATCTTTTACTTTCCTTTTCCTTTACTTTCTTTCTTTTTTCATAATTTCTTAATGTTTTTCCATCCACAATTAATTCACAGCCTGAAAATGGACACATGACTTGAGAGCATGTGAATGTCTATTGCTATAAGTGAGATATAACGGAGTAATTTACATGGGAGAATGCAAAGAAAATTAATCACATTATACCAATTCCCACTATAAACAGTAAGTCCAATAAAGCTAGGTAGGTAGGTAGGTAGGTAGATAGGTAGATAGATAGACAGATAGACAGAGAGATGATAGATAGATTGATAGATAAATAGATAGATAGATTAATTTTAGGCATGAACAAGGTACAGATAGCAACTAAGAGTTATAAAATCTCCTGATAGTGCAAGGAATCATTACACCTTGTCTATGTCCCACCTACAGACTAAAGTATAAGTAGTATTTCAAAACTGAATTTCATCTGAACATTTAAATCAAATAACAAAAGTCATGCAATATCATTCCTGAAAAAAAAGTGCATCGTTTAAAATATACAAAATTATTAATATAAAACAACACTCTGTGTAATTATTATTTTGCTTAGTTAGCAAGAATAAACTCTTCAGTAAGCCTTTATGTGGACAGAATGTTTCACACTACTATAATTATTCCTCAAATGTAACAAAAGAAAAGGAAAGGAAATATCCAGCAAGCGAAATGAAGATAATAAATTTCTAGTTATATTTATACTTAGTGTTGCATTTGTAAAGATAAAAAAATAGTAATAGATAATACTACTCTTTGTACTAAACGCTGATGGTCTGCTCCGACCAGTATCTCCACCCTGGCGGTGCACTAAGAAGACGTGCAGATATTAAACAGTGTACAAGCGCCGACGCCCAGTTTACCTACAGGCAGTGTGGTCCCACATAGCGGCAAACACACTGGCTCTGCACCACTCAGTGGGTTCCACTCTCAAAACACAGAGAGGTCTGCAAGGTGGGGAGCTAAGCACTAAGGAATGGGAAGCCTCGAAGACACAAAGCACAAAGTGAGCCACTAAACGAGCACTAACTCACCCTCCGTCGAAGAAGAGCAGTGTCCTCCAGCTTGGAAGACAAAGCGAAGCCTGCGTAAGCAATCACGGCCCACACTGCATTGTAAGCACGCTCCAGACCCTGAGAGATTCCCTTCTCTTCTTTCTGCTTTTTCGCATAATAGGGTCCTGTTACATATTTAGCATTTTAGAGTAAATATAGTGTTTTAAGGTTAGATGTATTTCATGATATTAAGAAATTTGGGATTTTTTCAGCAGTGTGACAATAATATTACATTTGCAAACAGGTAAAAAATAAAAAGTAAAAACAAAGAATTTATGTATATATGTGTATATATATAAACACATACACACAAATTGTTGTAGGTAAATAGATAGATACACACACATACACAATGTAGAACTACAAATGCATTGTCTGGGACTTGCTTTAATATACAATCTGAAGCAGGAAAGAGCTAGACAGAGTTTAAATAGAATAAGAATGGCTGTTTCTGTGTAATTGTTGAAGGGTAAGTAGGCTTGTAAGAGTCATGTTTAATCATATGGATAATAATTTACTTGGTCACAAAATAACCGGTAATCATGAAATCTTTGAATACATGAACCAAAGTGATTCTAAGATGCTCTTACTTACGAAAATTGCTAAGGAACAGCTGAAGCAAAGGGAACTAAGAAGTGTCTTTTATAACACACTATATATGAGTAAAATCAGCATATCCAAAAGTGTATATTCTAAGAACTTTGTCTTAGCTGGAATAATATTAGCCACTAATAATTACTGATGCCCTAGTAAAAATTAGGTCGAACTGTTACTATTTCTAAGAATAGACAATGCTAAAAGTAACCTTTCTAATGATGTAGAATAATAATGCTAATAATTAAAATATAGAATGGGAGTAGTGGCACACACCTGTCATCCCAGCACTTGGGAAGCTGAGGCAGGAGGATAACAAGTTAGAGGCCAGCATGGGCTACATAGTGAGAAGCTGCCTCATAAAACAAAACATAACAAAATAATACTTAAAATCCAGAGAGAAGTGTTAGGAAGTCATCTTTACAATGGATAGTTGAAAATGTGTAAAAAGATTATAAAAAGGTGAAGCAATGTAATTTGAAAAACCAGTGGTATACTATTTCTCCATAGTAGACATGTAAATTGTCATCACCAGCATGCAAACAGGTAGATGCCTAATTCACACCACTATTGTTCCTCTGCTGTTATCTTCCCCATGAGATATTTTACACTTCTAAAACTGCCCCAGATTTTAACACTTCTAAGAAGTTCATGTCTAATGATACAGCATTTTCTCACTGCCTCTGTGGTCCCAAAACGAGCGTTTTCTCCCAGTGAAGTAGCAAATAATTCATGACTTAGCTGGGCATAGTAGTGCACGCCTGTGCTTGGGAGGCTGAGGCAGAAGGATCGCTAACACAGAAAAAGATAAGGCTCACTACGTCTTTTTATGGCTCCTGTTTGTCACATTAAGGTCTTCCTAAGCTCTTCTTCTGCTTTAAATTAGTTATAACTATATCTTACACCACTTCAGAAAAAAACCCAAAAGAACAAAGTAAAAGCCACTAAAATATCGACCTGTAGTGGACATGTAGCCACACAACAAGAGCGGTTTCTTCTAAGTGCAGCACAGTATTCACGCAAACATTTCAAAAAGTATGGAGTAGGGCTGGGGATTTAGCTCAGCGGCAAAAGCGCCTGCCTGGCAAGCCCAAGGTCGTGAGTTCGGTTCCCGGTACCGGAGAAAAACCAAAAAAAAAAAAAAGTATGGAGTAACTATCTACGCAAGAAGAGCTCTGCAATGTACAGAAAAAGACAGGAGAAAACAAAAATAGAGAATGTAGGACCTTTCAAAGCAAGTGCTAAGTAATAAATCTGAGGCTGAGGGTAGGACTTGGTGGTAGAGCATGTCGTAGGCATGTGCAAGGCTTAGGTTCCATCCCAGCACCAGTAAGGGAGGGAGAGAGGGGGAGGGGAGAGGAAGGGCGGACAGACAGACTTCACTACTACAACCGGCTAACAGTAAATGTTGCATAAAATTTATTAATATTTCTTAGTGTCATTATTCATGCATTCAATAAAAATGTACTGAACGCTGAGAATTAATTCCTGGGAATAATGGTGAAAACATACAAAGCTTCAGCCTTCAAGAAATTTAAAAAAAATAAAATATTTCCAGGACAAATCTATGATGGTCTCTAGTTATAAAAAGTTGAGGAAAGGAAAATGCTAAGTATCATGAAACCAGAAAACAACCCTATTGTGCTCTTTGCAAATGTGCTTTTGACATTTAGTTGGTCAAGAATTCGTGACTTAACTGGGCATAGTAGTGCACGCCTGCACTTAGGAGGCTGAGGCAGGAGGATCACTGTGTAGTTCAGTAGGCCAGCCTGGACTACACAGTGAGTCTAAGGCAGCCTGAAGTACATAAGGAGACCCTGTCTCAAAAAGAAAAACAAAACAAAACACAAAACAAACGATTAAAAGAATTCATGACTTAAGTATCTGTTAATTTATAACTTTTTCTCTTTTCACTCATCCATTTACAGATGGACCAGTCCCTCAGCATTACCAGTGCGGTCTAAGGATAACTGAATAGCTACACTGCTTTGTAATGCCAAAAGTGATGCATAATTAATATTTATTCAGAAGTACTTGCTACTCGGTGAGCTGCTCTGTTGAAGTAGTTGACGCAAAAGGTGAAAGAAATGAATGAACAGAGTTAGAATGAGCTGGGAAGGACAGTAGGGTTGTAAGGAATTGGGACTATTTACACTGTGCCAATTATAATAAATAACCAAATGGCACATCTATACAAGAAAGGAGATCAAAAGATTGAGTAGGTGTTGCCACCCCGAGCTGGTCAAACGTGCTTCCCCAACTCTCCTGCAGCACGTTCTACTTTTAGTGTAGCAAAAGTGCAAATGTGTTCAGAGATTGGTACAATTTGGATCTTTAACGTCCCCCAAAGACCCCCGTGTTGAAAGCGTAGTCCCCAGGCCATGGCAGTCCCGGGAGGCAGTGGCACCTGTCATCGTAGAGGCCTAGGGAAAGGACACCAGTCACTAAGGGCACAGCCTTGAACGATGCCCTGGGACCGCAGTGTCCCAACACCAACCCGGCGGTCACCACAGCGGGCTCTCTGCTCACGGCGCACTGCGGTGGGCTGTGCAGACGGCACCCACGCCGCGGGGCCTACAGCCACGGGCCGGGGCCATGGTCAACCGCCCGTCCTTTCCAGCTGATTCTCTCAGACATTTTTCACAATAACAGAAAGCTACACAAAACGGATAGTTTTTTTTTTTGAGAATGAGGATCAAACTCATATTAGCACATATGCTAAGTAAGCACTGTACCATGAAGCTACACCTCCAGTCTGTTACAAGATTTCTGAAACAAATTAAAAAGAAGTGCTTTTACAGATAAAAAATTGCAAAATTAATTTATATAAAGTATAGTTTAAAATTTTTATGTTAATTCAATGCTCTCAGCATACTGAAAAAGGTACAGTTTCCAGGCAGACTAGAGGATTAAGTCTTAGAGTTATATTACACTGCACAGTCACTACCGCTAAGAGGATGTATAATATATTTCAAAATTGCTAAAACATAGTTTTAATATTCTCACTACCAAAGAAAAAAATTTAGTGAAATGACAGATATGTTAATTAGTTTGATCAATTCTTTCCATAATGTATAAGCAGACTGAAACATCATATTATACCTCATAAATATACAAAATTATTTGTCAATTAAAAATAAATTAAAAAGAAATAAAGAAAAAAGAAAAAGGCATGCCAAATAATCTGCAGTAACAGGATAGTGCATAACACAGTTGACCCGGAATGGCCAATTCCATTCTTTTTTTTTTTTGCAATTTCTTTTTTGTTTGTTTGCTTTTTTGTTTTTTTCCGGTACCAGGAATCGAACTCATGACCTTCCACTTACCAGGCAGGCGCTGTGCCACTGACCTAAATCCCCAGCCCCTTTGTTTGCAATTTCTATTGTGAACAAGAAGAAAAACATTTTTCTTAAAAAAAAGCTTTTATTATGCTTATGAAAATTCATATCAATTTCAAGAACAGATATCAGAACATTTATTTCCATTTTTAAAATATTTTGGCAGTTATGATGTTCAGCTACTATTCTTTTATTAAAATTAATGGTAAAAAATTTCTTCATGTGCAGACATCCACACGCTTCTTTTCCTTCAGGCTTAAGCGAGGACAATGGCCTACAAGGGAGGAACTCTGTATTAGAAAGCTATTCTATCGCAGGTGGGAAATGATGCCTTACCTTCAAAAGGCAACAGACATCATCCAGCCTTCAAGTGGCAAGTAAATGGTTTCTTGTGATCAATATGAATTCTTTGGAAAGATACGAATGCAATCCATCCACCTTCCATTTTACTTTTTCCATATGAAGAATTCTTTCATTCGCTTTTCAAACAAATATCTAGTAAGCAAAGTATCTCACAAAGCAGGAGGTATTACCCTATCTCTAGCTGAAGAAAATTATCAATGAAATAGTCATACTTCACAGGTCAAACTACAGAAACAAAAATATGACTACCACTTTTCTGCATTATTACTACTCACTAAAATATTTAATCAATGACACTCAGCTAAACTTTGACACGTACGCCAGAATTATAATAATAAGTTAAAGACAACAAAATCTATAAATAATGTTCCCTGTATCATTTCCTCTTTATCACTGTGATTTCCAAACCAGCTACGGCTGAAGGACAGATGTACTATTACATCATATCCTTGGGTCAGAAATACTATGATTTTGTTAAAGTATTAATTCTGTGTCATCCCTCCTACCCACATTTTAAAACATAAACAAAAGGCAAAACATTAAATAACTTATGCTAAAAAACCTCAAAGCAAACCAGTCACTTAAAAAGAACAATATGAATTCCAACTAGAACTGTGCAATTATTCAACTTTTACAGTAGTGTGTTTTCACATTTACAAACCATTCTTGAAAATTTGTTATTAATTTGATCCTCACAACGAACTGTGAAGATGAAACAGAGAAGTACTATTTGTATTTTCCTCATTTTGAAAATGAAACTACAGAACAGAAGTGACTGCCCCATTACAGGTAAGTAGCTGAACTGAACTTTTCAGTTCCTCTGACTTCTAGTACAGTGTTCTAGCCTTGTCCCTCGGAATTCCTATGAAATAATATTTCGGATCAGTAGGTACAAGAGAGAACATTAAAAGACTTTCACAGATTCCTGGGAATGCACAAACACTGAAGGAATGCACTCTGTGTGTGCTAACATTTGTAACTCAGGATGAGTCAGTATCTGGTGCCTAAGCTGCAGCTTGGAGTTGTGAACAAACACTTTAGTCAGTAAGATAAAATGAGCGAGAGAACTGACACTCCATTCTATGAAAAATGGACTCTGAGATTAGATGTGTTTGTTGAGTTAAAAAGAATAAGTATGACAAATCGAAAAGCAAAACAGAAATGTAGGTAAATGCTAAAGAGTACAAATTGAATGTCCAAAGTGGCAAATGTGGAAATACTGATTCATATGACACCATTTCGTTACACACTATATGAGGAAGATTTCAGGTGACTCATAGATGTGTGGAGAGAAGGGATTTCCCAACCCCTACTCCCCACATTTTAAAATGTAAAACAAAAGTATCAGATAAAACCATGTTGCAACATATTGCCTCAAAAATTTCCTACTACATTTCTAAAACATAAGACATAGCTAGTGTATACCGTGCCTACTCATCTAAAGCCTAAACACGTAACAATATAAAAAAGAAAAATATATTTTTCTGTAATATAAAAAACTCAAAATGTATATACCCTGAATTCTCTAAGATTTGGCATAGTATCTGGAAGGTTATCATAAAAATATATAATATCTAGTGGAAATCCTAGAATATAATAGCTGAGAAAGATTGATAATACATATTTCCTAATTTCTGAGGCCAAAGGAGCTTGAAAAATGCAATAGCCAAAAAGAAACCCCTATTCACCAAAACCTTCTCTTTCAATAATTCTAATAAGTTGGTACTTACCACAACTCTTTTGAGATTTAGACATCTAATTAGGAGCTGCATTCTTAATACTGGTTAATACATGTAAAATATATGCATGCTGAACATATTAAAGTACAAAAGTTTCTGGGAGCTTTTTTCCATGGAAAAACTAAAGAAAATGCAACACTGTTCAAGTGGATCATTACCATCTGCCAGCATTTTATCTAAAGTAAAATGATTCAAAGAAGGGAAATATTAAGATCATGTTTCCCAAGGCCTAAATGATTTCAGGTAGTCTAATTCTAAAAGCACCACTGTGTCTGCTTCTCTGTGTGTGTGTGTGTGTGTGTGTGAGTGTGTTATACTTTTCTATTCCTGGTTCTAAATACAAAAAGCAGTCAAAGAAATGGTCACACATACATTAAGCAGTATTCAAATTTCAGAGAAACAAGACCTCATTTCTTAGTCTTCGCTTCTCTACTTTTCAAAATAAGTACAAACAGGACATGAGTGAGTGTCATTAAACGTCTTTGCAGACTTGGTAAAAATAAAAAAGCTGCCATTACTCACACGAATAATCACACAACCAATCACCTTTTATAAACTTAATAAGTTATAATATCTTCATTCTCACCGACTACAGTGAGACAATAAGTCCAGGATTCCTAAACTGGTACTAAACTATTACTGGGTTTCTTAGCAGTAATTCTCACACACAATGATATAGAAAAATACTTCCAATAAAAATGACTTGATTAATAAGTTAAAATGTCTCTTTGAGAAAACTGATGACACAGAGCAATGTTACAAAAATGAAAGCTAAGAATCAACACATTTCACTGAGAACTCCATAACAATATTGCAACGTGCACACATGCACACACGCACACGGGGACACGCACAATATATAAATAATATATGCCTTAAATTCTACTGGATATTGGAGTTCATGGAATCTTTTTCACTGTATTTATGCTTATGACAGGGGGAAATGACAAAAAATATTTACATGCTTAGCTATTTTCATTTTCTAAAAATTTTGGCTACCATAAAAAAATTGTATACATATATGTATCTGTATCAATACTGAATGCACAGAGAAACTTTAGGCTGCAATGCCCAGTTCCTACATTAGACCTACTATAGTGAGAGGCAAGTTTCAAATGTGGGAGATTTTCCTAGGAGTACATACACAACTGCTTTGGAGACACTGACTCAAGTGAACATTGTTCAAACAGTACCAAAGCAAAAAAGAAAATAACGATAGCCAAGAGAAGAAGTTTAGTACCTGAAACAGTGCTTTCTCAGCTTTCGCTCTTTTGTGCCGCATACATAGTACGCGTTCACCAAACGCATGCTGCTCCAGAGGGCTGGGGGAGGGACTCGCTTCTCCGAGCAATGCGGAGGACAGCGACAGCCACGAGGCTACTCATTCACGCTCACTGTAGGGTCCAACACCGTGTGTGCGCCTACAGACGCATTTAACCTGACTTTGGGATGGGGTGGGGGATGGTTGTAGAAGTTAGTACCAGATAATAAATCTCACTGATTATATTTGTATGTGTGCATATAAAATTTTATTTAAGTGTAACGAGCCAGTATTATACTAACTTTTTAAAGAAAAGTTTGAGTACATTTAAGTATATGAAGCAAACTGAAATGCGGCAAAACAAATTCCTTGGGCAGCAGGCGTGGTGTCACACGCCTGTAATCCCAGCACTCGGGAGGCTGAGGCAGGAGGATCGTTGTGAGTTCAAGACCAGCCTGGGCACAAAGTGAGCTGAAGGCCAGCCTGAACTGCATAGTGAGACCCTGTCTCAAAAGACAAGAACAAAACAAAAGGAATTCCCTGGACAAGTATAGTGAGTGATATAAATGACTCACAATTAGTATTATCTATTTTTTAAGTAGTGATAACCAGTAAAGTACTTGCATTGTGAGCTGTGATGCTGACTAATTTATACCCCAAATTAATCATGAACACAGAGGACAAAGATAAATTTCATTCAGTTCCTAGAAAAAGTTTGTAACTAGTGAAGCACCAAGGACAAGTTTCATTCATACTGCTAGTTCTATTCGCACTTTTCATTCATACCTGTCATTGTTCCTATTCAGAATCTATTTCTCTATGAAATGTTGAAATTCAGGGATCGTCCTAACATGATCAATGGCCTCCATCCAGTATTGTGAGAATAGGCCTAACGAGTCTTCCTTACCTCTCTCCCACGGTTTTATTGTAAGACCTGGGGTTTGCCGGCAAAACATCATTTCCCTTCATTAAATACCTGCTGTGCAATTTTCCTTCTGCTCTGCTCTGCTTAGACCATGTAAGCTGGTGCGGGTTGAACCCACTTCTCATTCTAAAAGGGCAGTGTAACCAAAGCTTGGCCATTTGGGATACTAGATAACCTCTGCCACATAACAAGTTGAAAACCCACATGATACAAAAATGTCCATTTTGGTACTCTTTTCAGAACCACTGAGAAAAGAACACTGCTTTTCACAAGGTCACTAAGCTGAGCTGTAGGAGTGATCCATGTAGATACGGTCTGCTTTGAACGCCACCAAAACAGCAGAAAGCAGAGACAAGAAAGCAGGCAACTCAGTAAAGTCTCAAATTCACAACCAGTGCCAGCTCTGCCTGCTGTCTACCCCCTGGAGAATTCAGTGAGATGGCCTAATATTTTTCCTTAATGTTTAAGTGACCTTGAATCAAATTTTGACTACATGCAACCAAGAGATGCCTGGGTAACATAACTTTCATGGGGTACTCATGACCCAAAATGAAAGCACCCCAAGGCATAATCTTGCACTGGAGAACACACATGAATTTCACAAAACCTGCCCATCATCCCAACTTCATTACTCATAACTACTCCAATATCAGGGTATATTCTTTCTATCCCCAACTGTATTTTTGAAACATCTCCTTATTGTTCCTATATTAATATATTTGTTTACAGTGCTTCCTTCTGCTTTAGTACATTCTCATTTCATCCCATCTAGTAAAATTTCTAATATCCTCTTAAATCCAGCTGGGAACTTGCTGAATAAGAATTGAACTTTTGTGTGTGTGTTTCTTTAGTGAAAGTCACACACCTTGTCTTTGAAAAGGCAGGTAATCATGAAATTTTTAGGCTCGAAAAGGTGATCTGAACAAAAAAACGTCAAATCCAGCAACTGCAAAGACAGAAGAGCACTGTTAGAAACACATACATTAAAACCTTGGTTTACAAGTATAATTAATTTTGGAAATATGTTTCTAATCTATATATCCAAGCAAATTTCCCCATAAAAAATAATGGAAACCCAGATGATTTGTTTCACTACCCAAAAATATTCTTATAAAAGTCATTATAATTATGTAGTATAATACAAAATAATGAAGAAAATACAAAACAAAACATAATGAAAAATAAACAAATTAGCCTGAATTAACCTTTGAAAAGCTTGATGGCTGGTATGAGGGAGACAAAAGAGAGGAGGGTCATCATGTAGGATGACTTTCGTGATCACTAATGGAATCACTGCTACCTACTGGCTCAATGGAATCTTTTTCTTTCCAGGCAACTTTAACAAAGAATCTATCCAATGACGCTTGCTTGAGCCTCTTTTTGAGGATTTCACAGAAACGTGATATTGCCTTGTCGATAAGTAGATTCACTGATCACACTGCTACAGCCTTATTTAGGTGGTGTTTTTCTACAAAACTGTGTACTGTTTCCTACATTTCACACATCTCCCTAATCACATTTGCAGTGAGGGATTCATCTGCTTTTTTCTACTCCTCCCTTGCAGACAAGTTCTCCTCCATAACCTCTTGCTGTTTATCACAGTGCAGGTTCATCAGTCCCTGGTGATCAGCCCCTGACCATGTTCCTCCATCAACTCTTGAACGTCATCCTCATTGACCTCCAGGCCCATGGTCTTCCCCAAGGACACAACTGGATCGACAACTGGCTGGCAGCACCTGTCACATCTAAGAACTCAATCAGGCCACAGTCTCCTCCAAGCAGAATTGAGAGTTTCCACTGTGAACTCATACTAAGCTTTATTAATGATCTTGAGACAGTTCAGGATGTGGAAATGACATACAAAACTGTCAGATGGTAACGTTTGTTCCTCCATTCACCTCAGCGTACTGCTGAAAAAGTAACTGATACAAAGCTTTCCAAAGTTCAAAATGACCTGTTGATGGGTGTATAGAGCATTAGAGTGGTGTTCAGAGGAAAAAATTTAACTTTAATGAACTCGAATTCCTCCTGTAAGTCATCCTCAAAGCCTGGAGGATGAGCAGGAGCATCATCCATAATAAGCAAGGCTCTGACTGGAAGGTTCTCTTTTAAAAGGTATTTCTTCACTGCAGCACTGAAGAATTCACTGATCCTCTCAACGAACAAAGCACAAGTGTCTTGGTTACTTTTCTCTCATTGCTGAGGCAAAATACCTGACACCCCGAATTAAGGAAGGAAAGGTTTATTTAGTTCACAGTTTGTGGATGTTTCAGTCCATACTCAGCTGGCTCCAAGGCAGAGTGGCACATGGCAAAGGGCAATAGTTCATGGTGGCGGAAAATAGCAAAAGCAACCAGAGCACAAGGGAGGAGCAGGGGCAAGCAGCCTCTTTCCCTCCCTTACACTGTATGCAAGCTACCCACCCCAGAGCTGGTGTAGCACTCACACCCATAATTCCACACTGGATCATGACTGCTTGAGGCTTGGGGGGACACATCCAGACACAAACCATAACAACAAGTGACCCAAACCTTGTTGGTGGGCCACCACATAACGTTTAACTGGCTCTTCTACACCTCAAATTTTTGAAGGCTCATGGGTTTGTGAAATAATACATGAGCAAGGGCTTGACACTTAAATCTCCTCTTGCATTAGCACACGAGGGTGAGATGGTCTTTCATGGGTTTGTGACCAAGCCCTGCATTCTCTTTCCCATAATGTAAGTTTCTCTTTGACAACTTTTTCCAAAAAACCCCTGCCTGATCACAGTTAAAATGTTGTGTCCATGGGTAACACTCAGAAACCATGAGCTCTAGAAGTCAGTAGTGAACACCTCAGGTGCCTTAGTGTCCAAACTCACGTCCTCTCCAGGCCTTACAGCATTATGGATGCCACTTCGCTTTTGAAGTTCTCAAACCATCCCTGCTTGCCTTGAAGCCTTCTTTTTTTGTTGACACCTTTGGCAGTTTACTTACTTACGTATAAGGCCGTTTCCTTCTTGTAGACCAAGTTCCCAGGCACAGTATCACCTGCTAGTTGCTTCTGTTTTATCCAAATGAGAAGCAATTTTTCTATATCTCCTAGAACACTGTGGTGATTATTGGATATTCTCTTGATTCCTTTGGCTGCATTTTCTTTTTTCTTTCATGCTGTGCAAATGGTCAATGTAGATTTCTTATAAAATCCTGCAATTTTGGCTACTCATATACCTTGTTCACACTTCGGAATGACTTCCTTAACTTCCACATAATCATCTCCTTCTTCTGACCACCTTTCTTTTCATTTGTTTTTCTGCATGGGGCCCACTGTATATGCCTACACAGATGTTGACTACAATACAGTATGAGTAAACTCTTACCATATATTGTATTTAATGTAACTGGCAATTAGGCAGCAGAGGAAAGGGTCCATATCTATAGGCTGCCTGACCTAGAATGAAGTAAAGCATTCCAAAGCGGACTCCTGTGTGGAAATGTAAAGGACTGTCCAGAGGTGCTCTGAAGTGACAAAAAATATACTAGTGCCAATTGTAGGCACCGTCCAACATTCTGAAGAAATCACTGATTTATGGCATGGGAGAAAATCACCCATAATCCCCCCACACACACACACACAGACAGAGACAGAGAGAGAGAGAGAGAGAGAGAGAGAGAGAGAGAAAGAGAGAGATACACAACTTGTATTGTAAGACATCTTTTCCAGAACAAGTTACAGTTGAATGTTCTGCTATTTTCCCCAAAGTCTCAAACTTGAAAAATAAAAGCTGAATACAGTTTTAAAACTAAAAGAAATACACAAATTAGACCACAAAAAGAAAACCCTCTAAGGTTAAAAGAAGCAGTGGTTGATAACAAAGATGAGTGAGAGACAGAACAAACTTATCCTTTGTATTATAACTCCTTAAATCTTGATGCTGGGTTTAATTCCTTCTTCATGATGTTTCATAGAACTCAAGAACAGATAAAAACCGAACACTAACAGTTATAGATGCAAAGAAAAATGACTCTAAGTAATTAATTAATGGCAGTGCTTGGATTAGAACCCAGGATTGCTACTTCTACTATAGTATGTCGTTTCTTTCTACTGCATGTCATTATTACATTTTAAACTCTTTTACATATATATATAATTTAAAATATTATTAACGATTATTTGAAGATTCATTTTGGGACAGATGCTAAACCAGAGGCTACAAATACACAGGTCTAAATGAACTACTTAAGTGACATAGGTGTACGGAAAAACGGTGACTAGAGGTGCTTGTAATGAAAATGAACAGTGTCTGTCTAAAAGCATTAAAATTTTTAAGTGTTCAAATAATTACAGTGGCCAAGCAAAATACCTCTGTGGGCCAAATTCTAATCCTAGTAGTTTCTATACCATAAATTAAAAGGTCCTGTTCATGGGTGGTCATTGCCAAAACTGAAAGTCTTTAAAGTATAATCACATAAGATTTTCGAGAATATCACAGGCATATTCTAGATTCTAGAAAACTACCTGAACTAAAAAAACATAATAATAATAAAATTCTAGAAACAGTGATATAGAGGGGAAATTCTAGCAAATTCTATTTTCTTTTACCAAAGTTTATATAATAGCTATTTTTACAGTACAATTAATATAACCCACAAAAATAAGTGAATAAATGTATGTGGAATTCTCTACTTTAATTCCACAAAACTCAGTAACATGGGCTCCTAAATTTCTAAGCAAGTTCCACATGGAAGAAACAGCATAAATGCAGGACAACAACAGTGTCTACAAATGAAACAGACAAGTAAATTAACCAAGCCAGTTACTACCACATTTTGCTTCTGTTTTCAAAGTCTATAAATTCACTCATTCGACCACATTTACTAAGCACCTACTATATGGAGGCAGTACAGTAGGTGTTGGAATAAAATAGTAAGAAAAACACACATGGCATTTGTCATTACGAAACTTAGAATAAAATGGAGAGAGGGAGGAAAAAATAAAAATAATCACAAGTCATATCACAGGGGAGATACTGACATACCAAGGTCATTTTTCTGAATGACTCCAGGAAGAACTCTCTGAGCAGGTGCCATTTGACCAGGACTTGAGAGGCGGGGAAGAGAAAGCACCAAACACAAAAGCGGGACCCGGACACACCTAGGTGCCTGTGGCAAAGGGAGCAGCAAGCAGTCACCGAGGCAGCAAAGGGCTGACTGTCAGCGTAAACAAGGCCAGTGCTATGACAGCAGATTAAGAAGTGGCTGGAAACCGGAAGTGAAAATGTAGACAGGTCCCAGACTGTGCTGGCCACCGCACACTCTGTGTGTTATCTGGACTCGCACATGCAACGGGAAGCCACTGATTATTTTTCAATTAGAGATTATTTAATCAAGGCTGTGGGTGTTAGCAAATTAGTACAGGTGCTAAACTTATTTTTCATCAACAAGGGTTTACTAAGGACTTACTATTCACTATGTCTATGCTTGTCAAGGTTGGTTTCACATCAGTTGAGGTAGCATAGGCACTGGCTCTTAATATACAAGCTATTAATACCAATAAAGAAAAGAGTAATGAAACATGATAGAAAAGTTCAAAATGATAACTACTTCAGGGGATTTTGGTGAAAGCACCCCTTCTCTCCACACTCTGAATCACAATAGACTTTCTCCAAAAAGAAGGATATGAAATTTTTCTTAGTAATATAAGCTAAGAAACAAAGGAAATATAAGAGAGGCTTAACAGGAAGAAAGGACTAAAATGTAGGACTATGACATCCTCTAGAGAGACGAAAGAAGCAAACGGATACACAGCTCATCCACGAGCTGCAGGGCCAGCTCAGCTCCCGCCACCTCTTGCAGGTGTCACTGTGCATGGCAGCTCAGGAGCTCACAAGCCCATCGTGTGACTAAACACCCACACGAAGGCCTACACACAAAGGAGAGTGACAAGAACCAGTCACTCAGTGAGCAGGATAATGCCCCCAATGACAGTGGAGACTAAATCTGACCCTCAAGGGAACAAAGCACACATTAAACCTTTGTTAAGTAAGGGGAATTAAGTGGAAGGAACCAGTAAGGAAGATCTGCCTCGTGCTTTTTTAGGCCCCAGACACAGCACGTGAGACACTGAAGCCTGTGCACACCCACAGTAGCCAAAGCAAGCACACTTTCCTTGATTAAAACTTTAATAAAGGCAGAAAAAACTTTATCAAATAAACAAATCCTGGGGACAGAAATAGAATTAAGATAGCATTTCCTAAATGCATTTTTCTATGCAATGGAAACTAACTATGATGAAGACACTCAAACCCCTAAAAATGACTAGAGTTTAGACTAATGTTTGCAATTATTACATCAAAATTACACGATACTTATAAAAGCAAAATTGTAAATGTGCTTTTTATAGTCAGATCTTTTTGTACAACAGTATATTTTGGATCCATTTTAGGCATTTTCTTCTCCTTTTCCATGCATTTAAAATGCTGATTTTTTTTTTCTCCCATCTGAAAAAGAGTAATAAACATTCAGGTTGTCCTTTAAAATACAGTTGTCAGATTTCAAAGAGTAAATATACAGAAGATTTACTCTGGAGATCTTTAAGGTGCAGAGTTTGTCAGAAATAACATCTGTATCCATGTGAACTGTTACTTGGGGGGGATGTATGTAGACTCTTATGTGTGATATCTTATTTCATTTTTCAAAATAAGCTAGAAGGGATATTAAAAACATATACTGGAAAATGCACTGCAGTGCTCACCCCATTGGAAGCAGTGGCTTCACAGTGTGTGCTACTAACTGCTAAAACATCTTTGAATTACCAGATTGTGGTAAGAATAAACTAGGAGCTCAATAAGAACGCTCCCCGCACCCGGCTACGAAAATAGTTTACTTCTTGCCAGTATTGACAAAGGAACACAAAGAGAAGCAAGGATGAGGCTGGAAACGCCTTTTATGTGCATGATAACAGGTTTACTTTCCAGTTCTGCAGTAACAATGTGAGGAGGTGTGTTTGTACATATGTGTGAGGGAGGAAAAGTGGAAGAAAGAAGAGTGAGAAAAAAGGAAGGAGAGACAGAAACAGATTGCCCAAAGTTGTCATTCAGTTTGCAGCACTCTACTAGTTCTGTAGGATGGTGGTCAGCAACACTTCTAACACACAGTCCAGATGACAAAACTGAACAATTAGAGACTTGACTGAGATAAAGTACTGTGGAGGGAGCCTTAACGGCCATACAAATCCAGACGGTTAGTGTGTGCTGGCTGGCTGAGACAACAAGACTGATATGAAAACAAAAGAAACTCCTATAACAAGGCGGCATAGGGTAGGAAAGCACATTGTTTGAGCAAGTGATGGGGAATCTCTTAGCCAATTCTCAAAAATGCAGCAGCCACGTATCGGTGAGATTATGGGACACTACACAGCACCTAATGACAAATTTGCTTATACTGCGTCAGAACATCATTGAGACCCCAAGAAGTGTGTAACACCGAGGACTACATAAGGCTACTGAGCCGGGCAGGGACGGGATGCTGCCCCCGACCAAGTGCAAAAACCGACCAAGAATTCACGGTATACTCGTTTGAGGATAAATCTATCCTATGAATAAAAGAAGCACCATGTGTAGTCCTTCCTTTGTATTTTAAGGAAAACCCTGAGAAGAGGAAAATTCAGATGATGTATGACTTCCACGGCTGAAAACCACAGGGGAAAATGAAAGCATCACAGATTTACAGTCCTAGAAAAGCTCCCGATTTCCAGACTTCAAGATTCAAGGCCAAAAGAAGCACCACACCCTCTTCTAAGAGTAAAACCTAGTAATACATTCTTAATCAGGAGGTACTTAGATTTAATTTAATTCATTTTCTCTGCTTCAGCTGTGAATTTAGTTAGTGCAGCGGTTAAGAACGTGGGCTTAAAAAGAAGGAACTGTATATGGCCTTTGCAGGTGGTCAGAAGGGAGCGCGAATCACTTATCCACCACTAAATACTTGTGTTACTCAGCAGAAGTAACTCGATTCTGGAAGCTTTAGTTTCTTCCTCTCTAATACCAGGGTAATAATATATAGCTCCAGGATCGCAGAGCGCCTGCCACACGTAAGTATTCAGTATGCTAGCTATTAGCAGTATTATTTAATCCTACTAAATTTTGCTCTGGTTGCTACAGAGATTTGAAATTACTGCCCTACATAAGATGACCAACATCTCACCCACCTATAATTCTTAAGTCATCATTTACTTCGTTTTTTAAATAAGAGAAGACAATGTATTTGAAGATGGGTAAGAAGGAAAGGAGATGGCAGAAAGCTACTCGTGAATACGGAGAATTCGAAAGTGAATTCTCCCATCATTTACTTTTGATTTTGCTCTGTCTTTCTTTTTTGAGACAGGGCTTTCTTATCATAGCTATGCTGGTCTCAAACCCACTATCCTGATGCCACAGGAGTGCTGGGAAACAGGCGTGTGCCACCACGCCAGGACTTTACTTTTATTCTCCCAACTATGATATGACTACATAAAAAGATGTCTTCATGATTAAAACAGGATTAAATTACTTAGAAAGCTATATTGTAATCAAGAGGCAGACATTTAAAATAACTGCCAAGCAATGAAAAATCATTAACTTGCAAAGGAGAACTATTTGAGAAACCAGCATCTCACTAATAAACCCAGCTATATCGAGGGTTACTCATACTTTATTCTAAAGGCTACAAACTGCAAAAATAGGTAACATATTATCTAAACATGGTTATTTTCAAAACTTTAGAGTCAGTGTTTCAGAGTAAATAGTTCATCTGAGATGGGAAAAAAATCACTCCGTAACAAAGAATCTGCTTAGTAAAAGACCTCAGTCATGGTAGCACTAAGGAAAATACAAACTGTACCAGAAATGTGGATGATGAAGTATCACATTAAGCTCTTACTTCACTTCATGCATGGTATACCTGACTTTATGTTCACTCAATTTATTTTCTACCCACTATTTAGCTTTCCCCTCCCTTGACACTTGAATAGGCTCATTTCAGGGAGGGAAAGTACCAGAATGATTACCTAGTAACAGGTAGGATGTATATGACTAAAAGGAACAGAAGACCTAAAAAAGAAGACTCTCAACCTTACAAAACAAAAATTTGGAAACAGCGAGAGTGGCACAAGGGCAGTAAATTAACCCTGGCCAAAACTCCTGATAATATGTATATTCATTTTATGTATCAATTAAATAAAAAAAAATAAAAACAAATATGAGTTATTAAGTACAGTAGTTGAAACCATAACGATAGTCAGATTTCAATACTTTCCAAAATGGATCGATGGAAGGAAGGAAGGAAGGAAGGAAGGAAGGAAGGAAGGAAGGA
>NW_004955440.1:10591809-10691931 GCF_000276665.1 Chinchilla lanigera
GGGAGGGGAGGGGAGGGGAGGGGAAGGGAAGGAAGGGAAGGGAGAGAGGGAGCCCTCAGAGTCATCACCTTAACTCTAATTTGCCACTTTAGCAGTGACCAAGCCTAACTGCAAGAAAAGCTGGAAAAATCTGGCAAAAGAGAATGAGATTATCATTACCAACTTAGGTCAGTCATGCTTTACTACCACCAACTGGGTACTTTGTCACCCCAAAAAACTGTGACACCCTGTTAACAAGGAAAAAAAGCAGTTAGGTAGGCAAGAACCATTATCCACCACCATATCTCAGACAGAGCAAAATATGCAATTATAAAAATCTAAGGGTGAAGAACTCATTTTAAGTGACAGTGATTTTTTTCAGTTCACTAAGATTACTGCAAGGAAAAAAAAGAACTGAAATATCCTTGCTGCTTAGTCTAAAGTACTCGCTAAGAAGTGGAAATGTTTGATCTTGGAACAGTGACTTGTATACCTCAGAACACACAGCTCAAATCCTCGCCTCAATCCCCACCCAGAGAACCCCTTCTCTGCATTCTGTGAAATTTCCACAAAGCAAAGATGTAATGTAATCTAAGAATTACAATAATTATCAGAAAAACTTGCTGAGATTCTGTAATCTGTAATGAAACTGAATAGCTCTAATGTAAATTATGATGTATTCTTTTAGCTGTCAAGATACAACGGAATCAAACTGATTACTTAGGCTGAAGCATTTATTTTTTAATAATTAAATATTTTCTGCATAATAAGCTTATGACAATATCAACTGAATGTACAGAAGCTGAAAAAATGACATATATACCTACATCAAGGTCTTTCTTGTCAGACACATTCCTACTTGTGCAGTCATTTGGCATAACAGCCACTAGGATTGCTTAGTCATTGCACCTTTATCAATTCGGATGACTTTATTTGCAAAATGTACAAACAGAGTAAGTAACTAGAATGCAAATACTTTTATAACTTTGAAAGTCTCTGTAGAGATAGGAGTTATCTGATTGTAACAAAAATCCTAGACTGTACTTCAATCTAGGATTAAGTAAGCATATTTTTAACTTCAAATTTTGATCTGCAACTATTTTTCCAAAAGTATTCCAAAAATCTATTTAGTAAGGAGTAGATAAGTTATATTTGGAAAAAGAGTTAAAATGGTGAGGTATACACATAGTTGGGGAAAGTGTGACTACATTAACATAATTATATAGTGAGCTGCACAGATTAAATGGCTAGCATCGAAAGAAGACACACATTGAGTTCGTCGACACTGAGTCTAGGGCCAGTGAAAAATAAAACATTACACAATGATCTTTCAGAAATCCATGTGCCCAAGTAAACCCTTCAAAGAGCATGATGACACCTCGCATGGTGACACCCAGAATGATGACACCCAGAATGATGACACCCAGCCACAAGTGCTTCAGCCTTCAGAGAGGGCAGGGAACCACATGCACGGAAGTGCTTGCACACTACCCATGGCCTGTGGCATAGTAATCTCATTCAGAAGAACAGAGTAATCATACAGGACCAAACAGGAGATACAGAAAAGGTTCATTTCAATGTTCACAACACTGCAGAATTATACTGAATAGTAAAGTGAAATGGGAATTTGCCATCAATTCACCTGGATTACTTGATCTTGAATAATATAACACAATCTCTGCTGCAAAAATACAATCAAATGAAATGCAAAAGCAACTATAGTTACATTTTAATACACCACTAGTCTTATCGTTATCTTTACAACTTTATATCAACATATTCACTAAAATTTATCATACTAAGAGTCTATGGACAATATCCACTAGTGAGCTAGGTGTGGTCTAATCTCAGCACCTGGGGTTTGAGGCAAGAGTATTGCCCTCAGTTCAAGGAAGCCTGGGCTACGTAGTTCAAGGCTAGCCTGGACTGCATGGTGAGACCCTGTCAAAAAAAAAAAGAAAGAAAAAAACCCAGAAATTCACTAGTGATATCAGAATATAAAAGATGAAATGACATATGGAAGGGTACATTTTGTATTTTAAAAATATGTAATTCCTAAAATGTATTAAAATAGCATTTTATCTTTAAACTCCCAGGTAACATGAATTGGGTACTCACTGCTATTCCACCTGATAACGTGAATTCTCAGAGCCTAGGCACGGTTTGGGGTTCATTTCTGAATCCCGCAACTCCCCAACTACTACTGTGAATAGCAGACTATCTGCACATCACCAGCTGCTTTCTTTTTTGTAGTTCATCCAATGTAGACACAGCAAATGGGTATGGCTGCTGGAATGAGGCTGTCTACAGCTTGCAGCCTGCCCCGCCTCAACAACCTGTCTGCACTCCATTCATTCATTATAAGCCAGGCACTCCTCAGTCCCACCTAAATCCACACATTTCTACCCAGAGTGGCCAGGATTGGAGGAGCATCACGTTCACAAACCACGCTATTTAACCTTCCTCTGTTTAACAAAAGGAAGACACACAGAAGCACCATACAAATAGAGTAAGAAAAGCAAGACATTCAAGGAGATTCCGCACTGCCTGTTCCCCCATACACATGTGATCAGTAGCTCCCTGTGTTCTCAGTGTGTTCTGCATACCTTTTCTGATAGGTCTCTAGTACCAATCTCCTAACAAGACAGAACTGACAACTGAGGTTGATATACCCCAAATCTACTCATCCTTCAAACGTATGTTAAATGCTAACAGCTCTGGAAGGCCACTTTCAGTTTGTCACGGACAAAATCAACTTCTCCAGCTTTCATACTCTAAATACACTTGCATGACTACATCTACCTCTAGCTTGACGGTCTTTAAAGTCACGGTCATATACCTCCACCTTCTTCCCCCGTAGTCCCTAGCACAGAGCAGATACGATGAAATAACTACAATAGTAGCATCACTTTTTAAAAAGTATCAGAAAACAGCATCAGAGGTTAGAGAACAAAAATAAAGTGCCCACATTCAATTCTCATCTCAGTTCAAAAAGTGTCACCCACACCCACATTTGTCACAAGACAAATGAGTAAAGACCTATCTATAGGTTCTAAGTGAGATCACTTTCCTGCTGACCAGGTATCCTGAGAGTCTGAGTTTACTCTGCTCCTCTGCTGTCTCTGAAGAAGGATCTACTGTCATCATCGTAATTAATTCCACAGTTGGAGAAATTCTCAAAGGTGATGATAGAGCTGGGCATGGTGGCGCACACCTGTAATCCCAGCACTACGGAGGCTGAGGCAAAAGAATCACTGTGAGTTTGAGGCCAGCCCGGGCTACATAAGTGAGTTCAAGGACAGCCTGAATTACACAGTGAGACCCTTACTCAAACAAACAAACAAAAAAAAGACGATGTTAGAGAAGCAACACCCTCATAATAGGTACATTATAAACAGGCTAAAAATGCATCCCACGCTCTGATTACCTGTAATGCTCACTGATGGGGACATTCTGAGAGAAATACAAAGCTGCAGTCCGCGCTCTCCAATGCCATTTCTTTGCAGGAAGGGTGTAAAGGACACAGTCTTGTAACTCTTCGTGGAGCAGGTCCACCAGCTGTTTATGGGAGCCTCCATAGAACGCCTCAATGATGAGAATACTCATTGCTGGATTCAAATCTTCAGACGCAACCAAAAAATGTGTATTTTTTCAGATATACATATATACAATATTAAAATAAAAATAAAGTTAAATTTTACTCTCAAAAAAACACTAATAGTTTAGTCACAAGATTTTTTTTTTTAAGGCAGGGTCTTGCTATGCAGTTCAGTCTGGTCTTAAACTCACTTATGTAGCCCAGGCTGGCCTGGAATCCACAGTGATCCTCCTGTCTCAGCCTCCCCAGTGCTGGGATTACAGGCATGCGTCACCACACCTGGATGTCATGTGATTTTTTAAAAATACATATTCCACCTTTTAAAAAGCATCAACACTTAAATCCTACCTTTTTATTAACAAAATTTTCATAACATGCTAGTAAGAAATTAAAGTGTCTATTTTTCTGATGTCTGTTGTCTTCAAGGCCTAAGATTATTCCTACTATGACTTGTAGTTGTATCTCCTACCCCAAGAAGCTCAAACGCTCTCCCCTCTCCCACTGTGACCTCTCACTTCCTGGATGGCGTGGCTGTCAGGCTCACTCAGCAGCCTCAGCACCTGGTTAATTGTAACACACAGTGTCTTGAGGTACTACGCATCTCTTGATCACTTCTCTGCTGAATATCTCCTTCCCACAAAAACACTAAAAAAGTGGAGTAGAACAACGAAGATTTCTACAACTTCATAAAAGACCTATTAGGAGGAACACAGTTATCATAATAGGGTTGTTAAAGCTTTGATAAAATTTTATCACTGAGAATTAGTTATCGATCGTTTTTCATTTTAGTAATATGATTTCTGTTCATGTGCTCAGTGAAATGAAAATATATGTATGAATGCAAAAACGTTCATATACATTTCAAAGAGTCTGCTATTTCCTGTGAGACATAAGGGAGAAACGCCATTCTGTGCGTGAATGCTATCCTGCCTAAGAAATATTCCAGATGCTTGAACTTTCTTTTATGAGTGAAGAAAATACCATTCGTTAAACAGCATATTGCTTTTTAAAATAATGCCACTTCATAAAATTATTACCTTCAATGACTTAGTAACGCTCTTCATTAATAAAATTCTATTTCACCTTGCTCAAAGTAATGCCTATTTAAACTGTATTTCAAAGCAAAAAGGCTAAAGTGGTTCTCAAATAAATGGCTAATCTGACAAAAAGCTTTCTTTTTGATGTATGAATCCTCCGATGTGCATCTGCTGGGGAACTATGTGACACCCTCTCTCTGCGTGCATGTGTACGTGTGTGTGTGTGTGTGTGTGTGTGTGTGTACACGCATGTAAATTAAAGGAAATACAAGCTGTACCTCAGCTCTGTTTCCTTCCTTCCTTCCTTGCTTCCTTTCTCCTCCTTTCCTTCTTCCCTTTCTTTCTTTCTTTCTTTCTTTCTTTCTTTCTTTCTTTCTTTCTTTCTTTCTTTCTTTCTTTCTTTCTCATTTTGTGTTTGCTCTGTTTTCATTTTATGCAGTACCAGGGACTGAACCCACAGCCTCTGCACTGAGCTACATCTCCAGCTCTTTTTTATTTTCAATTTTTATTTTGAGACAAGGTCTTCCTAAATCACCACGTTGCCCAGGCTGTGTCAAACTTATATCTGTCTCAGCTGCCCAGAGCATTGGGACTAAACCCAGCAGCGCAGCACTATCACTTTCTATCTCTATGACCTTAAACATGTTTGTAGGACTCAGTCTCATCTTCTCTAAAATCGAGATAACCATACTAACCTCAGAGGTGTACTTGTGGATAAAATTAGGCACAGAACACTTGCAAACAGAATCAGGAGGTTAGCCTCTCCAGCTATCTTAGTATAAATCACTCTACCTAAGAAGAAAGGTTATCTTTGAATCTTCCAGCATTATAAATCTAGCAATTTTCAGCTGTGGCCCCCTATCCACAAGGTATAGCTGAGAAAGCTGGATGCATGCATTTGTTGAACATGCAATGGAGATTACCCATTTTTCATCTGCAGCTTGCATTTCAAACATGAATTTGAGAACCTTGCAGGTACTGTGGGTAAGAGGTAAGCTCAGAGGCTGAACTATGCAGAGCTCAATTTTTTGGGGCCTGCTGGTGACTTTTGCTTTAATAATACAGTGTTCAGTGAGTTCTCAAACACACTCCAAGTTCAACAAAGTGGCAGTCATTAATCATTCAAGTGATTAGAAATTTCTATAAAGCAACTCAGAGAACAGCAAAGGGAAATTTTGAAAATTATACCAAACATTTCAAGAAAGAGATTAAAAGCAGTTTTAACATTAATTTGCTTACCAGATCACATCACAGATACCTGTTATCTACCTTTATTTCCTCTGACCTAATCTCACTAAGGTGTATATGTCCTGTTTATCCTTAGAAGATTGCTAAATGGCTCTGTAAAACTGACTTGAGATATTTCCCCAAGTGATACAATGTGATCTAAGCCTCTCTAAAAAAAAATTTTACTCATATAATCTGAAAGCAACATCAATAGTAGAAAAAAATAGCTTTCTTACTCTTCATCATTCTGCCCTTTCCATGATTTATCTCAAGTATGCATCATGCTATAGGTTTACTTGACAGATGTTTCTTAGGGGTCTGAACCACAAGTTATCTATAAACCATCACCACTGTGGAGACAGTGTGTGTAGGTGCTGCTGTAGACTCAAGACTCTCAGTAAGCAGAACTGAAGACCAAGCATGTGGGAGGTTGAAAAACAGAAAAGGGCAAAAGAAAGATTATAGCTATAGAAGATTTCCACCCCTTTAATAGCTCAGTAAGAAGAGTAAAACATACAGGTCTCTAGCATACACTTGAGCATTTTTCTTGTGGCCAAAGGGTGTGTCGGCATTTGGGGTATTTTTCTAGGGAGAGTAACTATGTCCTACCATCTCTGAAAACTATACTTAGTGGCTTTGATTCATGGAAATTTGTTCTGCTCGTTTTGTGGAGACAGACATATCCTGGCAGTTCCCCCTACTTACTTCTACTGCAACTTCTGCGGCAAGAAGAAAATGTGTTCTT
This sequence comes from Chinchilla lanigera, assembly GCF_000276665.1. Classification (NCBI taxonomy): domain Eukaryota; kingdom Metazoa; phylum Chordata; class Mammalia; order Rodentia; family Chinchillidae; genus Chinchilla; species Chinchilla lanigera. The sequence goes on from NW_004955440.1 coordinate 10,598,396, forward strand.
CCCTGCAGTCTTCTTGAAGCACGACCTGAAACAAAGACAATTCCGATTAGATGCAAATAAAATAGTAGAAGCTGATTCCTAAATATAAGATTCAAACCAAATGTCATTACGGCACATTAAAGTACAGTTCAAATACTTTCACTATGTTTGGAATTCTGCGTTACAAAACACTGTTCAAAACAAACAGGCATGAGGTAGAAAAGAAGCCATTTTGCTGTACAGTGGTATTTGCAGAAATGTAAAGGAATTATCCAATTTGCTGTTCTAGAATAATTAGGGAAAGCTGCAGGTGGTCCCCCAATAACACAGAGGTTCACAGGAACACAAGGTAAATGAAAATATTTTTGGACCAAGCAATAGCTCATAAGGAGAAAATATTAGGAAACGGCAATAATAGGGCCCCGCAGTGAAAGCGCTAACTTCAAATAAAGGACAGGGTCTCCCTAACGTGAGGAGGCCAGGGCGGGGCGTCCGCCAAAAGAGGGCAGTGAGCACCCGCACAGCACAATGTCTTGCACAGGTGCCTGAGCTCACGAATCTGTGGAAACACTGTTATCTGTGTGGCCACAAACCTTAAACCCCGAAACGTTTATGTGGAGTAAGTTCATCAAAATAGAGGAGTGTGACATTTTAAAATAAGCAAAAAAGAGAATACCTCTGAGCAAGCCCATGGTCTTTCCGTACAATATTCAGAATATTTTGTGACATTAAGAAAAAAAAGCCCATGGACACTCCATCTTGCTGCTGAAAAGAGCATATAATATCCTCCAGATAAACTGTTAGCAACTTTTAAGTCTTCCTGGTTAAACAAGTAAGCCTCAGTTAAAGAAAAACTTCCTTAGCACATGTTATTCCCCAGTGACACCAGAGGAATGAAAATCTACTATCCTATTAAAGCTTTATGAAAGTTTAACTCATTATCAATACTATGATTTAATGATACATGGTTAAATGCTATACATTTAATTTGGCAATATAAAAGAAGTCAAAGGGATAGCTGTGACAGAGGCATTTTATACCATGTCAAGCGCTACTTAAAATTTCCAAAGAACAAAGTGATCTATTTAGGAATTATCTGCCATACTAAAAATATACATATACAACTAAAGGGGCCTAAAAAGAAAAAAAATCACAATATTTCGTACAAACACTGACCAAAATGAAAAGGCACCATTAGCACTGTCTCAATTAAAATCTAATAATGCAGTGATAGGATAGAGAACAAAAGTAGCCTGAAACCAATGCTCTGAATATTTTTAAATTTTTATTAAAACTTTTTGTCATTGTACCTGCATTTATTTTAAGCTTGACCCAATTTCTTTATTCCCTGAGCCAGATCCTTTTCAAGGTGAACTACATTTTTGTCTACTCCTGTAGCAGCTACAAATGCTGTGGTAGCTGAAAAAAAAATTAACAGCATAGATGCAGGAGATTTGCAATATGTCACTGGTTTGCTGGAAAAAAAGATGCGCTAAGTATAAATGAATCATATTACCTTAAAAATAATAGAAGTAAATCTAAGTCACACTAGAAACCCATAATTAGTCCTCATCTATAATGTCAAGCCAGGTGCCCATATTATTCAAATAATTTTCCAATCAAACACCTATTAATAATTGTAAATCAGAGGAATTGTTGTACTAATATATTCCACAGACACCTTCCTGCTATTACTTGTAGGAAGGTATAGTTTCAGTGATCATGGTTTTAACAGTTTTAATCCCACACACATGAGAAATTGATTCCACAGGTTAATCTACACAGAGCTTGATGTCTTAAAACTTCAATTAATTGCTGAATATATATTTTCTGTTTATCTCTCTGCAGTACTTGGAAACTTACACCTGGCAGAACAAAAATCAGTGGGCTTACCAGCAAGTGGTTAAATAGGGGACAGTAAAACTTGAGCAGGCTTTCCCAATAGGTCAGCGAAGGTTGAGCTGGTATTTTCTTTAGAGGCCTTTTCTCCACCCCTTCCCTTCTGCACCTCCACTCACTGACTCAAACACACCCAGGTTCTATTTAAAAAGCAACTAATAACCCAGCAGAGTAAAATAGGGCAGCGCTGAGACAAGTTAGTATTACCTTCCAGCCCACTCACTTACTTTAATGATTCATCGGGGAAACCCCACTTGTTAAAATATACCTGAAATCTCATTAAAGAGTAAAAAATAAGCACAGAAGAAATTTTGCTTTGAAACATGTCACCAGTGATTCCCTTAACAAAAAATTATTATGGTTTCACATGAAGTAATAATACATTTTCCTTTTTAAAATTTCCTTAAAGTAACAAGGTTCATTTGAATATATAAGAAAAAAGAGACAATGATTAACAGATTCTACTAAAAAGTCATTTTTTATAAAAATCAAGAATAGCAAATTTCTCTTAACCTCCAATACTGCAACATAATCTCTAAATATTGGAATATAGTCCAGCATCAAATGCAAAATAAAAATTTTACAACTGTATGCAATGAGAAACATTCTACATAACTTTTTAAATTGTCTAATAGTAAGGAATGAGTCCTTTCCCTATGCATTAGTTTGAAATTTCAGGTAACGCCTAATGGAAACTCAATGTTATTTGTTTATTTGGCTTCGGTACACAGAACCTACTGTTTATAACTTATGTACTGTACTATCCTATGTATTTAAATGGAAACAAAATCTTAGGTTCAAATTTTTAAAAATAATACAATCTAATATTTTATACGCTCACAATACTCTGAATATTCTAATTTCTTCATTTCTGATATTTATTTCCTGTTATAAGTAAAACCTAAGAATTTGTACATCAAAATCAAGTTTGTAGAAAGATTTAAATTGTTTTTGAGATAATTTAAAGCTATTTCCAATGTACTTTTCCAATTGCATGAGTTGCACGAGAGCTCTTATGTGAATGTTTTTACAAAGTTACAATTTTATATGCATATGTGACTATTTATTTTTTGCCTGACATATATGTCTATTCTTTCTTGACGTGGGATTTAAATTTCTGCTGAAAAATATCAGTCACTTATTCCATAACTTGAATTAATAAAAAGTCTTAATTATAACACTCAAGTTTCAAATGCAGTTCAACAAATAGCACCTTACCATGTAGCATAACTCAATTGTTTTCAAATATACACAATTTCCACGAATAACTACATGTGTACACACTAAAATGCCTTCCTTTACCTTTTCTATATTGGTATTCCACATTATATACAAATTATAGACTTCACTTTTAGACGTAAAGACTTTTGTGAAGACGTTAGTGGCTTAACTTCACTGACAAACCATTCTTCAGTTTTTCATGGCTATTACTTCATGAATAATTTCAAACTTTATAAAAGTAAAACTGACAGTTCTACTGAATATTAAAAGATATTTTCAATGTGTGGCCATTTTTAAATGTGATAGCATGTTGATGAATAAACAGAAAATTTTACGTTAGAAAATCAGCTCATCACTGAAACTAGCATCGCCCTTTACATGACTACACAGTCGTGCCCCGTCACACTGTCTTCATAAGCCGATCACAAGAGCTCTTTCCCAAACGGAAGCCCGCTCAGGAAGTGCTACACTCCAAAACCTTCAACGTTACCATCAACCAACAATAAAATCCCGAGTCATTTTTGAACCCCTTTTCTCCTCACTACTGCCACATTTACTTTTCACCCACTTCTCCCCCCACTGCTCCAGACAGCCTCATGGCAATACTGAGCAGTAGCAAGCACCCACACTCAGGTAGTGGTACTGTCCTGGGACACATCATTACCTCTCTTCTGTCAGCCTTCTCTTTGCATCCACCTTATGAAATTTTCTTAAACTTTTTACCCATGAATCACTATTTCTATGAGGCCTTTCTCTGAAAATCTCTGAAACACAACTTCCTTTCCACTCTGTACAACAGCCTCATGCTTGTTTTATGCTGTGGTCCTATCCTGCTTTTCTACGGGGCAGTTACTTTCCTTAGAGGTATGCTGGTACCTAGAACATAATGGATGTCACTTCTGAACTCAAAACCAGAAGAACACAGGAAGTTGATTTTGTCTGCTCTTAAAAGTACCACTGCTTTCATTTAAAACAGGTTCTGAGCAAACAAGTGTTAGACAGTACTAGACTTACTAGTAGTGATATCCACAGCTCCCGAAATCTCTACCAAGCAGCAACTGCATTTGAACACGTTTCATTATGATCCCTTTTCAAATAATGATTCTTTTTCTCTAATTGTTCACAGAAATCAGAACGTATGTGAAACAATAGCTTTGTAATCATACTTGTTTATTTTACCTACTGATACAACTGAAAAAATAATGATTGAAGAAATGGGAGATACATCATAAGCAACTAGATTCTAGGCCAACACTAGTTTCATGGCCTAAGAGATTATCTGTGAGATCCATGAATTTTAAAAATCATCTGCACTTTTTTATTCTGCTTGATCAATTATCATCTGACTTTACTTCTAGAAGTGGAAGTAGGATAAGAAGCCAATTCCCTCACCATCAATCTGGTGATCCCATTCCACATTTAGTAATTAGGTTTGTATTTAACAGACAAGAAAAAAGGCATTTTTTAAATACTTTCTGCCAACAATTATTCATTTTATAAATGTTTTAGAAGATGAATAATGTATTTGCTTTTTCAGGATGGCATTTCTCCAATACCTTCTATCTTCCTGAAATGGGCTGCAAAATCAACTTGGTGCAAGAAAACTAGGGTATCTGAGCCATTCGGATACAGACACGTAAGTAGAGACATCAAGGTATGCCACAGAATCAGAGCTGAAAAGATGCTGACCCCATTATTCAACCACTTTTCTTCTGCAAAGAAGCATAAAAGAATACTGGCATCAGCAGAGTAAATGAAAGAACAAGGACTTAAACCCAGATCTTGGGACCCAACATTCATACCTTGTCCCATCGTACTTCACTTCAGAAACATGCCACAACATAAGTACAAGATGTATCCATCTTTTAGTCTCTGGCATTTTAAGACTATATATAAATATTTAATAATTATTATGATATAGACACATATTGTGGCACATATTTTATATACTTCTGAAATATAAATATCACTATAAAATAATAAACACACTAAACACATACATAATTTAATAATATGTCCCAAGAGTTTGTAAATCTAGGACATCAGCAGTATAAGTAACATAAAACTGAATACCAGATATTTAGGGTGGTAATACTCGGATTTTTGTACTTGAAATCCCTCCCAGGGCTCTGTATAAGCATCACTCCTCTCAAGCAACACCATTATCCTTGACCTTCCAGGTCTAGATAGATCCTTTTCTGAGAGGATAACAGATCTTACATACTCAGATTAGAAAAAAATAACAACCAAGATTCACATACATAAAAAGACGTGGAGTAGGAGGTAATGAACTCCACCACATAGCTACACTAACTACAGCTGATAAGTTATTACTGGTACCACTGAAGTCTGTATCACCTTGATAAACAAATCTGTAGTAATTTTTTGCACTTACCATCACATTTAGGCTGTATTTATATTAATGATTACTAAACGTCAATACCCTTCACTGACACAAAATTCTAGGGAGACACAGAATAGGCCTGATTTATTATTGTTTTATATGACAGTGCTCAACAAAGAGAAAGTGTTCCATAAATGTATGTTGAGTCAATGAGTCATAAAACCTTTAGCAATGCCCTTAACAATTTTTTCCTGATACATCTAAGACTTTTATTATTATCTAACACAAATACTTCTTACAACTACTACTATTTTTGCTCAAAGATAGAACCTGATACAGATTCTATCACTATATAAATATAACAAGTGGCATCTACTGTATTAAAAATGTCACACTTCAGTTCTAGTGAAAGAGTTCACTCAATAGGGCTGTGAAAATCAATGAAAACTATTTCTAATACCATAGGAAACCCTCTTCCCTGACTTGACTAGACTCTACAACAATATTTAACCAAGGAGAGTCAAGTCTATGACTTGGAAGCAGGCAACTGGGTAATCACTGGAGGAATTTGGATTTCTGGGTTTTTTGGACAGAAGCATTATCATCCTACCCTACACTGGCTCCTATGCCAGACTTTAACTCTGACTCAGTTTGTGCCAGGTAATTATAAATACATCCACCAAATAAATTTAAATAAAATGACTGGAACAGATTCTTAACCATACTGGTGCTAGTCAGTCTCAAACATCTGTTAAGAACTTAATCCATATTAACTAAATAAAAAGTTGGTGAGAAATTTCTCTTTCAAAGTGGGAGGTACATATCATATTTTCAGTTAATTCTGAAACAGAAATAGCAATGTTACTATCACACAAAAACATTCGCAATGTCCTATTTGAAGTGCAGCAACCCAAGCAAACATGGGTGGCATTCCCTTGAAGAGTTGAAATAAATGTCACCCAGTATAAAGTTGTGGATTTACTTACTTCCAATGAAAAATGAAAGAAGACAGAATGTCACAAGTCTGTCTGATTTATTAGTGAGGCAAAGTAACTTTAAAAAGTGCAAACTCCTAACTCCGTGGTACGACTATAATAGCAGATAAAAACTTGACAAAAGAAGGAACTAATGTGCCACCAAGATCCAATGTACTTAGAAATTTACAGGAGCTTATTAAAAGCTTATATTCTCCTATAGGAATTTTTTTCTCTTCACCATATATTTTACAATAATATTCTGATATGCAAATGATCTAAGGCATCCACTGATGGGTGAAGATGCCAACACTAGAAAAACTAGACGGTGTCTAAAGACCTTTTAACGCTAAATTTAAAAAAGCTTGGGAACCCAGTTTACAACAGAGCTGAATAAATGTGAAACTAATACATGCTGAAATGAAAGCTGTATCACTACTGTTAAATATCAAAGAAGCATATTGTTAGCTACCCACTATTATAAGAAAAAGAATCAGTTTGTTAATAACAGACTGGAATTTTAAAGTCCTGAAACTAAAACTGAAACTACTGAGAAAAGGAAAGGTATACACAGACAACTATGTCTAATTTCTAGAAGGTCTGCTATTCTCCAAAGTTTCTGCACAGGAGGCAGAGGCTTGCCCAGACCATCTGACACAGTTTATCGATTTAGTGGCCTCTGTCACTGTTATCTCTTTATCAACTGTTTTTTCAAGAAGACATTACAACAATAGAAATATTTTGTCTAATGAAATGGAGTCCCTACAACAAAGAGCATTCTACACCAGCTACTTAAACCATATTTTGCATCCCCATCATCCCTTCAGAGAATAATTTCACATTTTGCAAACTGTACATTCAAAATTAATTGCTTAGTGTCAATTCTCCTTATACTTCTGCCTTTGTTTTTCAGTTTGAATGTAATACAAGTAGATATTAATAAAACATTAAAAACTCTTTTTACTTTTATGAAAAAAATTTCATAATAAAAATCAGAGAATAACAATGGTTAATATACTGTGTATCATGATCTTGAAAGAATGGTCCAAATGTTAGACAGAATACAAGTTAAAACAAAAAAGATTCTCTTACAAAGAAGAAACAAAAGGACAAAATTTGTTTTTAATAAACAAGAAAACTAGTAATATAAGTGAAACAAATTATCATTTATTTTAAAATATTTTGAAACAAGAGAATAATTCGGGATGTATTTCTTCCTAACATATACAAAGTCTGCCAAAAAATGTATACAAACTTCAGCCTTCACCATACTAATAAATATTTGAAAGCTAATGGCCATCACTTTGACCACCTCTTATAACTGAAGAGGCCAAAGGTAACTTGTAACCTCATGTCTCAATAAATTTAGGATTAAAATATTTATTCAAGCTTTTATTTTTCTGATGTACACATTTTTTTTGGCGGACTCTGTACTTATAGCATATCTGGGACAATAAGATCCCTGTTGGATTAATTAACATTCACAGTTAACAAGCCTGAAACATTTTATAATGTATAACTTAAATTTCAGAAACTAAGTACTAATATCTATTTTCAATATTTGCTCAATTAATTAAAACAGAATTGAAGGAGTCCATTATCCTCTTCTCATCCTCTTGCTCAATGTTGTAAAACGCTTTTCACTACAATATTTCTAAATTTTAATTCTAAGAATAAAACTTAAAATGTCAGGTAATTTCCTTCACATTTTTCACAGTACATGCCTACCAGAGTGCATTATATTACCCCTCCCCATAGCACTTGTATGTTACAAGGAAGTAACAGGTAATGGTGAAATTTTAGCCATCTACAAAGTGGATGAAAATAGTCTGTGAATTTAAAAAAGTAGACCAAAGGGTACTACTTATGCTACTAACACATGAGTAGCTCTCCTTTGATGTATCAAAATGTCCTCTGACAACTAAACATGTTTTAAAAAAACCTTGAAAATTATACCTATATCTTGATTCAGCAATACCATTTCTATAGCGTAACCCAGGAAGTTGTCAAGAATCTCTAGTGTTGGGTTGAGGATGTAGCTCAGTGGTAAAACACTTTCCTAGCATGTTCAAGGCCTTGGACTTGATCCACAGCCCCTCAATTAAAAATTAAAAGAATATTTATGGAAGGCCTAACCCAAAGTCTTCAAAAGATCAAACAGAGATTTAATGATTGTTATGTCTTGTGTCTATTTGTCCCTCAAAGCCTCATGCAGTCATAGGTGGGGCTTTTTCAGAGGTGACTGGATCTAGTGTGTGATGCTGAGACTAAGGGTGTGTGATTAGTAAATCAATCCACTAATTGGTTTGGCACCACTCTAATCCCAGTAGCCTGGGTAGAATATATAAAGGACAGAAAGAGGCTTGTCTGTCCCTTGCTTGTTTTGCTACCTTTGGCCAGCCATGAACTATTTCTCCTCTGTGATGCCTGTGATGCCTCTCTACCATGCCACGCTGCCTCAGACCCGGACTGAAACCTCTACAAACTGTGAGCCAAATAAATCTTTCCTCCCGTGGCGCTGGGGATTTAGCTCAGTGGCACACTGCCTGCCTGGCAAGCGCAAGGTCCTGAGTTCGATTCCCGGTACTGGAAAACAAACAAAAAAACATTTTCTCCCTTAACTTGTGGGTGTCTGGTATTTTGTCTCACCAATAAGAAAAGTAACTAAAACAATGACTAAATGATTAGCAATCAAAAATCAAAATGAAGTACTGTATATTTTATTGGCATAAGAAAATGTTTACATTTCTTCATGATTGCAGGAAGTGCATACGTGAAAATTATACAACGAATATATAACAACGAAAGATAGCAAGAGTGACTGCACAGAGGTAAATGTGATTTTGTTTACTTCTGGTTGTTTCATTTTTGTTTTTCAAGTTCTCTTCATTGAATATACTTCAACTTCAATTAAAAGAAACTATAAGCTTTTCTCTAAGTTTAGGGAACAAGGCCAAATTGTTTGAAAAAACAACTTACTTCCCAATTACTGAAGGCTGCCTCCTCTCCAGGAACTTGCAACTGGCTGTCAAATTATTCTAACCACTACTGCTATAACAAAACTTATTAAAAAACTAATCGGCAAGCATTAAAACTAATTGGGCTATAGCAACCAGAAATATAATTTAGTTTTACAAATAGTGCTTTTTTAATGCATGAAATAAAAGTAATTTTCAACTCATTTTAAAATGTAGTTAAAAAATAAAATAAAATGTAGTTGAATTATTAAATAATTATAAACAGATCAAGATCTGTACTTGCATATAAGGACTCTGTAGGTGTACTTTGAGAGATTATGTTAGAAAATTAAATACTATTTTGGTTCTTATAATTCTAAATAGAAATACAAGGAAGTATAATGCAAACTCAAAGTTTTAAAGTTCAAGTAAAATGTTAAAAATAATTTATGCATTAAATAATCAGTTATGTGTCTTGAAATAAGAAAAATATTTAATTAAGGTGAATAAAATAAAAAAGAACTCCTAGTTTCACACTTAATTTCCAAAGCGTCACATATTAAGAAAGCAAAAAAATGTTATTGCATAATCATCCATATGTGTTATACATGTTAACAAATGAAAGAAACTTGGATATTCAGCTAAGAGAGAGAGAGCCTGGCAATTTAAGAAGACTACCTCCCCACACAATCACTCTTTTTTCCTTGTACTTATACATGCAAGATATGGGGAAATAGTCAATAAATGATAACCAATGGTATCTCCTATTCAGCAGAGAAATATTTTTAAATGAGATCTGCAAGCTCTAGTATATTTCACAGACTAAACATGTTTGATTTTTCAAGTGGTAGGACATAAGTCAGTTTTTGGAATTGTTCAATGCAACCATTTCATCATATTTCATTCTTTAAACCATTTATTCTGGAAAATGTAACTCACAAATTTAAAAAGAACATAACTTCCTAGTAAAAGTGTAGCAATAATTAAGGAATCTCTGGAAAAAATTAAAATAGTAATAAAAATATGAAAAATGTAAAGGCAAAAATGAAGGCAACCATTTCATCTATGTAAAGGCATACTAAGAATATACCTTTAAATATATAACTTTCCATATTTGAAAATAAACATGAACTTGATGGAAAAAAGAAATCATAATCATAGAAAAGTGTCATGTGGCATTTTTTAACTTTATTACCATTTTGGTGATGCTATGTCTCAGAGCAGATCACCTCCAACATTAGTACTCTGACCTTCTAGAAAACTGACAGATAAAGTTTATAGCAAGAAAAAATGAGTTTTTATGTGTCTCCAAAAGGGAATTCTTATGACACTCAAAGTCATACAGTATTATTGATTTGCTAACCAACTTTTTTACTGCCAAATTACAGACAAGATTTCTAGAAAAATATCTAAGCAGATTCATCATAAAATAAAAATAGACTTGAATTTATGAGTCTAGAATCTCTTTGCAAACTTGAAATGTACATATAAAATGCTTTTTAAAATCAGGTCTTCTGTAAAGTGTTCAGAATCCCCAGCCTGACCTTTTACACTAGGACTGACCCTTCTGATACATCTATCAAAAATCAATTCTCTTACAGCTTTTACCTGTCTAAGCAAATCATTTCTATGGTTGTTTCTAGTTTCCTTCATTCCTAAAAGTACATGTACAACGTATGGAAGCAGGAATCATTTTCTTATAAAACCATCTGCAAAAATCAATTAGAATATTCAAAATATTCCATTCTCACAAATGAAAATAAGTTGCTTACTGAAATGACAGTCTTCCATTTCACTGCCTTAAAAATTAAGCTGGCATGGATAATAAAAGTGTTTTCTGACAGGATATGCTTAGCATCCAAATATATTTAAAACAAAAAAATACTAATCCATAATTAGATTCCATGGGTGCAATCTATAGAAAATAGGGTTTGTTTTTATTTTCTGACAGCAATATTAATGATTTGAGATCATGAAACTTACAACAGCAGTACCATTCCTTGCACAAACTTACAAATAAATTTTCATATGAATATGTTCTATTCTCCTCACCCTGAGCTTTAACTATCATTCACTCAGCAAATACTTACTGTGCCTACTTCGTGTCAGACTATCATTACTCCAGGTATTTGGGAATAAATTAGGCAACAAGAAAAATGGCCCTCTTATCACACGCCACTTTTTCACTAGAGTAAAAAGAGAATCATGAAATAAATATACATCAGATGGAAGTACGTATAAAGAAAAGTAACAAAAGATAGAGGTTACTGAGGGTGGGGAGGAGGTATTTTGTACAAGGTTATCACCTTGCCGCTGATGAAATGACATCTAGAAAAACCAGAGCAGAGGGAGGGACCTATGCAGATCTGAATCTAAAGCCGTGCAAGTAGCAGGCACAGCAATACCCCGAGATGAGCGCGCCTGGCATGTGCAGAGAGTAGAGAGGACAGTACAACACAGAGCAAATCAAATTTGCATTGTTCAGCAACACTTATTAAAGTATTGCATTCCAAAACTTACACTAAGTGTCCTGTGATATTAATGTAACGCAAATATACAAATATAGTCTTGGCGTCACACTTGGATATAGCCAAGATAAACAGAGATAAACGCTGTAAGACATTTGAGCTGTATTTCAAAGAGGGACCAAGAGGAAATGATACTTCAAGAACATGAACCAAGAGTTCACAAAATACAGAGTTGACGAGATACGACAGACACTCTTCTCCATGAAACATTGTCTTCTTTTCGCTCTTGTCTAGAATTCAGGCTAAAATACTGATGGCTCAGGTACAGGGAGGGGAAGCACATTCCACCCTTTACCAAGAAGTAGGTGGGAGGAAGGCTCAGAACAGGAAAACACGCACACTGGGACCAACACACTGCTGCTGCCTTGTGACCAGCAGGCCTCGGACCGCCTAGCTGTCCCACGCCGCCTCTGCCACCAGCCTTCCCGCGCCCCGGCTTCCTCACCATCCTCAACGACACCACACACAGCCTTCCAAACGATCGTCCTGCCTGCAGCTACAGTTACTCCTTCTTCATTCCCTCCCCGAAACTCCGAGACCTTAATGTCAGTGCTCTACTTACAAACCTACAGTTTCTTTGGGGAATAAAGAGGAAATTAGGGAAGAAGAAGTAATGCCTTCACAGCTTGGCTCCCAGCTCCGTTCTAGCGTCAGTTCCTGCCAATTCACCAAACAAACAATTATCCCAAACCCAGTGGACTCCTCACCATTTTTTAAAACATTCAATACACACTCCCACCTGCAAGCGCTGCCCAGCTGTATCTTCCTTCTGAGCCCTTCCACCTTCTCCACCTGCCAAATTTTTACATCTTCCTGAAGACTCAGTGAAATTCCACAGCATCCATGAAGATCTAACCAGTCACTCACCCTTATCTCTCACTCCTTCCTCTATGTCCATCCTAAACTTTGCTGTGCTTCAATTAGAGAAGTTACCATAATCTACCTTACACTACAGCTGCACATGTACATATGTATCTCCCCAGCCATAAGATTTCAGATCCTTAGCAGTAAAGCTCATATGCAATTTTGTTTCTATCCCCTCACAACCCAGAAAAGTATACAATAGACATTCAATTAATCTATTCCGAATTCTCACCATTAAGTCATGATATTTCTTCACCGTTTGAGAAAAAAGTGAGGTATTCCTTGACTGAAAGTTGCAGCACTGTCCCAAAGTGAATAGTTCAGGCATCACAAGGGTATTCAGCTATTCAAGTAAGTCCAAAATCATTTCAGATATTATTGACTAAGAAAATGAATGCAGCAAAATATTTAAAAGCATTTATAAAATATAAGCATAAAACCAAAGATGTATGGAGAAATGCAAAGCATAAAGCCACCTATGAAAGCATTAGCAAGAAACACTAAAACAGTTTATTTAGTAGATATTTACTAAGTGCCTACTATAACCTAGATACTACTATACTGATTACTAAGAAAAAAAAGGTGAAAATACCAAAAGAGGGCAAAAGATTTACATGCAATATTCTTAAGTGCAAAGTTTAGCTTATAAACCACTGCCTTCCTTAAGCATGCCAAAACTATTAGTTTAAAGGCCAAATGCAACTAACAATACTTAATTCCCAGTTTAAATCTAGGAAACTATCCTGCCTTAATTATGGTTATATAGGAACTTTTCTCCCAGTATTGCTTTTGAATGTTAAAAAGGCTTCCTTTCTTCTCAGTAACTATAAACTGTTCAGATAGAAAATTTGAGTTCCAGACACATGAATACATTCCCTGCTTTGAGATAAGTTCTATCCATGCACAGGTTGTTTTAGTAATTAAGGTACCAACAACCCTGCCAATATGAATGAAAAAGGAGGAATTTATTAAAATGCCGTTATATAGAGGGTGTTATATAGGAGACTGGATAGTTGTTCATTTTACTCTCGGAAGTCAAAATTTAAAAATAATGAAAATACAGCAAAGAGAGTTTCCATTAGATATTAAAGGAGTCGTAAACACTGATTCACACTACCAAGTTGTACTCTGAGTAACTTCATATATAAATTTTGAATGAAGAAGTAGACTGCTTTCTTCTGAGACAGTCTAGGGCAAAGCAAACAGATGCTTAGACAACCTCTTAACCTTTGTTTTGTATATGAAATTATGTTTCACATAACCATCTACACATGCATAGAAAAATATAAAATTGTCAACTCTGAATTAAAAGAAATAATATACTCAAAATATCACCTAAAAGAAAGTCTGATTTAGTACACCCTTTGCCATTTGAGGCTCCTAAGGACCTAACAACTCCTTGTAAATCAACATTAATCATATAAAATAACAAACAACCTGTTTGCCTATGAATAAATTCACATTATTTCTTCACAACTAAAATCTTCATTTAAACACTATAAAATATCTTTGTTTAAACAATAGCCCTGTCACGAATTAGAAAGAAATCATACTTTTTATTTCCTCATAGTATAAGTTGCTCCCAAAAAACACTGGTATTAAGCCATTATGAAGATATCCTAAAACCTTGTAATTATTATCTTTCACTCAGAATAACTTCAACATCATTGTGCTTGTTTCTGCTTACCAACAACAAACCAATTCTACTTAGTCCACAACCCTTCACAAAGTATAAATACCCTTAAATGATTTAAATAGTGATAGTAACAAATGTATTTCTTATTCTTTCATTCACTCATTCATTTAAAAAGTGTTAACTGAGTGTCAACATCTAACCACTGTGCTGTTGAAGACACCAAGAAGACCTCATTTCAGCTGTCCTGAGACACAGATGCATAATACTACAACATCAACATACGCACACTGGATGTTCCAGAGGGAACCAACAGCAAGTTATTACATAAACCACATAACTAAAGAACCCAAAAGTACAAGCAGCTAGTTATACAAAAGAATCAAGAAGTATAACACAGACAGCAGATAACTGCAGGATGACTCATTCAGCATTCATCCCAATTCCCAACCTTGTCTTCTTCCAAAATAAAGTCTAGAAAACTAAAATACTAAAGTATTTATATTGTAGAGGTAGATATCTGACACACTTTAGTGTGGAGTATAGCAAAAGTCTCTGTGAGCAAGTATCCCTTTCTAGCAAAAGCAATAGGCTGCTATTAGAAGAAAGTTTCTGAGATTTCCCTAATTTTTCTCTTTCTCTTTGAAATAAACACAGTTTTTAATGGTGGAAAAGTCACTGAGAAAAAGTTCAGTGCTAAGGATTGTGGGAAAGAAGGCAGTACCTAAATTCCTGATGACACATCAGTTACCTGCAAGCTAACTACCTTTACTCATCTTATATGACATAAGACAAGCCCCTTATTTCACTCACTGTTAGTAAGATTTTCTGCTACTTGGAGTTAGGGTACATTTTTACCATTAAAAGAAAGCAATAATAGGGCAAAGCAAACAGATGCTTAGATAACCTCTTAATCTTTGTTTTGTATATGAAATTATGTTTCACATATAATTTTATGTTTCACATAACATTTTAGCCAAATTATGTAAAAAGGCTTAGGTTATACCTTTCTTCATTTAGGTACAATCCAGTCCTTCCTCCTTAGAACAGATAGAAGTAATTTTGTATTTCTAAAATTTCCAGTCATGTGGATTACTTTCATAAGCATGGCCAAATCACTCTGAGACAGAACTGGGTGCGGCACACCGGCTGAAGAAGCAGTCAGGACCTATTAATTACAAAAATCCCAGGACACGGATCAGTTCCCCAAGCCCTGCACGTGGACCCCTCAGGAGAACCTGAGCAGATTTTCAGTTAGGAGGGCCCAGACCTGACGCCAGCCTGAGGAGCGGAAGGTGCACAGAGGACAGCGGCCTTGCGGCTCTCCGCCGCCGTGCTCCCTCACAGCAGCCTGCTCTCGCGCTGCAGGGCAGTGGTGGCAAACCTCCGGCACGTGCAGCACAGCAGGCTGTGTGTGTCACCGAAAGCTCTATAGAGGGCACTTCTGTCCCTTGGCCCAAGCTCACTGCACAGAGCATGTTTCTTTTCCCACCTTTACGAAGCAAAACCTTGCTCCACTTTGCACTTGTCTTGACCAATTCTTTGTTTAGGACAGAAGGAACCCAGAAACCACCTCTAGAAGGAGTCTCCGGCACCCCAAGGCCTGGTAACACACTGGGCACAGCCAGCCAGGAGGACAGGCACTTTGGGGCACACCTCTTGTTGTCATTGTTATTGTTTGTTTCTCTCTAACATCTCCCGCTAGGCTTTTGGTGTTTCTATTGTCCTTGTTTTGTTTTTGTCTTTTTTTCTTCTCCCTCTCCCTCCCTGTCTCTCCCAGCCTGGGAACTGTGCAAGCTTCCTCACAGTGCTAGGGACAGTTCTACCTTTCCCACCGTGTGGGAAGAGCAGGGGAGTAAGAGACCCACAGTCTGCCTCCAGTTTCTCTCCCCTTTTCTTTCCTCTCTCTCCCATTCACAGACACTCACCGAGGCCGGGAGTCAGTAAAGAGCAAGCAGAGAGCCTGTTTATAACCCAGCAGCAGGACAGACTGCCCAGGTTCTAAGTGTGTGACCTAGACTTTAATACGCCTTTTCATCCCCTAGGAAGATAAATGCGTCTTAGGACAAGGGAGAATTGCAAAGGGACGCTGGTGGTATTTAGAAAACAAACCGGTCCTTCCTCAAGGGACACAGTGGAAGGCTATAGACACCCTTCGTACTTGTGTCTGTGTGGAAAGACATGCCACACCGGAAATGGCCACTCAGATATTCACAGGAGCAGGACCACCAGCAACCACCTGGCAGGCCTACAAAGCTCGCCCACCCTGTGCGTACAGTAGCCCTAGCAAGACCAAACTCCTGCCCTCTTCAGAACCTGTACAGAACAGAGGGACGTACACGAGGAGGACTTTATCCACACGCCACCATGTGCGGGATTTAAACAGATATTGCTCCAACTGACACCTTTATAGCCTGTGTTGAGGCCTATCCTACCCATTCAGAAAAGGCTACATAGGTAGTCAAGGTACTCCTCAAAGAAATCATTCCCCAGTTGGGACTACCATCGTCCCTTCAGAGTGACAATGGGCCTTCTTCCACCTCTCAGCTGAGGGGGTGACAAAGGCTTTAAGAATAAAGTGCCATCTCCATTCTGCATGGAGACTTTAGTCTTCTGGACAAGCTGAGAGAGCCAATGGACTCTAAAGCCAGCTCTGGCAAACTCTGCCAAGCGACATCTGAGTCTCGGCTCCAGTTACTGCAAACTGCCTTCATGAGGGTTGGAAACACCCCCAAGACGGGGCTGAGTGAGCCCATTTAAAATGTCATATGGAAAGCCTTTTCTACCTTCGGATATGGTGGTAGACTCAGAGACAAGACTCTTACGCTATCTTAGGCCAACTACAGTGGGCTATCCAACTGCTTGGGAGAGTTCTGCCATCTACTGACCCAGGGAGACCAACTAATGTCTGCCTTGAAGACCAAATGCTCAGTAAATCTCAAAAAGAAGAAACTTCTCCAGACCAATTATAACCAAAATGGAAGAGCCCCTTTTTAAGGGATCCTTATAACTCCACCATGGTAAAGGTGGCAGAGAGAGATAGCTGGATTCACCTTTCTAGGATAAAACCAGCTCCACTTGAACTGTCTGAACAAAAACAAATAAAAAAATAAAAAACCACCCCAAAGAAGAAAGCTTCTCCTATGAACTGCTGAAAGACCTGAATCTCGTCTTCAAAAAGCAAGACTCCACTACTGCTCCAGGTACACATAAGTAAGTGGACACCTGTATTCAGGCTCCTGGTTTTAATCAGACCCATAATGCGGGTGATCTTGCTAAGGCTGTATCTACCAGGCTCTCAATAATTTATCTAACATTCTTCTTTGCCGTACTTTCTCTTCCACAGCAAGTATGGAGATGTCACACACTCCTCATAATTGGGCTCTACATTCCAACCTAATCGTTAAGTGATTTCCTCTCTCCCATTAAACAGAGAGCTCAACTGTCACTCTTTTCTCATGGTTTTCCGACGGTTTCTTCTTCTTCAAACCTCTGAACTGTAACACCCCAAAGCAGTTGGAGAGCAAGTCCCCAGAACGTAGGGCCTACAACATCGTTCAGCAGAAGTAGCTACGTGAAAACAGAGACCTACACTCCCACAGCAGCCCATAAAGAATTGTGGGGATTTGTGTCTCTCAGGGAGATACGAGGCAGGAGAATAGAGCCTGGTAAGTGGGCTGAGGAAGTAGGCGAGAACTATTAATTGCAGAATCCCAGGACACATGCACAAACCAACCCCCAAGGCCCTGCGCATGGACTTCTCATGAAAACTCAAGGGGGTTTCCAGTAGGACAGCCGAGACCTGGCCCGGCCTGAGGAGTGGGAAATACGAAGAGGACAGTCGCCTGCGTGCTCTCCGCTACTGTGTTCCTTCATAGTAGTAGGCGTAGCCTCCTATGCTGTACCGTGGAGTTCTTTCCCTCAGTTTTCTTGGCCCAACTCACTCTACAGAGGATGTTCTCTTCCTAACCTTAATAAATGTTGAACTATCTTGACAAACTCTTTGTTCAAGACAGGGAAAAACCACCTAGAAACTACCTAGAAATGGAAAATCCAGCACCCCCAAATCTGGCAACAATTCCTTTTGGAATTCACTTATTATACAGTCATCACAATATTTTTCATTCTTTTCCTTCCGTCCTCAAACCTATAAAAAGAAATTCATAGTGTGCTAGGTGTGTATCATTCATAAAGGTTACAATATACACATATACATAGCTGAAGGTTAAGAGAAAAGAAGTTCAAAAGAATGAAGAGAAAGAAGAAACGGAGGACCTAAGCTTTGAAAGTGTAAACTATGCTATTCAATTCTGCGAGCATTTTAGAACAACTACTTTGAAGACAACAATATGCAATATAACAATTGTTGGGTTCATATCATCTTGTTTTTTGAAATTCTGTAACATTTCTAGTGCTTTTTACTATTTTTTATTCTCTTTAAAATAAAAACACATGGAAAAAGTACTTTTGGATAAATAAAAAAATCACAAGATAACAGTATTTTTTATATAGAGAAGACACGACACACACCCTTGCTATCAATGACTTTCTTCTTGAAATTTTTTTCAAACTAAAAATATATATATCTTGAGAAATATTTAGTGTATAATTGACCACTGGCATTGCTATATAATTATTATATGCCACTTACATCTTATCTCTAGTAATCTAAGGTAGTAATCATTCATTTCTCCTGGACAAATTTTAAACCTGTACTTTTCTTAGGATAATTTCTGTTGTACAGTGCTGAAAAGATTCATTAATTTCAATCACCATCAACTCAATACACCACATATATTTTTTCTGCCTTTTTTGTTCAAATATATTTTACTGAGGCCATTCAAAAGAAAATTACACATTCCAATAACATTTGAGTTCCTCTCAGTTACCCTTTCAGTGGTTCAGGGTAATGATAGAGTAAAAAATCACTTTCTGCACAAGCTCTTTTCCCTCCACTTGGTAGAATTTCAACTTGAAATTTCTTTGCCAAAAAGCAGTGGGCAATGTCTAATGTTCTTCTCAAATAGTGGCCTACTTTGGAGGGAAAAAAGGGGAGAGTTAGGAGAAATCACTCATTGCAATTTATAAGGAATCATCACACAGCATAAACAATCTCTTGTGCTATTTCCTAAAATAGAATTAGAGCGCCCTAAGATGTGGCGCAGGAAGAGACTAGAAATAGTTCAATATCTCTGAGGACAGGTAATGGCTGAAAAGGTGAAATTACTGAAAGTTATCTAGCCCTAAATTTTTGCTGATACCAACACAAGAAGGAACTACATAAGCACAAAACATGTAATTTATACATTTCTTAGCAGTGTACATAGGTACAATCTTCCTCCATAGGACAGATAAAAAGCTACATTTTTTCCTGAGACATAAAGATAATAAGTGTAGTCAGAGAACGAAATCGCCTTTTAAAAACCAGTATTCAAAAACAACCTACAACAATCCATACAATCTCAAAAGAATATTCAGAGAATAGCAAGAGCTGCCTTGTTTACAACATCATCTCAATTTCAATTTCATCTGCAGTTATCTCTCTTAAAACAAATGGATCTGAGGTCCTTACATGATACAAAGTCCTTTTTCTCAGGCCCACTTTTATTTTGTTATCTTTTTAGGTGCACTAAAGATTGAGTTTACAATAAACTGAACAGACAGCGTACAAAAGGCTTTTAGAACTATACCATATGGTCCAGGGAAGGGAACAATCTGGACGATCCCCATTTCAATCTGCAAGCTTGTCCACCTCTATAACACATTATACCACTGCAATAAAATATTAAGATGGAAACGTAAAAGCAAAAATAGGCTATCTTTAGCACTACCAAGCAACCACACTTCCAAAAATTTACTGATAAACTTAATAAACACTTGCTTCAATTTATACTATGAGATTTGGGGGAAGCAACACCAGGCATGCAAGCCTAAGCCACTGCGCACCAGAAACAACATTTCAGCAGGGATATGTGTGGGTATTCAACTTATGCTTCAGAAATTTCGAAGGAAAAAAAAATACTTTTGCAGGGGCATATTGGCAGGGGCTCATGGAACAGATGACACATTCTTGGAAATCAAATAAAAGCAATGGGGAAATACCCATTGTCGCCTGGTGAAGGCCTAATCACATGGACACAGCTGGAACCAATGTAGATCATTCATTAATAAAATTGTATTGTAGTAGCCACTTTTTGATGCATTTCAATTGCTGCTACAGCAAATCCTCGAATTTCTTTGTTCAGTGTTGGTTAAGACTGTTTTAATGGGAAATGTGAGAAGATTCAGGAAAGGGAGAAAAAAAATCCTTTTTCATACTAAAAATGAGACTAGTTCAAAAAGCTAAATGTCATTTTACCTTCAAATCTACTTACACTATCAGCAGTCTAAAATATGCAGTGTAAACCTGAAAAGAAGGAATTCATATGGTACCAGAGATAAAAAGTGAGCAGTGTGAGATGCCGTGGAAAACATATAAAATACTTGTGAAAGTATTTTACAGAATGATAAAGTAAGACGTTGGGAATGGAGAAAGTTAAAATTATGAAAACAGGAGAAATCAGACAGCGTGATACACATGTAACCTCTCATGAAATACTATCAAATGTGAACTATGCATGATATGCCTATGTGAACATTACTCACGTGTCTAACCACATAAACTTAGAAATCAGTTTTTGCAAGGGTGTTCCTTACATCACACCACACAAGGTACTAAGTCACCAACCTGGGGTTATGCATGAAAGCTGATACGTAAATGAAGTTAAATACTAGTTGTAATTAAAAATTGGTACTTGACATAAGAAAATGCTAGTGAAAATGACAATAAGCATTTATTCCATTTTGCTGTTATCTAATAAATTTATTTTTCCATGTTTCAACAAATGTATGATTAAGTTACTCTGTCATAATTCTAGAAAACTATAAAGTTCCAGCAGCTTTTACTACATGTTCTGAATTTTTGAAAGTATAGAACATATTACATACAGAAACGAAAAACCCAACAGCATTTATAAAATTTGCTTAAACACTGCAATTCTTAAATGTAGCATATTTCTCCAATACTGTGTGTACTGCTGAAAGAAACAAATAAGTAGGAAAGTTCATGTTGTATTTTCTAAGTGAATGAAAAATGTATATGCACCATGTAAAAAACAAAGGGCTTAACTGCAAGTAAAAATTATACCACTGCAGGAGATGCATTCAAAGTCAACAAAGAAAATGTATATGTAAAAAGCATTATTTAATATATCTAAGCATAAAGAATATATACCAATTCTCCATAATCAATGTATTTCTTATGTATCACAAACATATACTAATATAAAATTAAATGAAAGATGAACAACAGGGTTCATCCATGTTATCTTTAATCACCAATACTAATAAGCTCTTGGAGCAGGGTATTTAAGATAGACTGTGATGAACTAAATGAATCAAAAGAAAAAAGTTTCATTGGTATGCCTTCACAATAAAGCTTAAAATGTTAAACTAAAGATTCAATTAATATAACCTAACAGGCATGCCATTCTGATTTTTTTAGGGGCTTAAGTACAAGTTTTTGTACTTAAAAAGGGAGGGGCTTAAGTACAAGTTTTTTAAAAACCACATGGGGGAAACTGGGAATTGTAGCATTTATTACATGAGGATTATACATAAAAAGCAATTTCAGGAGTTGTTTGTTTTGATAAAGTAATGAGCCAATATGTTGCTGAACCTGTCTTGAATAAAGGAAAATAACAGGTGAATTTATTTAATGCATACTTCTAATGTACCTCTGTTTTACAAATACGTTTAATGATTTTAAAGAAATTTCTAAATGAAAAATATGTTTAGGAGGCTGCAGACTGTGCAACACAATTTTAACATATTTTCAGTACACATGACATATAAAAATGTTCACATTAATAATTCTAACAGGAACCACTGTGTATTTTCAGTCACATTAGTTACACTGTTACAAAAATACGAGTTTTTTTCTTCCCAAGTAATTTATTGCCAAAACTCATTGAACTTTTTCTAAAACCCAGTAAAAACAACATTAATCTCCTTCTAAAAAGAAGACATTCTATCTCACTATTCTTATCCTGATTACAGAACACTAAGTGTTAAAATGGATCACTTGAAAGTAAATCATTAGGTTTTGGTTAAAACAATAAAAAATACTTGGGTTTTGAGGAACACTCTACGAAATTTCACAGAATGTTTGTTCATAGTGAAAACCTAATCTGCTCAAATCAGCTCCGTGTCAAACTCTTGCTACCGCATTTTCACACTCCTACCAGTAGGTCACTAACTATAAAGAGAACTGGAAAACTTAAAGGCACTTTTGCAGTTCACACTGCATTTTGATTTCAAAGGAAAAAAAATTTAAAGGCACATTTTTTTTTGTCAAGGAAATTCACTTGCTTATCTATCAGCATTCATCAGACATTCTAAAAATAAGTATTCAATCTATAAAAGATAGGAACTGACCCTGAGTTTTACACAAAAGTAGAAAATAATGGCAGACTTTAAGCTATCAACAAGAGATATCTCGGCATAAAAATCCATATTACACAAGTAAATATTACAGAAAAGTTTCCACTAAAATAATAAGCTGTGAAGTAGACAAGATTCAAACCAATCAAAAATACCATGTCAACAAGACCAAAGTTAGCAATATTCAGAGGGGGACATTTTTCAAAGGTGGCAAAAATGCAACTGTGAAGCAAATCTTTAAGAAAGCTGGAAAAGGCAAATTTAGCACAAGCGTCTATAAGGAACAATGCCATTTACTAAATGTAGAAGTCGTAAGTACTATATGTCTATTTCAGAATAAAACACTTCCTTTCCCACAGTGGTAGCCTGCATGAAAAAAGAGGAGGAGAAAAAAAATTATCTAAGGAGAAAAGACCATGGTTGCTTGCTCTCCCTTAGTGGTCGTGAGGTAGACCCTCTGCTTCACAAAAACCACTGCCAGAACCAAGCTACACAAAACCCTTTGGCTGTAAGTCTGTAACAGGGTCAGGCTGCTTGTTATTTTTGTGCTAGACTCCCTCAATTGAGACAGTGTGGGGTTGCCACTTGGATGCACACAGAGAACAAAGAATAATACAGTGTGGGGAGGGCGGGGCTGCCCCTCGAAAGTCAGGTGAGCACTTTGTTTTCTTTGACAGGTCTTGAAAAGACCCAAGAACAAGAGTGATGCTGAAGAATGTATCAAATGCCTAACAAAAATAAACACTGAGTATGATATTATTGATACCTTAAGAGCCATATGAGAAATTAACATTTCTAAGTATCAGATTTATAGGGGGTCCAAAACATATCATTTATTTAGTATGAAGGTAGATTATAAAATTTGGCTAAAAGAGAAATAAAGTATTACAATTTTCAGATCACTACACAGAGGCATATATATCAGCTGCTATTCTGACCTTGACTTCTACAGAAATAATCTGAGGAAAATATTTTAACATTTGAATCCGAGTATTTCATACCTTCGCATGGAAAGATATGATAAATAATAAGAAAAATATGTCTGAAGGATTAAGCCACAAATCATCCAGAAAGTTGCCACAGATACAAACAGGAAAACCGTTTCTTCTATGCCGTTCAGTTCTATACTAGAAGCAAAGCTAACACAAATGAGACAGCTAAGTGTGTGCTGTTTCAACCTTCAACTAAATACACTATCTGAATCCGGTGACTAAGAACACCAAAAAGCCATTATCTCCTAGAATATGACTTTTTTCTCTGTAATGTCCCATTTAAGTAGAGGTGGAGGTCCATTTTCTCCATACCAAATGAAAAGAAAGAATGAACTGTGACAAACCCGGATCCCATGCTGGCATACTTTACACTAAGCTCAGCATCATCTAGAAGCAGTATACTTGTCCCTGCCAATGGGGGTGAGGGGAGTTGTAGAATTAATACAGCGTTGATAGATAGTACCAAAGGCCCACTAAGTCTTTCCTCCCACATATCTCCACTGAATCAGCTGGTGGAAGAAACCCAATGGCTGCTACAGAAATAGCACTGACCTGAAGTATTTGCCTCAGATGTCACACATGGAGACAGAGCATTTACCACCTGAGCCTATCTAATTTCCAACAAAATGATCCCCTACCCAGTTTTGTTCATAGCCACCGAATCCGACCACAAGTCATACAATCAGTTCCAGGAAGGGGGGTGAGGATGTAGGGAAGAAAGTAAGAACCGTGGTCAAGCTTCAAACAATGTCCTTGCTTCTCTTATTATTCAAATTAGCGCTGGCCTGTGACACTTTACGAGGACAAAAGCTGTGTGAAAGGGTTCAGGTAAAACTATTTACTTTGGGTGGCAGAACTAAGTCTGCACATAATTAAAGGATGCATTATTTTCTCCTCACTGTTCTCCTCTTACATGTCCCTTTCTTTCCTCTAGGATATACTGCCGATGCTATTATTACGTAGGACACTGATAGTCGTAGGCAAGGCATTCATGTATTGCCAAAGAAATCCAAAGAATGATGTCTGGCTGGCAACAATTCAACAAGGAATATGAGGCAA
Source organism: Chinchilla lanigera (assembly GCF_000276665.1). Lineage (NCBI taxonomy): Eukaryota > Metazoa > Chordata > Mammalia > Rodentia > Chinchillidae > Chinchilla > Chinchilla lanigera. Next base: position 10,623,327 of record NW_004955440.1, read on the forward strand.
AAACAGAAAGCGAAAGAATGAAAGGTGTAGAAGAAGCCAAGCAATAGACCGTTTTCTCTGTTCATTAATAGTACAGATGAAATGGGGGGAAAATCCGGAAAAAGCAGCCAACCTAACTCAATTACAAGGAAAGATTAAAGGAGTTAAATGTGTGTAACTTGGCTGACAACCAAGAAACAATATGAGAGCTGTCCACAACTCTCCAAAATACATACATAAAGAGAAGATTGGAGGATTTTCATCTACTAGGAAGTACGAATATATGAAATAATAACAAAGTAAAATAAAAATAAAGAAACCTGACTTGAAGTAGAAGGAAAATAATCTGGAAAATTTATGAGAGGCTGTTTCCTTCTATTTGGAAACATCTTACTGATGCACTGGGATAAACAGTACATGGTTGGAAATGCCACATGCTGCTGGGGAACTGAATAGATGGAGAAATAAAAATGGAATTCCAGTTACTTACCTGATGATCTAATATAGTGGTATCTTTTTGTATATTTCCAAACTGGCCTAATACAAGGGTACCTATGAGATTGGAAAGGGCATAGTTGTTATCTTCAAACTAAACTCAGTCTGAATTCTGAATCTTGACCTGGACAAAAGCTGACTTATATGATCTAGTTTTCTTCTTAGATATTCTAAGACAGGACAAGAACATACAAGGAGTAAAATGTGTTCAGGTACTTTTAAATAACAAAAGCTTTTTCAGTCTTGCCAAGGATCTCCCCAATCAATTATAAGTAAAAATTAAGAGTAATAATTCAGACTAGCTAGTTGTGGTGGTACCTGACTGTAATCCCAGCATTTGGGAGGCTGAGGAAGGAAGACTGCAGAAAGTTGGAGGCCAGCCTGTACTTCATAGTGAATTCAAGGCCAGCCTGAACTACACAGTGACATTTATCTCAATAATAACAATAACTATTATTATTATTATTCAGATTAGAAGTGCTTAACTTTGGTTGGAGGAGAGCCTTCACAAGTTTATGTATTCCTGAATCATATACGCAAAATGTCTGAGTTTATGTAAGTGGATATCTCTCTGGGAAGGTCAACGGTTTGTCTGATTTGCAAGAAGGTCCATCCGAAAGAACTGTCAAGAACCTCTCCTGAGAACTGTCTACAATCTCAGAGACAAATTGGAATGCCTGTAAATAATCAGTCCAGGTTCTGGGTTTCTACCCCAAGGAAAAAAAGAGGCCCAAAGACACTAGCTGATCCGGGGTAAATACCTTAAGACCAAGAGCAATACATGAGTTATAAAGCATTACTTAACTCACATACTCCTACGTTCCCTGAGAGCCGTGTAAAGTTCTGATGAGGACTAAGATTTTAACATATACCAAATGGTCGATATCGGGACTTTTTCTGTTCTGCCTATGTTGAAGGCAGATCCTTATCAATACCAACAGGGTCAGAAACAAGACAGTAGTGCATCCAAAAAAGGACCACATGACAAGTAAAATAGGAGGTGCAATCAAAGCAATAGGCTCCCAACCAGTTTACATAACACAAAATTATAGGATTAGCCAAATACATCTCTTGAAATAATACATTTAAACATACAAGACAGGAAACATGCTCAGCTACTTTTAAATAACAAAAGCTTTTTCAGTCTTGCCAAGGATCTCCCCAATCAATCATAAATAAAAAAAATTTTTCTCAGAAAGAAACCAGGCTGGAGAAACTTCTAGACACCGACTTTGAACAAGATTAGAAAGCATTCATAGCCAGAGATTAAAGAGAGAGGAGAAGGGGCGGGAGGGAGGAGGGAGGAGCACTGGAAAGACAGAAATCAAGCAAAAGGAGAGAAAAAATACCTTTTGAGATGGCCTGTTTCACATTATCATCATGAAGCATATTCTGTCAAAAATAATCTATGTAGACATTCACCTACTGAGCATCTACCAGACACTGTGCTCAGTGCTGAAAATTCAGCAGTAAGAACGTCAAACAAAGTCCTGCCCTGCTGGAGCTTAATTTGGGGGAGCGAGAGAAAGATGCAGGGAGACAAGTATATCAGCAGTATCATTTCAATCTGTGATACATGATATGAAAGAAATAAACAAGATGATATGACCAAGACACGAAAGAATCACACACTTACGCTATCTACTGTGACACAGAGATCTTCACATCAATTTTCAAAGGCAGTCAGGGTTTTAGAAAACTAAAACCAAGAAAGAACCAAAGGGATTGCTAGTGAAAACTGGACATTCTGTTTCACACCTTCACTGTCTACATCCTTCAAAATACTCCAAATAACTGATAAAATTGTGATATACACTCTAGCCTTAGATGACAAGCTTAAGAACAAGTAACAAAAAACCATGTAAGGACACTGTGCACTTTGTAAACTTAACATAAACACATTCTACCCAAATTCTATCAAGATTCACTCAATTCTAAGTATTTTGGGTTTTGCTCCTACAGACAAATCTCATTAATTTCTGTTGTCAAATAAAGAGGACAAGTACTGCAACTATGAGGGCACCCCCTCAGGGAGTGTATGCCTTTGTTTCATGTCCCCACCCTATATGCCAGTTAGTCTAAGTAAACATGATAGATGGTGAACCTTTTAGAGCTTTCAATGATACAAACAGTCCACTGTAGCAAGTCCTCCAAGCAGATCCTCCAAGCTAATCAAATTTTTATACGACTGTGTCTTTGGATGACATCTTGACTGCAACTCATGCAAGACCAGAACCACCCATCCTGCAGTCCAACTCCTTTCTAGCATGCACTCTACCTCCCAAATTCTAGGAGCCTGACAGCTAAAAACTGCACTTCCAAGATACTCTCTGATCATGCTTTTAATGGGAAACTAAATCTATGTAGTTCAGCTAAGTCTAAGCAAGCTTTTTGAAGCAGAAGTGAGCAAATGTATTAGTCACCTTTCTGCTGCTGTGACAAAATGTCTGGCACCTGAAATTTTAAAAAGGAAAGGCTTACTTTAGTTCACACTTACAGAAGTGCCAGTCCATGGTTGGCTGGCTCCAAAGAAGAGATTGACAAAGGAAAGCTGCTCATGGTAGACAGGAAGATAAAGGGCAAGGAAGAGCCAGAGACAAAAGAAGGGGCTAAGGACAGGATATCCCCTTCAAAGGTATGCCTGCAGTAATCTGCCTTCCAACGGAGCCTATTCTAACAGTCCATTCAGCAATAGACAGATCAGTGACTTAACCTACTAAGAAGGCCCCTACCCTCACGGTGCAGTCATTTCTGAACACATGAGCCTTTGGGGAAACATTGTAGAGCAAAGTGTAAAGGCAAATCAAAGTGGTAGCTAAGTATAAGATCAAACAATGTTGCCAGGCATAGTGACACATGCCTATAACCCCAGCACTTGGGGGCCTAAGGCAGGAAGATCACTGCATACTCGAGGCCAGCATAGGGTACATAGTGAGCTCAAGGCCAACCTGAATTACATAATGAGACCCTGTCTCAAAAAACAAAGGCAAAAATAAAAAAATATCGAATATTGTGGCAAAGGCATATTATTTTTTTATGACAACCATGGGGATCTTCTAAAATGATACCCAGTAAGTAGCAAGTGGCAGTGGTATTTCTACTAAAATAGTATTATGGGGTGTTTCAATTGACTTGTGCTATCCTTAGCTATGAATAGCGAAGTTTGGTATGTTGGCACTTCTGGGAATTAAGAACCATGTAACACATCCCTGTACATTTAAACTGATTAGCTATATGCAACAAAGAATCTTAAAACTAAGAACTCACTCTATTATACAAAAATTCTATTTCATAGCTCCCGCACTCTCCTAACTCAGGTTTGACATTCTTTTCTACTACTAATCCGTCCGTTGTACACTGAATCCTATTCATTTGAGACATTCCTAGGAAACTGCTCCACCAGTTTTTCTCCTTTTCCTCTTTCCTCATCTTGTCCTCTCCACCTACTCCTTCCCTTCACCAATAATACACATCTTTCAATCTTATCAACTATCACTCAAGCATCATAAAACAATAACACATGATCCTTTTCTATACTTCAACTTCCATTGAAGTCCATCCCTCTACTGAAATAGCTACTGCTAAATTTGGCAAGAAACTATTTTCATTCCTTACACTGTTAGACAAGGCATTTGGCACTGCTACTCACACGTGTCTCTGAAACCCCCTCCGCGGGTTTCCACACCACCACTCCGCTGCAGCTCTCCTCCAGCCAACAGGTTTGCTCTGTTCCCGCCTCGCTCCCTTTCTGACAGTTCTTCGGGGATCTACTCTCAGAGATATCAACACAGTTGCATTCTGTCCCCAACTTCAGAGCTATAATTCTATCTATTCATTGGCCACGTTCAAAGCCAAACCTCTCTTCAACTCTCTTTTAGCACTGTACATTTGTAATCTCTATTTTGAAAATTATCAACTGTTTCAAAGCATCATAAAAACTCTCCTTAACCTAAAAGGCAATTCTAAAGACAGCTTAAACACTTAGCTGGTGTTCAATATCAATAGCCACATGTGCCTACTGAGCACTTGAAACGTGGCTACTCCAAATAAAAAGGTTCCTTCAGTGTAAAATACACAATGAGTCTCAAAGGCAATGCAAAAACTAATTTTATATTGATTGCATGCTGCAATAATAATTTAGATATACTGAGTTAAATAAAATGCACTGATAAAATTAATTAAACTCATTTCTTTTTATTTTTAATGTGGCTATTAATTTTTTTAATTATGTGGCCTGCATTACAATTCTATAGGGTCGTACTGCTCTGTACATAAAGAGGACACCAGAAAAAAAATACACATTATTTATAAACAACACTAAGAAAAAGAAAAAGCTGATTCCTTTCTCTACTACATCACCATCCTCCTCATTCAGAACTTATTATTTTACCTTAACAGCTTGTAGATTCACTGTTACTGTTTAAAAAAAAAGCTACCTCCTATAATCAAGAATCATAAAAGTTCCTTTGAACTAATGCAAATATATGTAAAATTATCAAAATAATCACTGTATAAAATTCAATATAACTAAAACCATATCATAAAAATATAAATAGATAACATTTGCTAAGTGGTACTTGACTATATTGTTTAAATTAGTCACTACATCTCTGAGGAAGATAATACTGTTACCTTCCCATTTAACAAAGTAGGAAACTAAAGCCAGATAGAGGTTATGTAATTTGCCCAAGGTCCTCTTAGTAGCGCTGGTGCAAAGCCTCAAATCCAAGCAATCTGAGTCCACATCCCAGCTTCTCAATCACTATTGCCTGAATGGAAGTGAAATTCAAAAGACCAACCTCAAAGGTTCCCAGCACTCTTACAAACAAAACCAAAACTACAAACACTAAACTACAAAAAGTCAGATTAAATGAAGCTTCCACCAAATATGAGTACCAATACAAGAAAACTCACAGAAAGTTGAAATTCAGAAGTACACCTACATGAGTAAAGGAGAAGAATACAAGGACGAGATAATGAAAGAGGACACAAGGAGTCTTCTCCGAGGATTCCTCATGAACAGAAACATTACTGTGGATGGAAAACTGTAAGGGGCTCAGGACAGGACAGGCTTGCTGAGAAAGCAGAGAAAGACGGGCCTTGATTCACATCCATGAAACCAGCTGAAGAGACCTGCACATAGCTCTGCTTCACCAGAACACATGGCGGTCAGTTCTTGAGCTACTTACAATGTCTCTCAAAACAGAAAAAGAAATATTCATGTCTGAGTGATAGGTTTGGACAGCCTATATTTTCGTGTAAGTTTGGCACTTAATAATTTCCAAAACCAAGGCTCAAAAAGTAAATATATACATAAATACTGGGGCAACAATAACCATTAATTACATACACATTTTTCTAGAAGAATACATCAAAAAAACCAACAGTACTAGCGGAATGTGTATAAAGAGAGAATCAAGGGACCAAGTACAGGACAGCAAGAACTCATATCCCCCTGGACTTTTTGAATTTGAACCAATGAACATAGCAAATGTTTTTAAATTGTTTTAAATAACCCTAACATCCAAAAATAAAAATAAAATAATGCTGAATAATAGAAATTATGGATATCTATTCATTCACACACGTCTTTGATGATAACAAGATTACGGACTTCCGGCCTTGATGAAAGAGTCTAGAATTCCACTTTCACACACTGTCACTACCCTAGCTCTCAGCACCTCCACCACCAGAGACAAAAACACAACAAACACACACACACACAGGAGTTCTTGCAAATGCTAGATAGCACTGTTCAAATATTCTGCTGCACAGCCTGAATGCTGAAAGATACCCAAAAATGCAGACACGAGCACTTAACACAGTAAAGTCATCTCTATAAGCCATCAATGTAAAACTATACTTCATAACCTTTAAATATTTGAAGGAAAAATAAAACACAAGTCAGAGATTCCAAAAGAGTACTGTCACAAAGCAGGAGTATTACCTCTTAAACTTACCCCAAACTAAAAGTCTGACTATTATTTTCTTAATTCCTGCAAGCCAGAATACCTACAGTTAGCAACTCAAGAGAGCAACCTTGAGTCCTCTTCCTTGGAACTGTGGGTGTTCTGTGACACCTGTCATCTCACTGACAAGAAACAAGGTGCTTCTGAACTACTGGCCGGGATCATGACCTACCCCTTCCTCCTTGGCCAAGACAAGGCCTTCAATACTGCCAAATCCAGAAGCTCTCCGGAGGCGAGGCTCCCGAAAAGGGGAGCCAAGTTTCTCTGATGAGGGATGTAATAAGCCCCTTTCCTTTAAACTTTCGCATGTCGGAACTTTCCACAAGTCTAATGAAAAAATGGCTTATTTTCATTAATTTACATTGCGTTGCCATTGTTCATTGTCTTCATTTTTAATTCTGTGATAATTTTAGCCTAACGAAATTAGGTACAGTCAATTTTCCTCAATCTGTCTCATCTCTATTCTTCATCTTCTGGGACCCAATTCATGTGATCCTGTAACAACTATTTATTTCACACCAAACTAGATATCTCCCTAAAGCCTACCAATCTAGCCTCTAGGCATATTTCTTAAATAAAAGCACTAGTTCTTTGTAAACCTAAAATTTGCATACTAAAGGAACAAATCAACTATCAAAATCCCTAGTAGTATGTAGCAGTTGCTCACCTCTAAGCAGAGTTTAAAATGCACTACAATTTATTATTTGTGAAGAAATAGCTATTGTCCTTCTCTCCTTGCTTGTGTTTGATGGGCCTAGTTAAATTAGAGGTGATAGCGTGAAGCAAAGGTTTTAAGTGGGTAAATCCTAAACCTTTTAATAAAAGTCTATCAGTCAGAAGTTTTAATAAGTCTCAGCAGGACAGAGAAGAATTAACTGTCTGTAGCTATTAAAAGGGAATGATAGGCAATGATAACCTTAATCATTTGCATAAGGATTTATAATTTCATTGCTTAAAGGTTAATGAAATTATGTGGTATTTTGCCCACTCTTACCCAGTAAGTGATTTCATGCCTTGGATGGTATATATTTACTGACTAAATCATACGACAGAAGAAAAGACTCCTCTAATCAATTAATCAAATATGTTTTTTACTTATACACTCCTGGGTGTAAACTACTACTATCTGCTCTAGCCAATAACTGAGTGCCCTGAAACAAAACATAAAGTCTCCAAAAGCTTCTCAGGAAAAAAGAATAAATTCAGAATTAGAACTCTGAAAAAATATTAAATTGCTAATGTGATCGATTATTTTTAATTGGATATATTCTTTTACTTACTTTGTACGTTCTGTCCACAGTTGTTAAACAGTTGCTTCTACAAAATACTAACATAGGGTCTGGGGATTTAGCTCAGCGGCAAAGCGCCTGCCTGGCAAGCACAAGGTCGTGAGTTCGGTTCCCGGTACCGGAGAAAAACCAAAAAAAAAAAAAAAAATTAACATAAAAGCCACCCTAGAAATTGAGGAGAGAATTCAAAACACACTGTTGGAGGATGAAGATGGATCTGTAGAAATGCAAACACACATGCACAATTAGGACAGGTAAAATAATATGAAGAACTGTAGGGCAGACCCACTGTTTTAAAACACGACAGTACCCTAGCTTCACAAGCATCCAAGGGGGTCAAGGCCCGTGCTCTGTTTAGCGCAAGAGCCTAGCAGACGGCAGAGCAGTGCTTCCCGTCCTGGCTACACACGAGAACCACCTGGGAGCTTAACACTACAACAAAACAAAAACACTGACACTCGGGCCTTGTAGGCGGAGATACTGGTTCCATCAGTATTTTTAAGAGGCTCCCCGGGTGATTTTTCATGTGCGGCTATGGCCGAGAAACACACTACGGTCGGAGTACTGGTTCTCAGTGTCCTCTCTACCCCGGAAGAAGCAGCAGTGGAAAAATTTGTTAAGAAATGCAAATTCTCACATCTCAATTCTTAAGATCTCCTAGACCTAAAAGTCAGAAATCCTGAGGTGACAGCCAGGCAGTTCTGATCTATACTGCTTGAAAAATACTGCCTGGGGTGAGAAAGACCTTCTAGGGTTTTGATCTACGCGCCACAATTTACTAGCTGTAAGACCCTTGGTCAGTGTTCAAATTCACTTTCCTCACCTGCAAAGTAACTGTCAGTTAGCACTGGTTAAACATCTAGTATACGGCTACCCTACCATCCACTGTATAGTTTAAACTTTACAACAAGCTTATCGGGCATATATTATTACCATTATACCCAAGTACTATAGAGTGTCACCAATCACTTATTCTCCTAAAATCCTTTGCTCATCTTTCCTTTTCCTTTCCTTTTCTTTCTTCTTCCCACCCTTCTCTTCCACCCTTTTCTTTCTTTTCCTTTCACCTCACTTTTTGTCTTACTTCTCACTTTCTTCAGGTGGAAGCTTTTGTTCTTCCTAGAAAGCTTGGGATTACGTAGGATGTATGGAGTACTCACTGTATAATGGACTACAAAGTACTTCACATTCTGCCATATGGGAGAAAGGAAAGGATTAAAGCACAGACAAAATAAAAAGAGGGACAAATCATAGTAATGAAATCATGACCTACTTGGAGAAACACACATTTTGTACAAAAGAGATACACGTGGTTTGCTTTCCAGCCGACGGGTGAAAACCAGAAGCAACGCAAGAGCGCATGGGATTGGAGCTCAGAGCCAACACATGAAGTCAGGAGGCAATGTGGCTTGTCCTGAAGTGGAGAAAAGGTGTGTTCTGCACTCCTGGACAAACAGTAGTTAGAGAGCAGTGGAAAATACAGAAAGCTACACACATACAGAGTGTGAGTTAAAGTAAGAAGAGTTTAGCTTTAGTATGGCAAACATGTAATTTTTTCCCAAAATGTTTTCAGTAAAGTATAAAATTAAAATTAAATAATGGGAAAGTACTCCAGAAGACAAGTAAAAGTAGTTATACTGAAAATATAGGCAAGAGAAAAGTCTTTTCTGTTACAAAAAACTGTTAAATATGAGCCATCCTTTACTGTAGTGCTTCAGTGAGCTATTCATATTCACTATACAATATTTTCAATCAACCACTAATCCAACCAAAGTTGACTACAGTAAGCTAGGTACCAAGGATAGAAAGATGAATATGAATGAAATACTGACCAAGGGCACACAAAGCAGATTTACAGAAAACCAACCATCAAATGCTTTATGCAAATTGTTATTCGGAATTTCAAAAACCACTATAGGCAGAATGATGCTTAGAAATACTTTTGCAAAACTACTAGTCAGTTGGGTACAAGCCTGGCAAATGTTCTGCATATAACATATCAGAGTACTCTGTCTATCATAATCATCATCAGCTTACAACTGGAGCACCCCCCGTTCATCCACATTTAGGCTTACCTATGGATAAGAAGGGCAAACAAATGTAAAATATAACTGTAAACTTAAAAAAAAAATTATTAGTACATGTGTGTGGTACATAATGTTTACGTTCCTTGTGGAGAGTTCATACATGTATGTAATATATATTAACTCCTTTTTAAAACACCTATCCTTCTCTTCCCCCCAATTCCCTCCATCTCTTGGTCCCCCTCCCCTTTGAGAAAATGCATGTACCTTGAGACAATAATGTTAAGAGAAATAGATCAGGTTATTATGATTTTGTGCAAGCTGAAATATTGCATGGTTTCTCTTATATGAAAAGCCTCAAATATAAATAGAGGTAAGCTTTTTAATGTTCACTCAATTCATTCCATTTTTCCCTGAAAAGCTAATCAATGTGCTCAGAAAACCAATGGCAGATTCTACCTGTGTATTAATGAGGGAAAATTATGAGGCACAATACAATGACCGAATTCATTATCACTGAAAGCTTCTAACTCTATCATGACACTCCTGTGTTACACGAGTTGTATAATAATAATTAGTTGTATAACAATAATAATTATTAGTATAATATCACAATCCCAATTTATCTCTTAGAATCAATTTTAAAAGCATGCATATCCACCAGACTATGATGAGTTATTTTTTTTTCTTGGACTAAATATGAACTAAATTTGCTATGTTAGGAATGATAGCATTTTTTGTAAGCTAAATATATGTAAGAAATAGTAATGAATTTTTAATAGAAATTATTTATTCACTTAGTTTTGAGACAGGGCCTTGCTATCTAGCTCAGGCTGTCCTTAAACTCACTATGTAGCCCAGGCTGGTCTTGAACTTGGGAAGAACCTCTTGCCTCAGCCTTCTGAATGTTGGAATTACAAGTGTGTACCACCATGCCCTGCTAGAAACAGTAGTGAATTTTTAATGACGCTCTGTGCTAATAAAATGTAAAATGTACACAAAAAATATAAACAAAGAACTAAATTGGGACTAGGGATTTAGCTCAGCAGCACAGCGCCTGCCTGGCAAGTGCAAGGTCGTGAGTTTGATTCCCGGTACCAGAGAAAAAAACAACAAAAAAAAGAACTAAATTGTACGGTTAAATACATGAAAGACACCTGTTAGAAAGTCATCTTTATCCCATATGTACCAAGGCCACATGTAGTTAAAACAATCATATAAAACATCTACAAGTTCTTGTAATAATAATGTATTTTCTCCAATATATCCAATTTATATATATCATAGTATTTCAACTAAAGTTCAATCACCTGTCATCTCATTTGACTAATATGATAATGCGACAGGACTGCAGGATTGGTACTTGCAGTAGCTTAATTCCTATGAAAGTGGTTTATACAAAATCATCTTTTAAAATATGCAGGTCATGCCATCCGGTTATTCACAAGCACTTGGATCTATAAGCCTTAAAAGATTTGTTTAGATTTACTGGAGCTGTACCTGCTGTCAAGAAACAAAATGTTATGAAGGTTGATCAAACACATCTTTGCCTCAAGTATCATGTTAATGTTTTCCACTAATGCTGTCCTAAAAGTTAACAGTCAAAGAAATGCAAAGGTTTCTCTTTATTTCTATATTTAAATCTTCACAAGTTTGATCAATCATGCAAACCCCTCTGGGCTCAGGGTTCCCATCAAAATGTCTTACAGTAACATTAAAAATTGAATGGGCATAAACAACTCCAGCCGTGCAAAGCTCGTGACAGCATTGCTGTGATCTGTGTGTTTCATGTGCAACAACACTGGGGAAGCTTGCAAGGGAATATGAGCAACTAATTACAGTCTTTTGCTTGAGGGCAGGTGTGCTGATCTCTACAGGTGTCTCTCGGCAGTGCTCCGCCTCACACATTGCCTCTTGAAGACATTCACTATAAGGACTTGCAGATGCCTTGCTAAACATCTGAAAGAATACCAAACTCTTGGGTGTTCAGGAAGAAACATGCGACTTTCTTAAAATCACCACTAAGGAGTAAAAGCAGAGGGAGGCTTTATATGGCTTGTGAAAGAATAGTATAAGGCAGTATAAAAAGTAAATTTAACATAAAAATATACCAGACACATACATTAAACCACAATACTAATGCTGTCTTATTAAATGTAAAATGCTTTTCAAAGAAAGTACTGCTATTCTCTAAATAAGAAAAAAAGAAATAATCTTATATTGAACTATCTTAATTCATTCTCAAAATCATAGTAACCAGTGCTGAATATGCAGTTTTAAGAGAAAGAAATAGAGAGAGACAGAGACAGAGACAGAGATAGACAGAGACAGAGCGGGAAATTATACACAACAAGAAGTTGTAAGCAAAATGAACTTTTAATAATAGAGCTGGTGAGATATACTGTTCACAGGTGATGCTGCTTGCAGGATTAAGATCTTTCCTATAATACTTGGAAAGAACTATGCTTCATGAAGAAAAGAAACACAAGCACAAATAAACATTCCCTGCTCTACTACCTGCTACCTGCATAATCTTGAGAAAGAAATGTAACTTCTCTATCCTTGAATTTTCTCATTAAAGATAAACAAGACCCACCCCTCGAGGGGTGCTATCAATGAGAGTGTACCTTAATTGTTTGGCACAGGGATTGGTATATAACAAGTGCTGAATAAAACTGTAATTAGCATCCTAAAATTCCTAAGGACATTAGTTGTCCATTCTTAGTACCACACAAGCCAATTTTAAAGCATTTACAAAGTAAATACTGATCAGAGGCATGCATGATATTTTTAAAAATATGAGATATGCTACTTGAAGCATCTTTTTAAATATAAATCAATGTCCAAGCTCTTGAGCAATCAATCAATAAACACACAAGCAAAATCTTTAATTTTTTGTTTTTTCTAAAACAACATGCATTTTTATAAAAATTCCTTATTTGTAATACTAAAATTCTACATAAAAGGCAGTCATGTTTTATGTTAACAAATTAAGAAAAATTCTCACAGCATATATTTAGGAAACAATCTATGGTAAAATCAAGGTTAATTTTTTGGCAGTAAGTCTGCTCAGAATAAAGAAATGCTTAGCAATTGTAAGATTTATATCAACTATTTTTATGTAAAATTCACTAGTGTTTTTCTTTAACCAAATGGAATTAACATGTTACTTCAAAGTAACATTACCATTACACATCAATTATAATATCATTGGTCTTTAAAAATATTAATAAAGCAGGAGTTAATATTAATTAAATTCATTCTGGAATGAGCCAAAAAAGGGAAGAAATAAAGTAAAATATACAAAAGTAACAAAGTATTTCAAAAAGCAAAGACAATTTGACCCGCAGAAATAATTATAATTGTTTCAAGTAGTATCCCTCACATTCCAGTTAACTAGTCCATCAGAAGTTCCTTTCTTCAGGCCGGGTGTGGTGGTGCATGCCCAGCACTCAGGAGGCTGAGGCAAGAGGATCATTGCAAGTTCGAGACCAGCCTGGGTACAAAGTGAGTGCAAGGCCAGCCTAAACTGCACAGCGAGACCCTGTCTCAAAAAGACCAAAAAAAAAAAAAAAAAAAGAAGTTCCTTTCTTCAAATCTGAATACATGTTCTCCCTTCTTCCTCCTGTGAAGTCTCCAATTTTCAAATGCATCCCGGTCCCCACAAATGTTAAGAATTGATTTGCTGTGCTTTAACATATACATTATTATGCAAATATTCCTTACCCCAAGGATTTCACCTATTGGAGGAGACAGTTTTATAGATAATGGAGACTCTGTGTGTGTGTGTGTGTGTGTGTGTGTGTGTCTTTGTATGTGTATGTGTCTGTGTCTGTGTGTCTGTCTCTGTGTGTGTGTATACACAAAAATATATGCAAAGTATAAACAGAGGACACACCAACGGTCAACTCATTTTGCCTGCCATTAAGTCAAAGAAAGTTTCATACAACTGATGTCTGGATGAAATACTTTTTATAAAACAAATTCAAAGCTCCAGCTTTGGGCCTCAATTTACTGTTTCAGCTACATCCTACGTTCTTCTCACACACACTCAAACGCCATTGTTCTGTAAACATAGGCAACCTGCTTTCACCTTGCCTTTGCCAGTCCCTCAGCCTTGAGTCCCTTTTCACTGTCACCACATTTACAAGTTTTGAAACCTGATACCCTTATACCCAGACATTCTTCTTCTACTTATTGGTCTCATACAGTTGCTCAAGGGACAAAAAACTTTAAGTCTTGCAATATCAAGATGGAAGATATGGAAAACAACAGAGCACTTCCTTCAGAACTTCTGAAAGAAAATGACTTCCAGTTTAGAATTTAATTATTCCTGCAAATAATCAAGTAAATTACTTTTCTCTTGTTGCTGAGACAAAATACCTGACACCTACAATTCGTTAGCTCGGTTGTGGAGGTTTCAGTCCGTACTTGGCTGGCTCCAAGGCAGAGTGGCACAGGGCAGAGGGCAAACATTCATGGCAGCGGAAAACAGCAAAAGCAACAAGAGCAAAACAGGCAAACAGCAGCAAGCAGCCTCTTTCCCTCCTTTACACTGTATGCAAACTACCCGCACCAGGGCCAGGGGTAGCACTCACACTCATAATCCCAGATTGGACTGTGGATCAAACAAAAATCTAGAAGCCGCCCCATGACCGCATGAGGATTTTGGAGGACATGCAGACACACACCATAACAATTTCTAATAAACTTTAACTTAAGAAGCGAGTGATGTCTTGCAGTATGAGCAGTACATGACACGGAACATCATATGATCACAACGGAACCAATGTTCTCCTCCTCTGTCTCCCCCTTCTCCCGCCCCCTGCGGGATTGTGGCTAATCATCTCCCAACAGCAAGAGGTTATGCAGAGGAGGAGCAGAAATAGGCAGAGGAATCCCTCACTTCAAATGAGATTAGGGAGGTGTGTAAAATCCAGGGAGCAGTGCAAGATTTTGTAGAAAAGCACCACTCACATAGGGCTGTGGCAGTGTGAGCAATGAATCTGTTTAACAACAGTCCAATCTCACATACCCATGAAGGCAAAAGTAAGCGTCATTGGATCAGTTCCTTGTTACACTTGCACGAAAGAAAAAGATTCAGTTGAGTCAGTAGTAGCGATTCCATTAGTGACAGTGAAAGCTGTCCTACTCTCCCTTGTCTCCCTCATATCAGCCATGAAGGTTTTCAAAGGTAAGTGCAGGTTAAATTCTTGTTCTTTCTATTGCATGTTTTCTTTATCATTTCATATTACAGTATTGTAATCATTTTTATACAAATATTTTTTGAGTTATGGAACAAATCATCTGAGTTTCCCTTATTTCTTATGGGGAAATTTACTTTGCTATACAGATACTTTGGATTACAAGCCAGTTTCAGGAATGAATTATGCTCACAAAGCAAGTTTTACTGTACGAGGGTTAAAGAAAGACAAAAAGAGCTCCTAGGTAACAACCAAAGAAAAATAAGATGAGAGCAAACCTAGAGTATGTTTAAAAAGGAGAATGAAAATTACCTGGAAGAATGCCTTTAAGAACTAATTTAAACAGACAAATAATCTGAAGTAATTCTCCTTATGGAAAATTGTAATAAGAAGCTTAAAAATGTACAGAAAAAGTTAAGAGGGACACAAAAACTAAGCCAATGAGATACAAAGCATTACTAACTTCATGAAAAACAAAGAAGCCAACTTTTCACTTGAGTTAATTACACTAGTCAACTATGAACAATATCTGCATACTACAATGATGTAATGCTAAAAATAATTAGCAAAAATTGTACCTGTGGGGGATACGAGGAAAAGTGATGGCAAGGTAAAGGTGCCAAATCCTCAAAGACCATAATGTAATGTAAATGGACAGTTTCTAAAATAAAAGAAGACAGCAATGTGTATATATAACTTAACAAGATGAAAATATATAATAACCAGAAGGAAAAGGGAAAAGATTTAAAATGTCCAGGCATGGTGGCACACGCCTATAATTCCAGCATCTGTCAGGTTGAGGCAGGAGGACTGTCACAAGTCCAAGCCCAGCCTAGCTTCCATAGTAAGTTCAAAGCCACCCTGAACTGAACTATACTGCAAAAACCATCTCAAAAAAAAAAAAAAAAAAAAAAAAAAGGAATTCAGGCAGAGGGGTCAAGCAGCTACTCTCTTCTAATAGGCTTTCACAACTATTAGAATTTTAGGCTGGGTAGATTTTTGTATTTCTTTGACAAAACAAGAATTATTTTAAAAGAAACCATCAGCCACATTCATGTGGGTCCTGTTGACAATGTTTGTCACAATAACAAAAAGCAGAAACAACTGTTCAGCGATGTTATTGGTTGAACAAATAAAATTACATCTATAAAATATGACTATGTAATCATATTATGAATGTATATGGCCATGTAGTCATTTAAAATGATATTGTAGAAAGATATTTAATAACATGGAGAATTGCCTAGATTGTAAAATGAAAAACAACAGGTCAAAAACTGCTAATGAAGCACACATGAAAATATAAATGAGTATTTTAAAATTTTTCTTTTTGTGCTGTTGTTTTCGAAGTATTCTAAATAGTGACCTTGGAAGTAGAAAAAAAGTTAAAAAATTTAATGTAACTCATCATTAAGCCATATGTAATTTCTCCTGCCCCACTATATGTTATGGATGTCACTGTTAGAATACTAGTACAATCTGATATATAACTTATTTTTTATGTCTGTGTTTGTGCTGGATTTAATCCGTAGAAGTCAGGAGCAGGTACAATCTATCACTGTCCTAACAGTCCTCATTTACAAATGTCCAGTTTGCAATTGTTTGTGATACGATTTTTCAACCTTACACTGATACAAAGAGAATACACATCCAATAGACACCATACTTTGATTCTGAGTATGGATCTTTACCCAGGCAAACAACATGCAGTATAACCCTCTCTGGTGACACTGGGCAGTGGCAATAAGCCACAGCTCCTAGTCAGCCCCTCACCCACAAGTAGAGACAACCTCGGCCTATACTGTGCTGTTGCTAAACTGTGTCCAACAGATTAGGTGTATTAAGTTCAACTCTGACCTATGATCATTTCACTTTATGATAGGTTTCTTGGGACATAACCCCATGTTCAATCAAGGAGCATCAGAACAGGCTAAAAGGAAGAATATGCCTGGGCTTCTAAAAACAGTCCCCCAAAATAAGGAAATTCTACAGACAGTCTAGAAAAGAATTTTTTTTCTTAACTTTAAAAAGGAAAAAAGTCCTGACTGCTTTTGAGAAGAATAAACGTATAAACTATAAATCCTCAGGTCGGTGTTCTGATCAGACGATTCTTTATTCCCGCCTCGCAGACAGTCTCTCAAAGTGGCGTTGCACACTGACTTTGCTCCTTGTGTGAGGCCTTCGTAAGGCAATGTTCAAATGTAGGTTTTCAGGACTTCTTAACAGACCCACATTTATCATCCAGAAAATGTCATTTACTTTAGGATTTGTTACACAAAATATTAGTTATCCACAGTTTACCATAAAGAAATTAAAATTAGGATTATTTCTTTTTGTCAGTAGAGGATCTCCAAATAAAGTAGAAATTTAACAGTTTAATGGAAAAGAGATGTTTTTCATAGTGCTTCCCTTTTATTTAGAACCAGTTTCAAAATAACTAATAAATGAAGTAGCATAAATTCTAGAAACACAAATTTTTCTGGACAAAACCCCAAAAGTCAACTCACTTTTATATATAAAGAATTCTTAACTCTTTCCTCTTTACTCCTTTATAGGAAGAAATGTTTGGTACATTTCATAAAAAGTCACAAACTAATTCTAACATTTCATCTTGGTAGTGCTGTTTTATCCAGCACTGCTACTGCTACTTTTAAGCATGCTTTTAGAGTACATCATGCATGAGTAGGGGAAGTCACCAAGAACAGAATGTTATGAAGTAAAAGAGCTGTTTTATCTACCCTCACTCCCAGAGGTCTGAGTAGGCGGGCATAAGACAAGGCAAATGACCTTTTACAGAGTGAGGTAAAACTGTGTACTGAGTGATAACTGGTAATACTATTTATTTTAAGACATGTCAAATTCCTCAAAAAGTATCTTTCTCCAAGGAAGTTTAAGGTATGTGCTTTACTGACAAATTCAACAGGCTTCCTATATTGAGGAGTAATTCTTATTGTCAAAATCCTAAGTTTACAAGATGGTTTCAAAAGATTACATTCCCAGTGTCCGTAAAGGAACTCATGCACAATGCAGCTAAAGTTTGTACTGACTCCGTGTCTTTACCATATTATATTTAACTGACTTCTTCATCCAATCCCTTAATTTATTGTTTTCCTCCAGCAATGTATGAAAAAAATAATGGTTTAAAGCCTCCCAATACAAAACGCTCTTAAAAAATTAACAATTTTTTTATTTTAAAGGAATAAAACATTTTAAAAAACATTAAAAACTATACACAATTTCAAAACAAGATGATAGGAAATCAACAATGGTTGCTACATTGCATACTGTTACCTTCAAACCAGTTGTTCAGATTGCCAGACATAGGCACACAAAATTAATGAAAAATACACACTTCTCTAATGAAGAGATACTAATGGCAAATAAATACATGAAAAAATGTTCAACATCATTCATCATTCGAGAACTGCAAATTAAAACAACTGAGATTCCATCTCACCCCAGAAAGAAGGGCTACCATAAAGAAATCAACCAACAGCAAATGCTGGAGGGCTGTGGGGAGAAAGGAACTCTACTCCACTGCTGCTGGGAGTGTAGATTGGTGAAACCACCGTGGAAATCAATTTGGAGATTCCTCACAAAACTAGGATGGGAAGTCCCATTTAATCCAGGTGTTCCCCTTCTGGGTATTTTCCCAGAAGAATTAAAGACATCATACCACAGCGATATATGTGCACCCATGTTTATAGCAGCACAGTTTGTTATAGCTAAATCTTAGAAACAACCCAGATGCCCATCCACTGAGGAATGGATAAAAAAGTTGTGGTATTTTTATACAATGGAGTATTACTTAGCTATTAAAAAAGATAAACTCGAGGCTTTTGTAGGTAAATGGATGCAACTAGAGACCATACTCATAAGTAAAATAAATCGGACCCACATGTGTAAACATCATATTGTCTCCTTGGTGTAGGAACCTGAAAGACTAGGTAAAACTCAAAATGTACAATAGATGATAGGAAAGGGAAAGAAATTGCTCCAAGGAAGGAATGACTGGGATGAGGGAAAGAATAAAAAAAGAAGGAAGGCAAAATATAAATACAGATATGAGTAGCTGCTATGACTGTATTGCTGTTGTGTGATGGTGTATTGAAATGAATATTTAATGCTCACAGTTTTTTATGTTCTGATCAACTTTGCATGCTTGTGTCTGGTGGTCTAAGCAACTGATTTGAAGGTAACAATATGCAATGGAATTACAATGGTGAACTCCTACCATCTTGTCTAGTGAAACTCTGTATTATCTCTAATGTTTTATTGGAGAATTATTTTCTTATTCTCTTTAATGGTTTGAGCAATCTTTCATTCTTACATCTGGTAATCTGAGCAATGTAGTTGAGGACAGCGATATACAATGTAACAACCAATGTTGATCTGTATTAATTTGTCTTGAGGCCCTGTATCACTTTGAATGTTCTTGCTTCAATTTGTTTCTGTGATACTGGCATGCTGCTACTGTGCTATTTTTTTGTTTGTTCCTCATGTACTACTCTCTTTAAAATAAAAAAAAAAAAACTTTCAATAGACCAATAGGAATTAGTAGTACAATTATCTTAGCTATCTTGTATATATTTATACATATTTTTCCCTTTCTTTCTTTTCCTCCTTTCCCTCATCCCAGTTGTTCTTTTCTTTTGAGCAGTTTCTTTCCTTTTCACAATATCTATAGTACCTTTTGGATTTTATTTACTTTTTCAGGTGTAAGTACTATATTAAACATTAAGCAATTAATTTAGACATCTGGTTTCAAAAGCAATAATTAAAATCTAATGTCAGGACCTTTTACCTTCTTGCTAAGAATATAGAGACAGCAAATAAACTAAAAAAAAAAAAAAATGGTAAAAGGAAGACACTGCCAGCCCAGTATGTACTGTAAGAACAAACAAAAAAGCTAAAAGTACAAAAAATAATTAAAATTCCATTGCCAACGAAACAAAGACACAGCCGAAATCACAATCCACAAATTATTTTTTAAAAGTCAAATTCTGTGATATGTGGAATCAAGGGAGGAGTAATGCTGAGAGCCAAGCTGCACCCTCTCAGATCTCAGGAAGGATAAGGATTCCCTGAAATTGGGACTGTATTCACCCAGAGTAAGAGTGGTTTCTTCAGTAGGCATGTCTGTACCACAAAAGAACAGAGGAAAGCCAATAAAACATTATCACTGTACATTACCTAGCTTTCTAGCTCAGCATGATTGTCAAGTAGGGTGAAAGAGGGGAGAAGCAGCTATCACCACTTGCTCTACACTCACTAATGCACAGTCCTCAAAGTTATTGTGACCTTCACGGCACTGCAAAGTGAGTGACAGATGTGTCCAAAGCAACAGGGCTACATCCAGTGAGGAAGTATTTAAGATAACAAACCCAACAGAAGTAAAAACTGATGCTATCTATCCCCTCCCTCTAGTACTCATACACATGCATCTAACCTCACATTTTTTTTCAGGTTATACCCTGAAAAATAGACCTGAACACATTTAAAAATAAGTAAAAATCAGAAAGCAACAGGAAAAAAAAAAAAGGAAAATGTATTCAAAGCTACCAAGGGCTGGTATAAAGACATAACACATGAAGAAAAGAAAATGTAGGGGCTGGGGATTTAGCTCAGTGGCACAACGCCTGCCTGGCAAGCGTGAGGTTGTGAGTTTGATTCCTGGTACTGGAAAAATAAATAAATAAATAAAAATGAAGAAAAGAAAATGTGCTAAGGAATAGAACAATTTACACAAGTTTCTACAGTCTGAAAAAGAATGTGAACTACTTCAAAGTAAAAGGGTTCAGGAAAAACTATGATATATCTAAGAAAAGATAAGTTAACTAAAGGAGAAGAAAAAATAAAAACAGCACAATGGCTAGCAAAGCAGGAAAAAGCTAAAGATTGAAAAAAATAGAAACATAAGACTAAAGCCACAAATGAAGCAATACCACCACAATGGAAAACTAAAGTGAACACTCAGTACTAAAACATACAGGAAAGCAAGGACATGCATGAACAAAATAATGGAAAAAAATATTTCTGACACACGAAAAAAATCTCTACATATATAAATATTATATATATATATATATATATATATATATTATTTTTAAATGTTGGATATTGAACCAAGCACCTTTCAGGTGCTAATGATATGCTACACAGAACTACATTCTCAACCATACTTGATACATTTGCAAAAGAAAAAAGAAAAAATAATAAAACAAGGGAGAATAAATGATAACAAATAATAAAATAATGGTAGAAATATAATAGAAGAAAACTTTTACTTGGGAAGGGGGAAATTAAAAACAAAATCTTCAGAAAAAGTAGATTCAAAGCTATTAATACTAAGACAAATTCTTACTAGGTTACAGAATTTAAGAGAGACTGAATATTAACGTGAATTCTGTACATATCTAATCCAGGAGGTGATAAACTGGCTGGGCAACTGGGCATGGCCTGTCAATACAGAGACCCAGGAAATGCTCAGACAGACAGTTCCCAAAGCCCTCCACGCAGGATCAATCACAGAATGCCATCTTCAGTTCTTCTTGCAAGAAGTCAAACAGGTTTTTGACAGGATGGCCTTGACCTGACATAAGCCTAATCAGTGTGAGACACAAAAGGTGGCCACCATTAAACTCATGGCCACTGTGTTCTTTCAAAGTGGTCTGCTCTCACGCTATAGAGTGTACTTCTTTTCCTACTTTTAATTGGGCCCACTAGCTCTGCAGAGAATATTTTCATTCCTTACCTTTAACAAATGTAAAGCCTCACTACCTTTGTGCTTGTCTTGTCCAATTCTTTGTTTGAGACAGGAAGAACCTAGAAAGAGCCTCTAGGAGTCCCCAGAATACCAGAACCTAGAACATATCCAATTAGGAAAATGAACTCTGGCCTTGTACTTTTCCATAGCCACAGTCAGACGGAGATGTTAGTTGATGTCTTCAGAGTTGTAATGGAAAGACATGAAATCCCTTCAGATGGATTTGGCTGAGATGGTAAGCAAACTCTCCATAAAGATTAAAAGCAGCCTACAATTTCAAGTGTTCAATTATTTAATAAATGCAATGTCCATGAGCTCTTTAAAGAAAAAAGTATATACTCATATAAACAGATACATAAATATACGTGCGAATATATACATATATGTGAGTGTGTACAAAACCAAGATAATTTTCTGTTAATCAAATTCAGCACATAAGAAATAAACCAAAATAAAGAATTAAAGAATGAAGATAGTGAGATACATTTTGCTATAAATAAGAACTTATTTTATTTTTGCAGGATACAACGGTTCATGGTCCTCTGAATGAATGGGTCCTTACAGAAAGAAGCCATATCCAGTGTATCAGTCATATACAAGGTTGCTTTAATGCCACTCCCCATGATCAAGTGCAAAGAAGAAACTAAAAAGGTGCAGTATAGTCTAGAAGGTGAAAACTATGAAGAATCATTCCTACAGTCCATAGGCACACTGAAGAAGTAGGGTTCTTCCTTTTCACATCTTCCAAATTAGGACTGCAGTAAGTGAGTATCGGTGGGCATACCAGAAATAAGTGGCATTTCCCCTAGCCTCTGAATGTACTGGGACACGGCCACTGAGCCTCTCATTTCATGCAGCCAAATGGTCTTAGTACTGACTCCTTTAAAGAATGAGTACACACCCTGGGATTTTGCTCTCCAGGCATATATAACACACCAGTCTTGTAAAACACAACTAAATTAATAAAATATTCTTACATTTCAAAGACTGCACTTAAAATAAAATCCAAACAATAATCAAGTTGTGTAAGCCAACTTAATGGTATTCTATAGCATTCAGTGTCTTTCAGTCTACTGACCAGAGAAATTTATTTTAAAATAATATATGGCAATTGTGTGAGTTCTCTCATCTTCAGTTCTCCAGAATGGAATTTTCTCAGAGAAAATTCCCTGATACAATTTACCACAATTGGAAAAAAATTAGTAAGTAAGCACTGAATGTCTTTAAATATAAAAACTATGTAACTGGGCAAATCAATTATAAAAGAGAATGTAAATGTTTCACAACTTAAAGTAAAATTTTAATATTAAAAATTAAGAGGTGGAAAAAGGGAAATTGCTAATTTCTTACTTTTCATAGTAGGAAAAAAAACAGATGATATTAGTTAACTTTTAGAGTGTAATCCTGATCTCTTAATATTTTCATAAGTTTTCATTCAACCTTAGTGAATTTACTTAGCAATTTCTTATTGTAAGAGATCATATTTAATTATCATAATTCCTTTAGTTTTCAAGCCAGGTGTGGTGCTGCACACCTGTCATCATAGCACTGGGGAGGCTGAGGTAGGAGGATTGCTGTGAGTTCAAGACCACCCTGGGCTACAAAGTGAGCTCAAGGCCAGCCTGAACCGCAAAGCTAGACCCTATCTCCAAAAGACAAAAACAAAAAAGGTTTCTGTTTTCTTTAATTTAATTTCCTTTAGTTTTCTTTAATTTCTTTTACATCTGTTAAAAGCAAGTAATGCTACTTTTATTTTATTTAAACAAAAATGATATACAGAATGATCCTATCCTTATAATTACTTTCCTATTTTCCCAACTATAAATCTACGTATGTGTATGGGCATATGCAGGTGTGGATGTGAGTGTAAGTGCGGGTGTGTGGGAAAGAGACAGAAAAAAATGTGTAGAGTGATGTTGCAGATTATAGTGATTATCAGTGTGCAGTAGTATTCATTTTTTTTAACTTTCATCCTTTTCTTATTGGTTATAGATTTTAAAAGATCTTCATGTTAAGAACTTGGTAGGACAGTACCATGAAATCATGAATCTGATTCAGAATAGCACGTCACATATGCCTCCACGTATTTCTGTCCTTACTTATTCATTCCCTCACTCTTATTCAACCAGTAACTAGTGCCCACTATGAAGAAGAAATAAAATGAACACAAAATGGCCTTAACCATCTTAACTAAATGCCATCACATGCTTAATAAAAGTTTGTACTAGATAAATATAAAACATGTTGTGTTCTAATAAAAGGTATTAATCATATAAAATTTAAAATCTGAAAAATTAATTACCACTAACAAAATTTAAACATTTAAACTGTACTTAGAGAAGGGTGGATTTTCTAATTGGCTATATAGTACACTTGGGATTTTTTTTTAAACAGCCATCTTATTCCACCCCTTAATTATTCAAATAGCAAAACCTAAATAGATATGGCATTTCAACATAGTAGTAAAGGGCTTAAACTCTCCTACTGTGGAAGAGAACCACACTTCTCCTTCTAGGAAAAACTATCCTCTCGCAGTACGGTTTCTTGTTGTTCGATACCTCCCACCTCGGGGTATTCCCTGGAGTTACCTCCCTCTGTACAACCTAACAGTCTAATGGACTTTCTGGCAGGAGGGGGAATTATAATGCCTCTTTAGCACATTTTGGCCTATGAACACGTTCAACCAAGTGCCACAGTTCTAATTCTTCACTGTGTTGTTCTTTTCAAGAGATAATCACTAAGAATTTAACTGAAGGAGTGCTAGAGTCACTATAGAACACAGAAACTATTTATCAGAACTATTCTAAATTTCAGTAGAGGCAGGATAAAGTTATATGCAAAACCCAAAATGTTTAAAAGTGTGTATATTTAAAAATAAAAATGTGTATATTGATACATTGATTTACATCCATTTGTGCTTTGAGAGAAAGCCCAAGATAACATGTCTTTAAAAAGGTTAACTATCACTTCCCCCAACTGCTTTTTTGGAAACCCACATAATTAAGGACACTTGTTAGCTGGGTCTCTACATAGGCCTTACAAGAAAGTGGTAAACATTCTCAGAGACGATGACAACTGCAGGTACACATTAGGAAATGCTAACAAGTATACTATTTATACAATTCTAAGAGCTCTTAGAAGACTCCAAAGTATTTTGAAGCATTCTTTGAAACTTGAGTAAGTACATTTAGCACCAAAATATAGACTTTCTGCAAATATGCATAAGCGGCGAAATGCACACATCTTGTCATGTTTGAGAAATACTTTGCTGTTAGACAATGTGACTGTGTGTCCCCTTTTTCAATTTTATTTTATTTCATTTTATTTTATTTCATTTCATTTCATTTTGTTTGGGGGATTTTTGCCCCATGATTGTTCATACCAATGTAGAACCCAGGGTGAGGAGAGTGAAACTGACCCATTCACATACCTTTGATGAAGCAACACCCCATTTTCTCTCCATAAGAAAGGGTGGAGGGCCGGGATAGAGCTCAGAGGCACAAGCATCTGCCTGGCAGCACAAGGTCCTGAGTTTGATTCCTGATACCAAAAAAGTGGGGGGGAGGTGGAAGGAGAAAAAGAAGAGAAGAGAAGCATTAACAAGATGGGAAGTGAAGTTTTAGGCAGAAGCAAGAATGAGACACAAGGATTTGACGTGCACTGTTCTCCCATAGAATGGTGATGGAACAGCGATGACAGAGACAGACAGAGAGAGACTAAAATAAGTCATAAACCGGGTACAGAATGTAAATTTGCAGGTACCACCGGCCAGCTTGGAAACCAACATTCACTACCATTGCCACAGACAACGGGACATGTGTCATGGTTTGTGTCTGGATGTTCCCCCAAAGCTTCATGCAGTCATGGGGTAGGCTTCTAGAGTTTATGATTGATCCATGGTCCAATGCTGGAATTATAGGTGTGAGTGCTACACCTGCCCTGGGGCGGGCAGACTGCATACAATGTCAGGGAGGGAAAGAGGCTGCTTGCCCCTGATCCTCCCTTTTGCTCTTGTTGATTTTGCCATCTTCCGCCACGAAGAACTATTGCCCTCTGCCATGTGCCACTCTGCCTTGTAGCCAGCCAAGTATGGACTGAAAACTCCACAAACTGTGAGCTAAATAAACTTTTCCTTCCTTAATTCTGGGCATCAGGGATTTGTTTCTCGAAAACAAGAGAAAAGTAACCAAGACAACATGGCTGCTGGGTTCCTCCTCCTTAGGATGTCAAGCACGGTACTTGCTGTCGAAGTTGCTGTTCTGAGAAGATTTAGGCAAAGTTTCTAACAATGAAGCATAATTAAAAGAGAACAGTTTTGTAGTCATGTAGACTCAGGCTCATCATACAAATTTAGTTCTAGTTACAACTGCTTCAAATCTACGAGTTTCAGTTTCCTCATCAACAAAATGAAAATTAACCAAAATTACTCCACAGGACTGTCAGCAGCAATAGTTAAAATGATATGTGTAAACACCTGTACATTGTTTAGCAGGAATAAAACACATTTTCAACATATATCCTCTTCTCCCTATGTCCTTCTTCACACTGTTCTTCACCTAGTCCAGTAAGATCTAAGACACTCAAAACTGTACTTGTCCTAGCACTAACAAGAAATGCTACTTACTTAAGTTCTGATACAGACTTTTTGAATACTGTACACTGGCACAAGTGACCCGTGAGGGCCCCTTTCCCTTCCATGGAATGTATCAGTCAGCACGGAAAGGAATACATGTACATAGTACAACAGAGTCTGGGCCTGGTGTCCTCACATCTGGGTCCCCAGCATGACTCCACTAGGCGTGTGCTCTATGGAAAATTACAGTTGCCCTGGGTTTCCATTTCCTCATCTAGAAAACGCAAGTACTGAACTAGACTATGAAGGTTCTGGCTTTAAAAATGGTATCCTTCACCTAAGAATCGCTTGAAATTCAACTGGACCAGGTATTAGAAGAGGCAGAAGAAATAAATATAAGGTCCCTCTAAAAATAAAGAATGGGCAAGCTGCCACAAGAAAAAAGACAAATATATAACAATCAAAAAGAGAGTTCTGCTTACATATGGCATAAGCACCATGCTAGAACAATTACACAATAATATAAAGAGAAATATAATAAAATAAAAATACTTTGTCTAAAAAACTGGTTGAGAGAGGAAGTTGTAAAAACAGCCTGAACTAAGAAGTAAGATAAGAGTAAAAAGCAGAACTGAAGGTCTCAATCAAGTGTCCTGTTCCTCATGTTTAAAAGGCAGAGAGTAACAGCTAACATTTATTTGTCAAAACACAAAAAGTACAAATAAAAATACAAAGAGGTTAAATAAGATGACCTCCTAAAGGGTCACTAAGAGCCAATATTTATGCTCTTCTTAGGACATTAACAGTTGGATATAGATAACAAAAATGCAAAAGATAAAAGAAGACACCACTGGAGGAAAAGAGAATTGGGCTGAAAGTAGTCTGGCATGCAAACTCTTCAACGCAGCACGAATGACCTCTGCAATGTGGTCCCAACTGCGATCCTTACTTCTCACATCCTACAATGAGTGAAGTTCACACTTACGGCTACACTGGGCTACTCACCATTCCCTGATGTTGGCCCCAGGTACCAGAAAATAAGGGAATGGGTCAAAATGATAAAAAAAAAAAAAAAAAAAAAAAAACTCCCTTGTTTCCCAGCTAAAATGTCCTAGTAACTTGACAGATATTTCACCAGGCCTCCAGGGAGAATGGACTTGACAGATATTTCACCAGGCCTCCAGGGAGAATGGATCAATCAGAAGATATGGGAAAGGGGGCTGAAGAGGCTGATCTGCAAAGGAACTGGGAAAGCCACCTACGCCAGTGCAGTGTAGACAAGTTCAAGCTAAACCACAGGAGGGCCCTCTTGGTTGATCGGACCTGAATCACACGACTTCCTTGGCAAAGCTATTCCTATCGTAACATGGCCTCAAGCTAACCCAGCTGAGAGACACCTCTTCACAAATGTCCTTCCTGGATTTCTTTCCATGATCCATAGGAGGTCTTCTGGCAGTGTGGTTACCCCTGTTTCTTGCTAGAAACAAGAGAGTGCACTTGTCAGAAATGCTAGGTCAACTTCACAGTTATATTTCTCAATCAGCTGACCTGCAAATCAATAAGCTGGCTTCCCAAGAAGCTTTTCAAGACAGCAAAGTACTGATCTGCCAAATCAAGCCATCTGATCTGCCTGACAGTTGGGAAATTACTAAACTGACAAACACAAACATACATATAGAATCTGTATATCAATTGCTAAGAGCATGGCTAATGAGAGACCGTTCCTGAGAAAGGCTCACTCCAAAAGGGCCCAGCACATCAACTGTCTGAAAACGTAAGGTCAAACACCAAACCGTGGATCGAGATGAGCCAGTCCCGGAAGTACACTGGCAGCCGCACATCCTTTTGCATAACCCTGCCTTTAATGTTCACACCACAGCACATGGTGCGCACACTTGACTTCGTTCTTCTAGACATGCAATATTTCATCTTTCTAGAACATCTTTCTCCCAGTTTTTCCTGCTTGCAGACCTCGATCTCCTCCTTTAAAACACAGTTCAAATGTCAGTTCTGTCACATTTCCCCCAATCACTCAAGTAAAGTCAATCATATCCTTCTGAATGCTGTCATCACAACCGGGAAACAGCTCTCTCCACCAGCGCGAGAGGTCTAATTGGCTTACCCACCAGCTGCGTATGTCCATCCACACCAAGGCACACATCTATAGTCACAGCTCCTATCACGGCGCCTTCCATATTCCAGCTCCTCAGAAAGTGTTAGAATTAGAAAGTAAAGATCTGGCCAGGACAGGAAAAGAAGTTGAGGTAAAATAACAGGTAAAGAAGTGGAGGTGAAAATAGTATGACTGAAGACAGGAGAAAGTAAGACCAGGCACAATTTGGGTGAGAAGGGGACAAGGTCGAGAGCAGAGAGGTCATAGTTGAGCGTTACTGGAGAAAATAATGGAGAGTTAGAAACAAACTAAGGAGGGCCCTGAAGGTCAATAAGGAGGTGTAAGCGTGGGTAAGAAGGCAAAAAGAAGTCACAGTAAGTTCTTAGAAAGGAGTATCACCAAGAATTTGGTAAACAGCAGAAGGGGCTGTAAAAAGAACCAGGGATTGGGAGCAAGGGTGTGAATCACCCCCGACACATATTCTCACTCCATCACAACTAACAACTACAGAGTTATTTCACTTGTGTAAGCCCCCATTCCTTGTTTTATAAAAATGTCCCTGCCTATAGGTATAGCAGTCTCCACCTTGCACAGTAGTTTGGGGACCATTAGATGGTATGTAGCACAATAACTGCAAGACTGTTCCTATGTGCAGCAGTACTACTGCAGTACCCATCCACTAGGACTGGCTTAATGACATGAACACAGCAATGCAAGCAAAGCAAATTGAAGGAGAGGATGGAATTTCTAAGATCTTTACAACAGAACGTTACAGTAGCTATCTGTCCGAAGCACAGGCACTACATAGTCTTAATATCACACTGCCCTCAGCTTCCGTGATGCCCACGCCTTAGCCTTAACCCCTAACTCAGAGAAGTCACCACTTCTGTCAGAACCTGTTCCTGACCTATAAGCTAGGAAAATAAACTCAATTCTTTTCTATTACCACAAATGGTTTGTACTATTATATTCATTCAATAGTAATATAAAATAGTGTATGTTTTTCAAAGTAAACTATAGAGTACTTTGAGACAGAGAAGGGGATAAATACCATGGCAAATTTCAAGAATGAGTAAAGAACATTAAAGACACTGGGAGATAAGGGACACGCCATAAAAGGAACTAAATAAATGAGGCTCTGAGAATTACCAGCAATGTTCATCAGGGTGAGAGTTACAAGAAAGGACAATATATCTATGATTCAAATGCAAAGCAAGTAGTTATAAAATTCAAAATACACTGAGTAAATACCTAACAAAGGAAAAGGACACAACCCACTTTAATATCTAGGTGACAGGTATTACAGGAAGAAGAGTGGGTAGTAGAGTTCAAAGGAAACTGTGCTGCCCCTGTAACTGAAAAGTCAACGTCATGTGGCATTAACATGTCAAGCAGATTGGTAACGGAGAGGGAAAAAAATCAACATTTGGCTAGAATGTAGTCACCACTGACCTTCAAAAGCTCAGTTCTAGTACAGGGGTGTGACCAGTCAGACTGCAAGGATTAGATCACAATTCTGTGATCCTAATATGAAAAAGCACTTGCCAGTAAACTGAAGGTGAAATTCACAGGTAAGAAAAAAGCACACTTAATAACTGAAGACGAGAGAGACTTTATCTCAAGAAAGTTTTTTAGAATTTTTAACACTTCCGCTGGAGATACAGGACTTTGGTTTTTCAAAACCTCCCAAAAGAGCTATGTAGAATATATGGAAGTTAAATGCTGGTGCAACTAAAACACAAAAAGAGGTAAATTAGTCCTAACAGTGATGTAACCTTTGATTACAAGAATGCCTAAATGCTAAAGAAAGACATCTGAATAACTGTTATATCTACTAACTGTTGCAGTGCTTTGGACAGAATGTTTGTGTGCCTCAAAATTCATGACATGAAGCCTAATGCCTAATGTGATGGTACTTGGAGGTGGGGCTGTTGGGACACAATTTAGAACCTGAGGCAGGTGCCTTCATAAAAGAGATTAATGCCTTTATAAAGGAGGCCCAGGAAAGTTACTCCCTATTTTTTTTTCTGCTGTGTGAGAATACAAGAAAACGGATGTTTGTAAACCAGAAAGTGAGCCCTTGGATATCTTCCAGCCCTTGACCTTGGACTCCCTGGCATTCAGAATTGTAACTAATACATAGCTGTTGTTTAAATCACCTAGTTGATGGTGTACTCATTATGGAAGACTAAATTAAGACATATAGGCAAGTCACAGTACACATGGATGAGTGAATGAATTCCAGATTACCATAAAAAGGTTAAATAATGTCCCTATGTTACATTTAATAAATAAACATTTGTTTCTACTGGCCCTAAATTGTCATTTCTTAATGCTTATTTATATCTTGGTAAGATACACAAATATCTTTTTTATAGTTCCATATGTAAGACTCACTAATTGATATTTAATTTAAATAATATAGTTACTTTCAATTCAATTTAAAATTTAAAGTCCCAAAAGATCACTGTAAAATAGTATTAATTCTAAAAATCATAATGGCTGAGTAAAACTCCCTTAAGTATCTTAAAGCTCCCAGGACCTAACCTGAGGTAGGCCTCCGAAAGGGAAGATCTACACCTAGAAGAAAGCCCGCACTGCAGTTAAGGTGATGTCATTATAGGACATGATTTGGAGGAAGGACTGAATGTACTCTAAATGTGGGAGGAACATGATTTGTTGTAGGCAGAGGATGGACTGCGTTTTCTAGGTATGGCTGCAATAAAATACAGCATCCTGCATTCTCTTCTAGAGGGACAGCGATGCTCCTCTCACTGAGGACGTCTGTTTCCCCTTTCGAAGTGCACTTCAGTGGGCTGCGGTGAAGGCTCACCACAAGAACAGAATGGAGTGGTGCTATGCGATTTCCAAGACTAGTCTATGCAAGTCCATCGATGTTGGTGCCTTGCTGAGGAAACTAGCAAGGAGCCAGGCTGAGGAAGCCCAGGCTACAAGGAGAGACCATATATAGATGTTCCAGCTGGTGGCACGAACTCAAGATCCCAACAGAATGCCAATATCAACAGATATGTAAGGTTAAAAGCCTCTGAGGAGATTCTGGCCTCAGTCACTCTCGCTACAAACGTAAGAAATTCCCCAAGTAAAAATAGCTGAGCCTCCATCAGCCACTAGAACTATAAAAGATAGTAAGAAAGTTAACTGCTAATGTCTTTTAAAAAGGTGAGAGAAGGTAACAAACAGGTTCTGTTTACATGTCAGTCACCTAATTTCACAAACATGGGTTATCTCAAAGTCAAATTTTTAGTATTATAAGATCTTACATCATGTTAATAAATACAAATATAATGCAAAAATGCAGCTAAGTGAAATAAATCAGGCAGACAGACTTAAATATCACATGGTTTCTCTTGTACGAGAAACCCAAAATACAAGTCAAGACTAAACCAAAAGATAGGTAACAGGAAGAAGATGGAACTTTCTCAAGTGGAAAGGAATCAAAAGATGGACAGAGGGGAGAGAGAGAAAGAAGGGGATGCAGATTTGAAAGGGAATTAAGATGTGTCAGCTTCCCACAAGGAATGTAAACATTATGTACCACAAACATGTACTAGGAAAAAAAGTTTTAAGTAAACTGCGTTAGAGATTTGCAAAAAAAAAAAAAAAAAAAGTAATTTGAGCCAATTTTATCATTCTTGCTCCCAATTCTACAAAAGTACCAGTTTCAACATACAGACGCTATAAAGCTGGCTCTTTTTTCATTTTGAACAGTGGAAATACATCAAAGCAAAACGACTGAAGAACACATACTGTGGACCAGAAAAAGCCAAATTTCCCTGACCCTAAGGTCTAGTGAGAAAGATCACTAAATCAGAAGTCAGAAGGCCAGGCTTTAGTCCAACTCTTCTTACAAAAACACATTTGATTACTAAGCTACTCAATGTCTACATTTAGCAAAGTAAAGTCTCACCTATCCTATCTGCTTTCAAAAGTGTTGTGCTGATAAAATGAAAGGGCATAAGTAAGAAATATAAATAATACTTGTAGAGCATTATAAGTATACACATATACACACAGTGCTACTCAAATATGAAGCAATAAACCATTAATCATTATTTTATAATATAGATGGTTATTTTAATTACTCCATATACTATGTTTCTATGTAACAGATTTTTTTAATATTATATTACTACTTTATTTCAACTATTCTCCATATGTTAATGGAAATACTTAGTTTCAAATGTCAATATAGTAAAATCCTGATAATCTACTGGGACTGCTTCCCTGTTTATAAAGTAATCGATCCAAAAAAAGGTATTATCAATTAAATTCAAATCAGATAAAATATATTTATCTTTACAGATCTGATAATAGAATTTTAGTAATAAAATTATTATTTATCTATATAGCTTAGCAGAGCTCACTTTATCTAAGATTGTAAGCACTCAATATTTTCCCTCTTATATGTCTGAAATCACCCCCATCATACAATCCTAATTCTTAATTCTTTTCCAAGTAAAACAGGGCCGGGGATACAGCTTAGCAGCAAAGCACCTGCCTGGCAAGTGCAAGGTCCTCAGTTCAATTCCTGGTACCAAAAAAAAAAAAAAAAAAAAAACTAGAACAAAACTACCTAACTATGTTTGTTCATCAGATGGTTCAGCATTTAACTTGATAGAAAGGTTGAGTGGAAAGATTTTCTTTACATTTTCAAACAGTTTTATCTATTCTACAAAGAAAGTAACTCAATGAAAATAGTTATTAGATAAAATTATCATGTCATAAGACATGACAGTAGTCACATGCATTTGAAAAGCACCTGAAGTGTGACATTATTTGCTCACACTCTAGAAATAAATATATAATCCATGCTGCCTTCTTAACCACTACAATCTACATACTGAACAGCGTGGCTAACTGATATTATTTTACCAGCACACAGAAGGAACTAGATCAGCCATTTGGAGACTAAACAGTTCAGTTATCCATTTCAGAACCTGAGGCCCTCAGAGAACAATCTTAAAGCTAAATATAAATATGGAGTAGAGATATTTTACCTCTCAGCAACTTGCCTACAAAAGGACTGAAAAAATCACCTCTAAATTTTAAATAGCTTGCCACTGCCTGTAATCCCAGTCACAAAGAAGACTAAAGCAAGAGAATTACAAGTTTGAGGATAGCCTGGTCAACGCAGGAAGACCCTATCTCAAAAGAAAAGTAGTAAAAGTCTAGGAATGTAGCTGGATAGTAGAGAGCATCCCCAGCATGCAGGAGGTCCTTGGTGTAACCAGCAGTACCATTTCCCTCCCCAAAAAAGAATTTAAGTATTTCAGAATACACAATATAAATGCATACATTTAGTATAAGATAGTAAGTAGAACTGAGATGAAATCTGAAAAATATTTCAGTACCTTTTTTGGAGTGCTCTTTACAGAATGCCATCTTTCAAAACCTCCCCCTTCAGTTCCTCAATCCTTGGCAATTTACCCCTTTTCTTAAGAAATTACACTGAGTAAGCTGGGTAGTAATAGTGAGAAAGGAAGATGAAACAAACTATTACACTACGTTGGCATCAATGGGGATCTCTGGTCTAAAACTGCTTGGCAATCAATAAATTATAGCTGAAAGAGAAAAAAATTTACAGGGGAAGCTCCTAGAATCTCTCCCTGACCACACTGCCTACCCTCTTTCCCAGAGCTAACCACTTGACTAACATGTATATCATTCCTCTCACTGACTAAATATCATCTACCTGTGACTGCTTTTAAGAAATTAAACTCCTTATGCCCACAGGCTGTGTTTGATATCATCTTCTGTGTAGCACCTAGTAATTAGCAGACTGCAATCATTTAAACACTACAAATAATTCTAAAGAAAAATTAATAAATACTTAGTAAAACTAATCAAACAGAACATACATTAACACAACAGGGAAAGAGAAGCAAGAATCTTCCCACTTATGAAACTCAGCTATGTGCCTATTGTGTAAATTTGGTCCAAATATTGAAATGCTGAAAACCTAAATTTTAATTTAGAATGCTGAATAAAATGTAAAATGGCAACCAAAATTTTGGTGTAGAAAATATATCTTTAATTCAAACAACTCTCTATAAACTCAATAATTATAATTTATTCTAGTTTGTTTCACTACATTAGATATTATATTTCTGTATTCCCTAGGCAGCAACAAATAACACTATGCATGAGGACTGCTGTAATTACATGCCAGAAGAGACAGACCAGCACCCTCACACTCCACATGCCCCTCTGTGGCTCCTGTATACCCCATATGTTGCTCATAAAACTGTCTGAATCATACCTATGAGACAGTTGTAGTGATAGAATATCGGTCTGCTTGGTTTTTCACAAGGCAAACTCTATCACAAGAACTGTTACAAACGCAAATTTTAAGATTAAAGGAAGTACAAATATTCATTATATATATGCATCTATCTCTGTATGTGTACAAAGACAAAGATATACAACACTTTGGAACATTAAGAAGTTGCACTAAAACTCCAATTCTACTTTGTGATATTTTAAACTTTAAAATGACCATATTAGCTGTAAAGACACATTTAAGATTCTGATAATCAACTAACAGCACAAAATGCAAGGAGTAAGTCATGCATTATTTCTTCTTGTTATTAATATGATCAATGTAAATATTTATGTTGGGCGGTACTGATCTAATAGTTAAGGGAAGGAACAACCTTCAATATGAAGAAAGTATCTAACCCGCTATCACCACACTTCACCCCCGCCGTGAGTGTGCTCAAAATAACACAAACCATTTACATTACAAAATGTTTACATGAGTTCAGGTTCTAAGACATCACTTCAACAAGCGTATATACATTTTTTAAATTGTCAAAAATAAGGAAACATAGCAGCCCACCAGGAATGGCACATCTCTATACTTTAATGTAAAACTGTGTCTTTAAAGATACAATGACATACTCCAATAAAATATATTTATTCACTGTAAGCTAAGTAAATACAAGATTTAGGGCTTGTAAAATACTGTACTTTAAAAATGACTTCACCCACAAAATGTATTTTTCTCTTTCATATGGAACATAGCTCCCATCAACACTGCTAGATAGGCATTTTCACTTTCTTCTCTTGAAACTATCATCTTCTCTAAGAGGACAAAGGTGCTAATCATTACATCCTCTAGCACTTTCCTTTCTGAAAGTGAAGACAGACACTGTAGATTTGTTCTTAACACTCACCCAAACCCATTTTACTGTGTCACAGAACATAACAGTGAGTACAAAGCTGAAGGGGACTTCAGTTAATCACTCGTGCAACTTGGGATCTACATCCCTAAATTACCCAAACAGAAACACTCCTGGAAGACTAGAAGAAAAAAAAAAGCAACAGAAGTATCAACCAAACAATCAGATCAACAATAATAGTGGACGAGGTGATGTTTCTTCTGCGGCCAACAGCAAAAAACGAAATTCCTCATTCACCACCTTCCAAACGTAGGCAAGGGCAGCGTGGTCCTCAGACAAGAGAAAGCCGCAGCATCCTCTGCAAGCCAAGTGAAAGGTACAGCTGCAGGAGTTGTTCCTAGGACTCAGCCTGTAGTCTACTTCTTCTGCTGCTCTCCAAAAGATCCTGTCAGTGACGGTGAACCTCTTGGAGCTTTCAATGATACAAACAGTCCGCTGCGGCAAATGTGCCATAGGTTCGCCACCAGTTATTACGCCTTACTAAATCCACTCATCTTAAATCACTATAATATTTCTGTTGTCTACCAGAAAGGCATTTGCAAAAGAAGGGCAAACTGAACATATAAAATAAATTTTCAAATACTATACCAAATCTAAGTCCGAAAAATACAGCTACAGGTGTACTGCAATGTGAAGATACTTAAACCACTGAGCTGCAAAACTGTTAAAATGCCACATTTTATTATGTTTATTTTTTTAGTATAAACATCATTTTCATAAGCACACCAAAAAAATCTATACAGTCCAAGAATCACAAAAGCTGAGAGTTGTTAAATCAAAATAAGTTTGGCTTTGTTGACTTACTCCTTTTCAAGTAAGTCGCTTAGCTTCTAGTCTCCAAGTGGAAATGTGGAAAAAAAAAAACAAATATTAGAATAAGACAGATACTAAAATCCTGCAATGTGAGAGGGGTTGGGGGGCAAACAATAATTTTGCAAAAATTACCATATCCCTACCTGAGCCAAGTGCTTTACATATATTTTCATTTAATCTCTATAGCAACCCTTCAAGGTAGATGTAAAAGGTTTGTTTTGTTTTGTTTTGTTTTGTTTTGTTTTGTTTTGTTTTGTTTTTAGTGAAAAAAATGAAGGAAAAGCTAAACAACATGCTCAAGGTAGATTAGCCAGAGAATGGTGGGGCACTGACAGATCCAGATCTGTGTGACTCCAAAACACTGGTTCTCCCTACACCATATTTCCCTTCTGAGCATCATAGCCACAGTGCTCAGCAGGCAAAGGCTAATTAAATTATCCACTGCATGATGGAATCATCACAGAGCCAGGAAAGCAATTCCTGAGAAGTGTCACCTAGACCACTAATATAGTATGCCCTGTAGAGTCAAGTGTGATGTTCAAGTACAGAAATAACTACATGGCGATTATTATAATGATAATATCATCCAGTTACCATTTACAGAGTGCCTATTATGCTTAAAGTCCTGTACTTCATATACATTATTTCTGTTAATCCCCTGAATATCCCAGTCAGAAATGCACAGTAGGTGTTGCTTTCATTTTACAGCAAAAGAAAATGAGATGCAGAAGGTAAGAACTCTGCCAAAGATTCCTGCTCAAGTCAAATTTAGAGCCAGGATCTGAACCCAAGTCTCTAAACTGCTCTAGCATGTGAGCAGCAACTACACCTTATATTTCCTTTTATCCTGTACAGAGCTAAATGCTGGATGCAGATAAATATTCACAAACAAGTGATTTTGCTTTGAATTTTGGGATACCAGATGTACATGAAAAAGTTGCATAACTTCAGCAGACTAGCATAGGCAAACAGCAGTGAAAAGACACAAAGATCGATGTCTTCACAGGGAAGAGGGAAATGACCAGCTGATGTCCCGTTTTCTCCACACTCTTTGAACCTAGCCTACTCCCTGCCTCACTAACCTACCACAGGAAAAGAAGAGCTCCTGAAAAGTGCCACACTTGCTCTCTCAATCCTAGCACACTGTTAAAACTACGCACAGCACGTCATCCTCAGATAACTGCACGAAGTTCAGAAAATCCTGTAGAACAGCCCTTCGCATACCTGCTTCAGATCAGCTGGGAGGCTTATAGAAATAGGCTCCTAACCCTCACCGTCACATTCGCATTCACTAGGTTTGGGGAGGGGCCAAAAAAATCAGCAAATCTAATAAGCTCCTGGGGGACACTGACTTACTCTAGTTTTAATTATGACCACCACCCTAAAACTTCATGAACTTTGGTGGATTCTGCACACCAATTTCAGGCATCAAATTATAGTGGCAATTGGGAAGATAGTATTTACCTCTTCTTTGATATACAGAGATACAAATTATAAATAAACCAGAAGATAGCCAAACAGCAGAGAGGAGGCTAGTACAGCGCCTACACAGTCTATACGCAGACACTCAATGAACCCGCAGAAAGTTAGTAAACACTTAAACACATGTAAAAAAAAAAAACAACCCATATGTAACATGCATTTTTTGGAAGTTATAGGGTAAGATATATGGTTGGGGTAAGGAAGCAAAATGTGGAAAAAAATTAGGGAGTACACAACTAACTTGTGGAACCAGCACACAGAGAAAACGTTACCCTAGACTTCTATAAAGCCTTGTATTTTGGTAAAAAGTACGCATAATTTTTAGTAAAATAACATTAACAAGTGTTTTTCAGATGATCAATACTACCCTGAGCAGCATAAAAAGTTAATAGCGATAAGAATTCAGTACATTCTCAGATGATAATAATGAACTACAAAAAGTCAAGAAAATCTAAGAAAACACATACACAGAGATGGAGCCACTGTTCTCTTTTGCTTATTGAGAGAGAAACTTACTTATTTTGTATCATTATGACAAACCCACCCATAAATGGAAACAGTAGCTTGTGGAATTAACACAAAACATAGTCCTGGTCCTAAACCACAGGTGCTAGGGTACATAGAAAATTCAGTCTTATAAAACAAAAACACTATCATTTAAAATTATATCTTAAACCAGGAGTGGTGGTACACATCTGCAATCCCAGCACTCTGGAGGCTAAGCAGGAGGATGACCACAACTTCAACACCAGCTTGGGCTACATTGTAAGTTCAAAGCTAGCCTGAAATATACAGTGAGATCCTGTCTCAAAATTAATTAATTAATTAAAATAAAATAAAATTATATTCCAGTGAAATTAACAGCTTATATAATGCATCCTTCCATTAAACAAAAAGCACTATGTGATTTTATTTGTGTTTGTGTCAATTTAATTGACATCAAGGCCCTTATAACAGAAAAGCAACTATAAAGAAAAATTTTATAAATTTAACATTAAAAATGTAAAACTTCTAACCAGGCAGAGTATCAAGAGCCTGTAATCCCATCTACTCAGGAAGGTACACAGGAGGATCACATGCTCCAGGCCAGCCTGGGCAACTAACTTAGCAAGATCCCATTTCAAAACATAATTCAAAACTTTTGCACAAAAGAACACTTCATACACAAAGTGAAAAAGACAATGTACAAACTGCAAAAATGTATTTCTCTAACACACAATAAGCAGTGGAATAAACAGCAAATGAGAAAATGGGAAAAATGTCTATAAATAAGAAAAAGTAAAACAGGTAAAAGACATGAACAAGTAATCCACTGAAGAGAAACTTTCAATGACTAGTAAACACACAAAACGATGCTAAATATTAATAATGAACAGAATAATGCACAATACAATCTATAAGATTCCTATCAATCAGAATTTTTTTTAAGTCTGATAGTATTAATGTTACCTGTGAGACAATGAAACAAGAATTATCTGTCACTTCCAGGAGAGAATAAACTGAACTTCATTGAACAAGGCAATGTCTATCAAAATCAGAGATTCCATTCACTACAACTCAACAAATCCACTTCACATATAATCAGAGCCACAGAAACTCACACAGTGTACAAAATATTAATACATGACTATTTATAGGAGCATTACTACAATGGGAAAAATGGAAGATAACCTCAAAATTCCCAACAGCACAGAAGTTCAACAGAGGTACAATAATACATATA
Organism: Chinchilla lanigera; assembly: GCF_000276665.1. Classification (NCBI taxonomy): domain Eukaryota; kingdom Metazoa; phylum Chordata; class Mammalia; order Rodentia; family Chinchillidae; genus Chinchilla; species Chinchilla lanigera. Next base: position 10,662,959 of record NW_004955440.1, read on the forward strand.
TTTAGCCCCCCTCAAAATCACTGAATTCACTGTTCAGTGCTGTTATGACATGAACTGTGTCCCCTAAAATCCATATGCTGAAATCCTAATCTGCTGTACCACACAGTGTTACTGTGTTTGTAGAAAACGCCTTGAAATAGGAGGTAAAGCTAAACTGAGGCCATTAGGGTGGGTCTAAGTTCAATTTTCCTGATGTCCTTTTAAGAGGAAATGTGGACACACAAGAAACCAGAGTTGTCTGCTCACGTACCAAATTGAGGGCCACAGGAACGAGAAGGAGAGAGGCCTCACAAGTAAGCAAAGCCACTTTGACCTTGCACTGACAGACTCCAGAACTGTGAGAAAACAAATTTCATTTGCTTAAGCCACCTAGTTGTGGTATTTTCTTATGCATACCCTTTAAAAAAGACCTAACACAAGTGGTCTCAAACCAGTTGGTATCTGGGAAAACACAATGTACTTTACAAGATGGACACGTACATATTGTTCCAGAATTCCTTCTTAGGACTTCTTCTGTTCTAATTCCCTCCAGTCACAAGCACTTACGTTTGTCCTACATTTAAACTATATCTCTCATATTGGTTTCTTCATGTTTCATTTTGAATCATAATAAATTTAATACTCTAAATCATTCATTTTCATCCAAATGCCTATAACAGTTGATATCCCAGGCCTTTCCAGTCACTGAACTGTTCTCTCACACACTTAGAGCTCCACTGTTTTGGATGTAGTTTGCCCCTGTGAAGGTCATATGCTAGAAGCCTGGACCCATCCAGGCTGGTGTTGAAGTGACAGAACCTTTAAGACATGGGCTACATAGAAGGTAGTTGGGTCAAGGAAGCTAGAACCTTCTGAATGGATTAATACTGTCTCATGGGAGTAGGTCAGGTCTTCTACAGCTGATTCATTCCCAGAAGAACTGGTTATTACAAAAGCAAGCCTTTCTCTGCCAGTGTCTTGATTCCTCTGCCACTATGTGACCGCTCCCCCTCTTACCCTTCCACCAAGATGTTTTTCAACCACACTGTGATACAGTCAGGCGGCCCTCATCAGAGGCCGAACAGGTCTTGGAATTTGAGCCTCTAAAATTATGGGCTACATCTCTTTCCTATACTAATATCCAATCTTGGGTATTCTGTTACGGCAAAATGAAACAGACTATTTCTATGTGATAAGCCAAATCTATAAGGAAATTATTGCCGAGCATGGTGGCATATCCCTGTAATCCCAGCGCTTGGGAGGCTGGGGCAGGAGGATCACTACACAGTTGCAAGTTTGAGACCAGCCCTGGGCTACAAAATGAGCTCAAAGGCAGCCTGAACTGTACAGTGAGACCCTGTCTCAAAAAGACACAAACAAAAAAACCCTATAAGGAAGTTATCATCACCACTTTGTAGATAAGTGAACCCAGAGGAGTGAAATACTTCTCCCAATGTCACAGAGCTAGTAAGCGGCAGAAGCGGGACTTAGATTCACATAATGCATCACATCACATTTAAGAATAGCTATCATCATATAAAAAAGCTGGGTTTGGCCACTGTAGCCCTGGACCCTAAGGACACAGCTCAGGAAAATGTAATTGAGGGAGCAATCTAGTCATCACAAAAAACTATTTAAATCTTTTCCGTGTCTTCTCTTTTTTAGGCTTTATACTGAACACTACCTTCACCCACTGGATCTGATGCCAAAGTAAGAGGGTACAGGTGCTATCATTTGAATGTTGTCTCTAAACCTCACTGTCTCAGTCACTTTCTTGTCACTGGGACAAAATACCCAAGTTAGCAACTTAAAGGACCAGGTTTATTTTGGTTGTTCCAGTCCAAAGTAGCTGGTTCCAAGGCAGAAACAGCATGGTCGAAGGGCGTGGTAGAACAGTGCTCCGCCACAACAAGCCAGGAAGCACAGACAGAAAGGAGGAGCAGGGAACAGGACTGCACCGTCCAGGCCTCGCCCCCGGTGCCCCGCCTCTAACCAGGCCTCACCCGCTGTAACCTGGGCAGCAGAGGGGCGCATTAACGGCCGACCCCACTGGTGAGTCCGCTCCCCCACTATCCCACCACCCTCCAGACACAGGAGTCTCTCTGGGAGCCCTTTAGGTCTACACTGTAACACTCCTGTGAAGTTAGTTACCACTCTCACCGTATTAACAGCGAGTCTTTAAGAACTGATTAGGCCAGAAGGGTTCTACCCCCCAAAATGAATTAATGCTGTTATTGAGGGAGTAAATGGGTTCTTATAAAAACAGTCAGCTCTCTCCTGGTCCCACCCTCAGGGTTTTTGACGGCTCTGTCTCCAAGGGACATCCTCTGCAAACTTACTTCAGAACAAGACCCTCACCAACGTGCTCACAACTTGATATCAGACTTTCCAAACTGCAGAACTGTGAGAATAAATTCCTTTATAAATTACTCAGTTTGGTACTCTGTTACATAACATGAAGTGAACTAAGATAATAGGTAACCGGGTGAAGTGTGCAGCAGATTATATTTTCCAAAAATGACCACAGCAGTATCTCCAGCCTGCCATGGCCTTCTAATAGCTTGCTACTATCTCACCCAGAAACACAGCTGATTTCCTCTCCAACTGTAATAGAGTAGGGCTTTCTATCAAAAAGTCAAATGACCTGGCAGGGAAAAAAAAGTAAGATGACTTGGAAATAATACTATGCACTTTCACCATGCTCAGCTCACCTCTACAATTACTTCATGAGAAAAATTAGAATGTTTGGAGCCAAAAGACAATGAAACCATTACATATCATAACTTATCCTCTACTGTAGCTCTACTAGAACACAGAACATGAACCTCAAAATTCTGGCAGGGCAAATCTCCGTGAGGAACAGGATCATACTAATGACTCATCCTTGGTAGGGTTCCACAAATAAGGCTAGATTTGAATGCATCTGCAGACCATGCACTTCAGATTATACTAGGTAAGGACCTTAATGCTACCTGCAGAGACAGGCAGTGTTTTTACTCCAGCTATGTCATCTGCCCAGACCCTAAATTCCTGACCTTGCTCTTAGTACAATAATGAAAATGTTTTAATTATATTTTAAAATATATAATTAATGCATATGCAGTACATAAAATTAAATTTTAGCTGAAGGATGAGCACAGATCAGTATTTTTCTATCTGTACACAATAAAAGCAATCAATTACATTCAAGTTGACTGAACATGTGTCATTTTGGCTATTTAACCTCTGAGAGAGTTTTATCTAACTACTAAGAAATCACTTGATCAGCAGTCCAACCTCCAATACTTTACCTTTTATAATAGATTACATAAAGGCCTATTTATCATGAAGCTCTTCGATGAACTAAAACTTTCTCCACCGAAATATCTACTTAGGACGACATACAGATATGAGCTTTTATGTATAAATGAAGTGTTTTTATTTTTGTTTTTGTTGTTTGGTGCCGGGAATCGAACTCAGGACCTTGTGCTTGCCAGGCAAGCACTTGTGCTGCTGAGCTCTATCCCGGGCTATCAGTGAAGTTTTTATTTTAAAAGGTTCCCTAGACTCGCATGTGTAAACATTGTATCATCTCCCTAGTGTAAGAAGCTGAAAGAGTAAGTAACATCCAAACTGTACAATAGATATTGTGAAATGGGAGGAAATTATTTGAAAGGAAAGAGAAACTGGGATGGTGGAAAGGAGGAAAGAAGGAAAGGAAAAGGAAAAATAAGTAAATATATATACAAGATAATTAAGAGAGTTATACTACTAATTTCTATTAGTTCATTGAAAAGAAAGGTTTGGTCTTATATTGTTTGATCAATTTTTCATGCCTATATCTTATAATCTGAGCAACAACTTTGAAGATAACAATACGCAATGTATTAACCATTGTTACACTCCTATGATCTTGTTTTGAAATTGTATATCATTGTTTTTACTATTTTTTCTCTTTAAGAGAAAATGAAGGTTTCCTAATGGTTGATGAAATCTGGCTTACCTTGCTTGCTCTCTCCACAGCTCTCTGGAAGTCTGCCCAGAGCCCGAGTCCATACACTCATCTTCCACTTTCAGCACTTCTCAGCAACATAAAAGGCCCTTCCCGCACTTTTTCTTTACAATCCCATCATTCTCTTACAAACTAGATCACTGTATATTATGCTTTATTGTTTTAGCTGATTTTATTACTTCCTTCTCCATTGGAATGAGAGTTCCTTAAATCCAAAACTGTGCTAGGATCCTTTATATAGCTCTGACAGTTCAGGGCCCTTTGCAGAGAAGGTGCTCATTATTTGTCAACCAAAGCCAGTGGCTGACAATTAGGCAAGCTGGGCAATGGGTACACACAGAGTGAGGTAGGAAAACTGTTTCACTCTACTAGTGTATTTCTTCTGTATATATTAAAAGTTTTGAATAATGATGGGAAAAGGTCTTTGTAAAAAGAGACTTGTAGCTTTATGTCAGTAAACATCAACAGGTAACAGGAGTCCAACAAACTGGACTTGATCAGGTTTGTTCTAAAGAATTAGAATCAATGAGTCAAAAGTTTGGCTTCCATTAAAAGAACACTATTAGTTACAGTATCTGGAAATGAGGCATCTAAGAAGGAAAGACAGTTCTGACACCTGGCCAGTCACATTCAAGCAACTGGACAATCAGAAGGATTAAAGCATCAAATGAGAAAAATAAACTCTAGAAGTCATTAAAACCTTTAAGTATCTAAAAACAAGGTTCATTATTTTAGATACAGAGATATGTAGAAGTCAAATTTAAAAAAAGGCAACACAAATGCACAAGTCCATACAATTATTGATTTATTTTTTATTTTCTCAATGCTGGGGATTGAACTCAGAGCCTCACACATGCTGGGTAGACACTACCACTGAGCTACACTTTCAGCTCTAATTTCTTTTACTCAGCATGTACAAAAAATAAAGTTCTTATTCAACACAGTTTTGTCAAAAAGCCTCAACTTGCAGGCATTCACTCATTGCATACCAGCTTGCCTCAACATGTCCTGCAACCTCCTGCCACATGGCCTTTGCATATGCTGCTCCTACTGAGGCTCCTCAGTACCCAAAGCTCACCTCCTCAGAGAAGTCCTGCTTACCTGACCAGATTAGAGTCTTTATTATAACTATGTCTTTTTTCTAGACACCAGAGACCACACATTTCACTTACCACTGCATTCCCAGTGCCTATCACAGTGACTCAATATATATTGGCTGAATGAAAACAACATTCCCTACGAACCTCACAGTTTCATAAGTTACAATCTAAACTGAACACAAGTCAACCTGCCAAAATTTAGTCAAGTTGTTTCTTTACCAAAAGTGATTAAACTATCTCCCTATTGACTAAGAAACATAATAGCTAGATTCCCAAGGCAATATTTTATTTGTTTTCTTATGAAGACAACACATTTTCAATAATTTTTACATTCACAATACACTGAAGAAGTTGATTCCCCAGGACTTTTATGATTCTGACACGCCAAAACATGATCCTGAAGTCAAACTCTAGGTCATTAAACAAAAACAACACATGCATGAACAGGAAGCCTATAGGAAGACGTTTAGATAAGATGAAGTAGTGAGTTTCCATACAGATGGGCAAGCATCAGGTTGCGTAAAATTTCCCAAATGTGAGCCTGAAGAGAGGTACGAAAAGGTCCAAGATAGGGATAATTGGATAATTTGTGTGACTCAGAAACACGAAAACTAATGTATAAATTGTCGGTCTTATAAAGGCCAAGAAAAATCATCTCATGTATCAGTGCAATTCTTTTTCATGATTATTCAATTTACCAAATTTATTAAGTTAATCCAAAAGGAAGACAAAAAATTTAACACAGAAGTCACTAATGGATATAATGTGTCCAGGGACATTTAGAGTATTTTATTGACTTCCATCAAGTTCTTTTTTAAAGACAAATTTACTTTTAGCATTATGTGTGAGAAAATGGCCCATTAAATTATTAAAAGTACACAAAAAAATTCTAACCATAGTAAATCTATCACTATAGCTGATACTTAAAATATTTCAAGTTCTGAAATATAAATTGTAACAAAGATGAGCAATCCTATGTTCCGGGACTATTCTATTTTTATTTTTTAAAAAGTATGAATTGCAGCTTATTTAGAATTCTGTACTACCTGATTGACTTGAATTTCAGCCACAGCTCTAGCACTGCGCCGTGTCGAAATCTCTCCTGTTTAATTCTACTTCTCATAACCTACACCCTTATTTTGAGCCCAACATGAACTTTCACTCTGACCTACACACACATGCAGGTCACTCTCATCATTTTTAGTGCCAGCTCTGGCTTAGTCTCTCCTTCATTTGAGACAAATAACAAGGGAAGGGAAAAATAAAGGGAAGCTTTCGGAACGATTAATGAACTCCAAAGAATGACTGGGTTTTAATGAAATAAATAAAATTTATCTTGGAGATATCTGAATGCACAGAAGACTTCGTCTAAAGTCCTATATATGTCACATATATTTTGCAAATTAGAATCATTATTATTACTGCATTTTAGTTTTGTAAATTGATTTCTTCTGATAATAAGAAATGATGTATTAAGTGATTTCCTAACATTCTATACACAAACTAGATAATGCAAGACTTTAAAATTCCTTTAACATTTTATTATGAAAAGTTTCAAATATGTACAACAGCAGGGAGAACAGTTTAATGAAGCACCATCACCCAGCTTCAACAGTTATTATTTTGTCAATTCTACCTATATGAAATCTACTCTTAAATAATGCAAAAGCATATGGAACTGAGACACTCTGTTAAACTTGTTAACTAACATGTTCATTTTATTTTTATACTACTGGGGCTCCAACCCAGGGTTTCACACAGGCTTTACCACTGAGCTATACTGCCAGCCCTTTTTTATTTTTTGATATATGGTCTTTTTATGTTGTTTAGGCTGGCCTTGAACTTGTGATGTTCCTGCCTCAGCCTTCAGAGTAGCTAAGCTGAAGTGGCATATAAAAATCAATATGGATATTCCTCAAAAAACTAAAAACAGAAATTCTGTTCAGCCCAGCTATTCCCCTTCTAGGTATCTTCCCCAGAGAGTTAAAGATATCATATTACCGAGATACATGCATGTTTATAGCAGAACAACTCCTAACAGCTAATCTCTAAAGCAGCTTATATGTCTATCAACAGGTGAATGGGTAAAGAAAATGTGATATTTATTGACAGACAATAGAATCCTGGTTGCCAAGGGCTGGGGGAAGTGTCAATTAGAAGTTGTTGTCTAGTAAGTACAAAGTTTCAGCTGGAGAAAATGAAAGTTCTACAGATAAACAATAACGATAGTCTTACAAAACGGTAAACATAGCTCATGCCACTGAACTGCACATTTAAAGGGTTAAAATACTAAATTTTATGTGTATTTAAAATAAAGTGTTTTAAAATTTTGCCTGCAATTAACTAAATGGTCACAATACAAAAATTAGAAAAGATATAAATGAGCCAGAGAAAATGCTGATGTAAGCCACTGTGTTGTGACTCAGAAACCCCACTCCTAGATACACACTCCCAAAAAACTTACAAAAAGACCACTGAAGTTGTATGAGGATATTTATACAGCACTGTCTAACGAGCATTTGAGAGAACTCAAATGTCCACTGTCAGAATAACTTAGATGTGAACCAAACTATGTTCAGAAGTAGTAAGCTAGAGATACATATCACCATATATCCAAAGTAAAACTGTGTCAAGTGAGAGAAAAATACACAGTCCAAAAGAAAAACAAAAGACAGAGTAGGAAACAGTGAAGCAGAGTGAAGACATGGGAAGGAGGCCTGGGGAAGTCAGGAGACTGGAGGACAGAAGGGATTGGAAATAAAAATGATCAAGATGTGCTATGTATATGTACGAATTAACCAAGAAGAACATAGTTATTATGTATCACAAAATATACTAATAAAAAAGGCTTGAATTTAAGACAGCACAACACTCAAGTATCTTTTTCAAAGATATGTGCCGATCCCAGGGAATATACCAAACCCATACATATGTAGTCAGCAGTCTGTAGGTAGAGGTTTGTGTTGTAGGTTTGCAAATGATGGGGGTTGAAGCTAAAGGATAAAATGCCACAAAACAAACAAAAAAAAGGTTTATCTCAACCACTCATGACAAGACGTAATCAGCTAAGGAATATGATTAATACAACTCTTTGAACAAGAAACCTAAAAAAGATTTTTTTAGGAACTAATTATATTTTGTTCTCAAATATCTGTAGCATACTGCTCAGAGGCACTTTTACTTATATAGCATTTAATCTGACCATCTGTTTCTTAAAGGGCAGTACATTAAAAACATGAAGATGTTTTTAAGCCATTGTGATGCCAATGTTTTAAGCTTTATTAAAAATAATAACTGATTAAGACTGTAAAATCCTTCCAAAAAAATTCACATTTCAATACCATTACATCATAGCTAAGCAACATCACAAAAAATATATATCTTTTTTCAGGAAATTAACAAAACAATGAATTTTCATGCTGGTAATTATTTTCTAAACACTAATTCCAGAGATACAAATATCAACAACCTGAATGTGGACAAAATTAAATCATCTGTCTTATTAAACACAGGAACAGACAAAAAATGTATGCCTAGCTGGTTGTTTTTAAAATCACATCTACTACCAAATGCTTTTTAGAGCAAATATACACCAACTACTTAAGTTGTGGCCTCAGATCACTGATCGAGACCTCTGAAAGCCTTCACTCCTCCAACAAGCATATCCTTTTTTACCGTTTCAGGGCTGGCACAGGCACATCATGAACACTCAAGAAATGTTTTTTTAAGAGATAACCTGAGAAAATTACTATAGATACTGCAATGACCAGAAGAAACCCTGAAAGTACACCGAGGATTTGGAGGCAGATTTATTTACATAGACAGGCACTGAATAGCATCATTCCCAAAATATCAGGCCCCAGTGGTCTAGAGCTTACATGGGATAAGCAAGCAGGAAGTACAGAGGCAAAATGGCTTGTTATTTGGGGATTGGTTCGTACAATATGCATCATAGTGACCAGCTATGCACTGGAGTAACCAACCTTTTCTGGGAGATGGAAGCAACCGGAACTGGAACCTGGGCAACAAACTAAAGTATACTGGCTGTGGGAGGGGCATTTTCTGTTACATTTTCCCCTTTTTAGTTTCCCCAGCAAATCTTTGCTGGGCATATTACATGTGATCTTTTGAGATAAGGCCCAGCTAGAAGCAATAACATTAGGGTTGTCACTGATCCTAGGCTAGGCCCTAGCCAAGCTCCCCAAGATTCTTATTAAAGTTTTTTCCTAAATTGTTTTTAGAAAGACATAATTTAGGCCTGTCTATTCTCCACCACTACTCTGGCAACGCAGTGAGGGAGGTAATCTGTTCTAGGAGTGTCCACTGTGCTTTGGATGCTCATCAAATCTTGATCAAGTGTTTGACTAATTGTTCTGTTCTCTTGGGGCAACCAACCATAGAGTGTAAGGCAAAAAGCACAGCTAGCAGGGGGCAGGGAAGCAAGGACTGGGGTAAGCAGCCTGAAAAGACACAAAAATCAAGGGGAATAGGTATGGAGCAATCCTGTGAATGATGCCCTCAGGCTTCAGCAAAGCATGGACTGGAGGGCATCCAGAGTGACCAGAATAGGGTTTTGAGTGCACTGTCCCTTCCAAGTGAGCCTCAGAGGAGCTGTCCATGTAAATTTTTCAGCAGATCTAAGGCTGAATTTCTAAAACTTGTAGGTATAACAACATCTACTTGGGTTATATGTGTGCAGGAATGTCTATAGATATAGCTGGTCTTTTAACTGGTTAGAAATATGTACTTTTTATTTCACACAGCTTTTTAGTTACCTCTGCTACAAATTCAGGCCCATTGTTGCTGCCAATGATCAAGGATAGGCCTTCTCTAGGGATGAATTTTTTTGTTTTGGCTTGGTTTTTTTTTTTGGTACCAGAAATCGAATTCGGGACCTCATGCCTGCCAGGCAGGCACAATAGCGATGATTTTTTTACAGCAGGATCCTATAAACTTAAGTCTCCTCAGTACAGGTAGGCAACGGGAGGTCAGGGCAAGTAACACAAATAATGAAGCTTGAGTTGGCTGCAGGAGTACAGGTGCTAGCATAGCAGCCTGAAGTTTGAAGAACATATGGTATGGATAAGTTCTGGTAGCTGAGATTGATGTGTCAGTCAACTAGATCCCCAGAGAAGTCTTAGGCCTCTGGACCAGATTACTTCGCATCACTGGACGCAGGTTTCCAAACAGCAGCAGGAAACAATTTATTGTGCAGGTCCTCCCTGAAGGATTGTCTTGGCCAAACTAGCTTTGTCCAAGGTGACCATGGCACGTCTAGCCTGTTGGACTTCATTCCTAACAGAGTTATGTCCATCCCTTAACAAGGTGTACTCAGCATCTGTCAGGGGGTCCATTTTCAGAACAGTTCATCCCAGTACAGCATGTGGCACCTGGACAGTTAGGTCTTTGTCTAAGGTGATCTCGTCAGCTTTCTTGATCAAGAGGACAGTATCTCTTAAGAGTGCAGAGGCAAAGTCAAAAGGTAGCCCTTAAGGACTGGATCTAAGTATTTGCACAGGTAGACCACTGGGCACTCCCAGAAGTTGACAGTCTGAGTAAGCATCACCATTTGTGGGAACTCAAGGGTCCAGATTTTATAAGAGCCAGCAGCTCCAAGAAATTTGTGCAGTTTTATGGGTGGTTTTTTTCTGTAACCAGTTTCTTCCAGATATTGCAGCAGAGCTTTTGTGCCTTTCCAACAGTCAGCTTGGGTGTCATCAATCAGAGGTGCAACAACCTTCTCCAAAGAGAGTAAACAAGTTTTTGAACCTCTGGGAAGTTGAGTCCAGGTCAGTTAACCTTTGAGTTCAGAACTGGGATCTTTGTGAAGAGGGGATAGCAGACAGGAGCCAACTGAAATCAGAAAAAGGCATTTTGTAGATAGGCAAGTGCACCAGCAGGCTGTGGGTGGCAGAAGACTGAAGTAACACATATGGCAGACAACTGCGGTAGCATTGGCAGCTCAGAGATCCTGAACAGGCTTTGTAAGCAGGTGAGGTATATTTTAGCAGTCTGGCAGTCTATAGACATTTTGTAGTTTTGAAGCCTCATTTTTTCCTTTCTCAGGGTACCATGACAGCTAGGGCCTCCCAAAAAATAGTGGGAGAGTTTTTAACCCCTGATGGCAATTGAGTCCAAGTGAGCTGGCCTTTTGTCTCAGGATTTTCCCAATTGAAAGAGCTTATGGGAGCAACTCACAAGAAGAGGAAGGCATCTTTTAAATCTAGAACAGTCCAAAAAGGGTGGTGTATGGGTTGGGAATTGCAGAGTGTAAGCTTTGTTGCTGACAGCAGAGATCTCACTCAAGGTGACTAACAGTCTATCTGACTGATGTGTGGCTAGATGTCTGTGCTTTCCGCAATAGCTGACAGCAACAAGGCTCATGGTGAGGGGGTATGGTTGATGGCTAGGCCCAGAGGTGAGTTTTTAGTTTCTACCTCTGGGAGGAGAGTTTTTAGAACTGTAGGACTGTGGTTATCTGTCTTAGGTTGATGCAGAGAACAGTCAAAGTTGAAAGAGTTAAAGGAGAGGGAGGATGACTGGGTTAGTAAAAAGGAATGTCCTACCAGTATGTAAGTGCGTGCCACGCAAAAGGGGCAAAAGGCAAGAACTCCAGTGGCCTCAGTGGTAGTAAGTTTTTGACAGAGAGAAGTTTTGAAGGCAGACAGTTCTATTTCACTGTCTACCAGGAGAGTCACAGGTTTGCCTGACTTTTGCAACAACCCGCTCTCAGGGGCCCAATTTGATAAAGTTTGGTCTGTCTTATCTATTCAGCCCTGACAGGGCATAATCCATTTGTCAGGGCTGATAGTCCAATTTTTCCTCAGTCAAAATGTGGAACTCAGAAGGAAATGTTGAGTCACCTCAGGTGGGTGTTAGATGGTGCCATCTGACCAGGTGAGTCCTTTGGGGCAGATGGGGTGCTGAATGACTGATAGCTAGGCCCAGAGGTGAGTTTTTAGTTTCTATCTCTGGGAGGAGAGTTTTTAGAACTGCAGGAATGTGGTTATCTGTCTTAGGTTGATGCAGAGAACAGTCAAAGTTGAAAGTGCAGAGTTAAAAGAGAGGGAGGATGACTGGGTTGGCTGAATGCAGGCAATGGCTAGCTGGAACCAGTTCAATTGGCTGGAAGTAGATGAGTCAGGAGTGGGGAGTGCAGCTGTAGTTGTTGGCAGTGACTCAGCTGCCAACAAGGGTGCCAAGAGGGGACCTCTTTTTCCTTTTATTTATTTATTTTTGAGATGCAGGACACAGGTACAGAGCCATGGTGGGAGGCTCTGACACAGACTGAGTCAGAAGTCAATATAAGGAAACTGGTCAGGATGGCCTTGTTCATCAGGCTATGTTACTTTGTTCCAAACTGGACAATTTTAAGATCAAGTGTTCCCTTAGATGGCCAACTGGGGCAAAGATTTTGCCATTCAATTTCACAAAAGGCACAGAGCTTTGAGGTTTTATTTTCAATCCACAGACATTCTCAACAGACAATTTTAACATCAAGGACCGTGGGTTTCCTCTGGCTTGCACCCATTCTATCTCCCTATGGTACATGTTGTGTACCCTTGAACAACGGTGCAACAAAGGGTGGGTGCCCCTCAGAAAGAGACCATTCAGATGCCCACCTGGCTGCACTCCTCATGAAGACTTAGGAGCTACTTAGCTAAGGAGGGTGTGAGGCTCCATTATGCCATATGTCGATCACCATGGAAGTGCAGCTGAGGGTCCAGCCAGCCACGGCAACCAGTGCCTCCCAGTCTTGGTGCACAGACAGATCAGCTGATTGCTCATACTGTCCATTCAACAGTCACTCAGAGGTTAAACATTCCAACCCCCTTCCCTCACAGGTGATCCTGACTAAGGAGTTGATCAACTCTCCTTGTGCTTGAGCTGAGCAGGACTAACACAGACTAACTGCAGTGCCCCCAGAAGTCTTACCAGAATCAGAAAGGGAGGCAGGTAGACAGATTGCGTCCTCCTCCCTTTGGGGTCCAATGTGAGCAGCTAGAGGAGGAAGCCAGAAGTTCTCCTTCAGAACTCTGAGGGTACTCTAGAAATCTCAAGGGTGAGCCCTCCTATTGTAACCTGGAGAGGTCCTTGCTCCATCCATGGCCCAGAACAGGTGACTAAAGAGGTCAGCAGTCAGTCTTCTGGGCCAATGCACCAGATGGAATGGCCAACAGAAACACCAAAAGGACACCCAGGATTGGGTGGCAGTTTTACTTATGTCAATGGGCACTGATCAAGATCATTCCCAAAATACCAGTCCCTGATCTCTGGTGGTCTAGGGCTTATATGGGATAAGCAAGCAGGAAGTACAGAGGCAGAATGGCTTGTCAGTTGGGGATTGGTTCTTACATGATGAATCATAGTAACCAGCTATGCATCAGAGTAACCAGCCATTTCTAGGAGACAAAAGCAATTGGAACTGAAACAGGAACTATCAGCTGAGCAACTAAAAAACTGAAATGTACTGGGGGGGGGGACTTTCTGTTACAGTATAAATAAGTGGAATAGTGTATAACTTTAAATAATGATAACTTTCATTATCTAAAGACTATCTGAAAATAGGCTGCTCAGTCACTGGAAGTTGTGCAAGGCAAAGCACATTTACCCTATCCTCATTTAAACACCTTCAACAGTCTCCCGAGGGCAACCGCCCACCCAAGTGCTCCTCCTCTGACAGCCATGGCACCCGTCTCCACACTCACACCAGTGTCGTCTGTCACTCGTATTTAAGGCATTGAGGGTTTATCATAAATCCACCACATGTCGCTCCAAATACTGCCTGTCCTAATGTATATACACAAATAGAAAGGGGGGAAGGAATGAACCAAAAACTAGAGGATTCTTATAAAACTTAAACAGAGCAAGATGTCACTTACATCAGAGAATGTGTGGGGTTCAATCTCACACTTCCCACAGCAATTTCCTTACATATATTGCGTAAACACTGCATAGATCATAGACCATGTCCCCTACCTTAAAATTGCAGCCATGCAGAAAGCAGGCATTCAGAAAAGCACAACACCAGAAGCAGGCAGTACTGCTCATACTCATGTTCATAAAAGCGTATTATCTCCACAAACTACACTGCAGCTCAACTCTAAGAGGCCTTAAAGGTATGGGAGGGTGCACTTGGCAAACGTATCTACAGCTTTCTATGTCATCAACTAAGCACCAGGTCCTAGGCCAGTCACCCACTGTGATAAAATCAAAGATGAGTACAGCATTCAGTGGGTTTGAATTTAGAAGGGAGCACTTGACAAATATTCAAAGAACTGTAACTGCTAATCCAGTAAGAAAAACGCCATGAAAAGAATTGAAATGCTCTGAATAATGATTAGGATTGTGATAGGGAGTAGCAAAGGACTTCTGAGCAAAGGAAAGAGTATTAACAAAGAAAGAGGTGAGAACAAGACGTTGACCATGACACTGGAGCTTTGTCTTAAGTGCAAAAAGACAGAAAATAAGGTTAGATTTAAAAAAAAAAAAACAAAAAACAGGAGGCTGGGGATTTAGCTCAGCAGCAAAGCACCTGCCTGGCAAGCGCAAGGTAGTGAGTTCTGTTCCCGGTACCGGAGAAAAACTAAAAAACTAAAAAACAAAACAAAACAAAGAACAACAAAAAAAACAGAATAAAGCCTACCTGGAGAGGCCTTTAAAAGCCATGATCAAATATTAAACCCTCCTCTTGTAAATAACAGACATCACACACACACAAAAAAAAAAAAAAAAAAAAAAAAAACAGAAAAAAGTCACTGAAAATAAAATTGGTTCTCAGTATGCACAAAATACTAAAAGATGAAGAAAATTAGAAAAATTAGAAAAATTAAGAGCGAGATTTTCAGTAATACAAGGTTATTCAAATATGCATAACAGTAAAAATGAAAAAAGATTGACATGCAACTTCTTATGTGGGATGCATCTGAATAAAAATCTTTTATCAACATACACAATAATTTATTTTCTTAAATTTCAAAAATAAAAGAAACAGCATTTTCAAGGCTGGTGCTAAAATTGTCATGAAACATGACTACCACCCACCATTATTAACCATGAAAACTGAACGACATATATAAAACCACTGTTTTCAGACCTTAGGCAATATGGCATCACAGAACTATAATCTCTAAAGAAGGGAAACCAACAAGTTAAACCCTATGATTGCCTCAGTTTTCTGAGGCTCTCTCTGCAACACAACTCTAAGGAGATTTAAACACAAAAGTGCATCTTGGTATAGCTGAGTCCAGGGAACAGTTTCAGAGAGTACAAGCTGGTTCAAATTTTCAAGTATACAATGGACAAGAGAAAGGAACAATACAGAAAAAAAAGATCTACACGTCTACAAAGGGGATCTGTATGTACTCTTCTGGTAAGTATCATAAGACTCCATAGGTAGGATGGTCAAAAAGCAAATATACAGTCTCTTCCCACTCGAGCAGTTTACCAAAGCTCCCGAGCTTCCATGGGGCTCAGCGTCACTCTTAAAATAAAATAAAATAAAGCAAATGTAAGATGGCAATAAGCTGATAACTTGGGAAAGTTGTCATAGGCCTAGAAGATATTCAAGTTTCAAACAGAAAAAGAGACTGTTGACCATGTATGGTGTTATTTTCTTTTTCTAAATTTTCTCTGAATCTTTCTCCAATTTTTTCTCTTATTTTTACTCTCTATAACTCCTCCCCCCATCTTTTTCTTTTACCTTCTATTTCTCATGAGTTTTTTCTCTAAATTCTATAAACATCCTTTTATTCTCCAATAAGAGCTTTGGACCCTTTCTCTCTCCTCCTCCTATAATAAGAGTTTGGGGGCATTCAGAGTATTTCCTTAACTTTGATCAAGTATGCTTTATTTTGTTTTGTTTTGTTTTTAGGGCAAAGTTATTTTTAGCATTGTTTGAGAAAATATTGTATTATATTGTTAATAGGAACATAACACTGGGTCCAGCAGACCCATCCCTTTCTTTTCTACTGTAAATTTGTACTTTAGTATAATGGTAGTCAGATGTGCATCTCAGTATCTTTCCCTAAGGGATACAGGAATCAATCTGTGTTTACACACTTGGTATGATGAACAGCAAGATATGTGCAACTGTGCAAAAGTGGCAAAACAGAATTTTTACCTACCTTACATGCCTTCTGATTTTGCATATGTTTACCGAAGCATCACAGAGGGTCCAATAGACCCACACCACTCCAGGATTTGTTTTAAAAAGAAAAAAAAATTTTTTCTTTGATTTTTCTGGTAGATACAGCCCATTTCAGTGCACTGGCATATGAAAACCAGATTTTCCAGTTTTGGAGGTGGTTAAAAGTGAATCATCAGATTACTTGAAAATGAAGATGATCCATTATGGTAAAATATATGCTTTCATAACAAAGAGTGGTGTGCCCTACAAGGAAGTACAAGAGAATAAAACATATGAGCCATCAGGGTAAGAGATGCTGGTGTATAGAACATGTAGTTGTCATGTGGGAAGACTGCCTAGGGCATGACAATCAAAGCAAAGCTTGTATCTGTGGTAGACTTCTGTTTACATTGTACTTCACACAGGTTTTTATTTTTGATGTTATCTTTTAGGTTTTGTAAGCAACTAAGCAGCAAATGTGAAAATGTTGAGTCTATCCTAAGCACTCATTTTTGCTATTTTATTAATACCATATTTCCATATTAAGTGCACAATACAGTAAGAACCTACTGATAAAAAAGGAAAGATGACAAGACTGCCACATACTAAAGGAAAGGTAAGCACATGTGCTGTCAGTGTAAGCAAGACATGTGCATGGAACATGTATTTGTCATGTGTGAAGACTGCCTTGGGTGCGACAGTTGAAGCAAATCTTTTTTTTGTGGTAGAGTTCTACTGGTATTTTCATTGTAGTTAATATAGGAATTTATTTCTGATGTTATCTTTTAGGTTTTGCAAGTACACAGTTGTGCAATGTGAAAATGTTGACATCTATTCTAAATGCACATTTTAAGAATTAAATACTTTTTTATAGATACTTTATGTTCCTGTTAACTATACACTGTATGATATAATAAGAACTTCCTGGCAAAACAGCAAGACCACTGAGATCACAAATATGTCCTGCAAAAAGGCCAGGAAAGCACAACACATGTGCTGTCAGTGTAAGTAGTATGTTTGTTAGGAATATGTTGTTGTCATGTGTGCAGACTGCCTTAGGTATGATAATTGAAATAAATATTTCTTTTGCAAAGTGCCATTGGTATTTTCATTGTAGTTCACCTAAGAAGTTTTTGTGATTTTTTTTAGACTTCATACACCAAAAAAGTTGATGTTGAAAATTTGACTCTCTTAATAAATATTAAAAATTCAACTCTTTTTGTGATATTTTTCCTATTGAGTATTCAATCTTTAATACAATGAAATACATAAAATTAAAATTCATAATTCATCAATAGAAATATTCTAAAGACTAAATGTGGGTCTAGCAGACCCATGTTTCTAAGCCTTTATGACAAAATTATTGTTCTGCTCCTGTAAAAGTACAAAAAAATTCTAACCATATCAAATCACTATAATACATAAAATATTTCCAGTTTAAGTAGCTGGGGATGTGGCTCAGTGGCAGAGTTCTTTCCTTGCATGCACAAGGTCCTCAGTTCAATTCTGAGCAACACACACACACACACACACACACACACACTTCCAGTTTAAGATTTGTTTCCCTCTTGCATTCCCACACTGCCAAATCTTATATATTTAATAGTTTAACAATAAAACTTAATCTTTTGATACTTAACTCTGTAAAATTACTGTTGAATTATTTTCTACTATTGCTGGAGACACAGCTACCCCATTTGGTACATGTGAGCTGTAAATCAATAACGGAGTTGTCTCCATGTTTACAACATAATGATGGATTTCGTCTTTAGGATTAAGGTTAGTATATAATTGAGTCTTAAGATGATACTATTGCAGCTGATTCACTTGACATTAACAGGGTCGCCTGTTGATACTTCTCTGTAGGTGAACACAATGATTACCTTTGTGACAGTAACATCACTGTACATTCCCAGAGAACTTGGTTATTAGGCTAAATGCACTGCATCCTCTCCTCCCAATTAATCAAGATGGTCAGATTCTCAGGCTGTGGCAAAGGATTATAGTTAGCCATGCCCAAAGTACATCACTGAAAAACAACTGAAGAGATCTCACAAAAAATCTTTACATTATACACACTGACAAAACAAAACAAACAAATCAACAGAAACACGGGAAGACACGGGAACAAAATGCCTCCCTAAACTACAAACTCATACAAAGCCAATCCAGGGGGGTGCTGAGGGGCAGAATACCATAAACTGCACACAAATTACTTGACAAGGTAAGAAAGGAAGTTAGAAAACAGATCAAACAGCTACTCAGCAGGAAAACAGATAATGGAAGTAATAACCAAAATGATTCAGAAGCTTTCAGAAGACACTAATAAAAAGCTAGACGTGCTGAACAAAACAATACAAAATATGAATGACCAGTGTGGCAAAGAATTAAAGTCCACTGAAAGATTTCAATCAGAAATTCAGGGCTGGAGATTTAGCTCAGCGGCACAGTGCCTGCCTGGCAAGCGCAACATTGTGAGTTTGATTCCCGGTACCAGAAAAAGAAAAAAAAAAAAAAAAACTGAAAAAAACCCAGAAATTCAGAAAATTTCTAAATTTCAAATTATTTCTGAATTTCAAAATTATATTGGAAGTATGGGCAACAGAAGTGACCAGTGTCAGGACAAACTTTCAGAACTAGAAGACAACGATACCTTCAAAGGCTAACTACTCAAAGATACCTGAAAAACAAGAGAACCTCCAAAATGGATCCAACAGCTGCTAGATGATGCAAAGACTAATTGGAGTACTTGAAAAATAAGAACACAAGAATAACCCAGTATGAGTCAACGAAACTGGAGAATTAAAAAAAAAAAAAAAAAATACCAACTAAGAAAAGCCCAGGTCCCAATAGATTCATTGCTGAATTCTACAAGAACTTTAGAAAAGATCTAATTGCCAGTATTCCTCAAATTCTTCAATGAAACTGAAAGTGACGCAGTACTCCCAAAGTCATTTCCTAGAATCAAACACAACCTTGCTTCCAAAATCAGAAAAGGACCCCACCAAAACAGAGAATGCAGGCCAATTTCTTTAATAAACATAGATGCAAAAATCCTAAATAAGGTACTAGGAAACAGAAAATAGCAAACCATCAAAAAGATCGTATCTCATGACCAAGGAGGATTCATTCATTCCAGGAACACAGGCATGGTACAACACACACAAATCAATACATGTAATACACCACATAAACAAAAGGACAAAAATCACATGGTCATGTCAACAGACACAGAAAAAGCATTTGGTAAAAGTCATTCTTGACAAAAACTATGAAGAAAATAGGTATAGAAAGTCTTTATCTCAGTCTAATAAAAGCCAGCTGTAACACAGCAAGGGTGTCTTACTTTTCTCATTGCTGAGACAAAATATATGACACACAAAGTTAAAGGAAGAAAGGCTTATTTGGTCCACAGTTTGTAGAGGTTTCAGTCCATAGTTGACTGGCTCCAAGGCAGGGTGGCATGGCAGAGGGACATCACTAAAGAGAAACAGCTCATGGCAAGCATAAGACAACAAGGAAGAGAAGCCACAAGCAACAAGGGATAAGTGAAGACATTAGCCCTCTTTCTGTCCCTCATTATTTTTCCCAGGCTTATCTTACCCACTCTTGTGTTGCCCTTGTTAAAAATCACTGAATATCAAAGTGCAGGTCTACTTTTTGGATTCTTAATTCTATTGCACCAACCTTGTGTCTATCACATTGTTTTGAATACTGCAGCTCTGCAGTAAGTTTTGCTATCAAGAATAACTTCTTCAGTTCTGTTCAAGGTTGTTTTGGTTTGGTGCCCTGAATCTCCATGTATGTTTTAAGATTAGTTTCTCCTTTTCTAAAAAAAGAAAAAAGCCACAGCTGGGATTTTGAGTGTGGAATCTGCAGAATTTTTGTGGTAGTACTTCCACATTAACAATATGAAGTTCTCTGATCCATGAATATGGGATGTCTTTTCATTTATCTCTGTACTTTCTTCTATTAATTTCTGTAGCTCTCAGGGTACAATATTTTTACTGCTTTTGCTAAGTTTATTCTTATTTTTTATGCTTTTGTATGCTTAATTTCAGATTGCTCATTGCTAGTATACAGAAATACAACTAAAGACTGTATATTACAGCTGTAGTACCCTGTCAACTTGCTCTTGTACGAATTCTAAAACATTTCAGTGGATTCCATAGGATTTCTTATACAGATTATGTAATCTGCAAAGAGATAATTTTATTTCATTCCAGTCAGGATGCTTTTATTTGTTTTCCTTACCTGTCTTGGCTAGATGTTCCAATATTAAACAGAACTGTTAAGCATCAACTGTTCCTGATCTTAGAGAAAAGCACCCACTTTTCCAACATTAAAGATGTTTACTATCATTTTTACATTACATGCACTTTACTACATTGAGGAAATATCTTTTTACTTTGATACCAAAATCTTAGAAGGGTCTCGGTCTCTCGCTCTCTCACACTCACACACATACACACACACACACACACACACACACACACACACGTATACACATCTTGGTCAACTCACACTTCCGTAACAAAATGAAATAGGTGGCTCAAACAGCAGGATTTATTTCTTAACACCTCTAGAGGCTAAAAAGACCAAGGTGTCAGTTAATTCTGTTTCCCTGGAGAGGGTCTTCTTCCTGGTTTGCAGATACCTCCCTCCTGACTGTGCTCTCACAAGGCAGCAAAAGACATCATAGGGGCCCTGTCTTTATGACCTTATCAAATCTCCTACTGAAAAATTCACTTCCAAATAACAAAACAATTGAGAGTTAGGGTTATAACATACAAATCTGCAGAGAACACAAATACCCAATTTATAACACACACTCATCAAAAGTGGGCCTCATAAAACGAAGTCAGAAACCAGTTACAAATCACAGAAAATCAAATTCAATATAACATAAAGGTATAATACATCTTGACTAAATAAAAGGTTAATCAGAGAAATGCAAAGCCTGTTTTTAAGACTCAAACTCCAATCAATGTAGTTCACTAAATTAATAAACTTTTTAAGAAGCAAATTACTCTCCCATTACATGAAGAAAAAACATGCAAAAAAATATTAACAATAATTTTAGTAAAAACTTTCAGCATACTAAGAATAAAATTTTTCTTCTTGGTAAGGTTATATATTTAAAAAAGTAAAGTCAATATCATACATAATAGGGAAAATCTAAATGGTTTTTCCCGAGATCAGGAGCAAGGCAAGGATGTGCACCCTTATCACGTCCATTTAACACCAAAATTCCACCAAAATTCCAGCAAATACTATACAGAAAGAAAGCTCAATAATAGACACAAAAATTGGAAAGTTGGAAGGAAACTGTCTTTATTTGTGGTCATATACATAGAACATCCCAGCCCAAAAGCATTAGTGGATGAATTAGCAAAGTAGCGGATAAAAGTTCCACATATAAAAATTGATTGTACTTCTATACACTAACAGTGACAAGTTGCAAATTTTATTTTTAAAAACTAGCATTTTCAATAAGAAAAATATTCATATATTTTATTCACTTAGGATAAATTTTTAAAGACCAGCACATTGAGCAGGCATAGCAGAACACGCCTATAACCTCAGCACTCTGAAGGTTGAGACAAGAGGCCACCAAGTACAAGGCCATCATGGGCAATTTCGTGACAGCATGAGACCCTGTCCCAAAATTAATTAATTAAGGGCTGAGACTGTGGCTCAGTGTGAAGGCCCTGGAATAAATACTTAAGACCACAAAAGAAAAAAAAAAAAAACTGACCAGCACTCCAAAAACCACAATACACTGCTCAAGAAAAATTAGGTAATAACTAAACAAATGGAAGTATATCATATTTATGGATTGGAATGGGTAAGTTAGTATCTTCTGGATATTAATGCTTCCCAAACTGAGTCATAGAATTCAATGCAATGGCAACCAAAATCCCATAGGCATTCTGAATAAACGAACAAGCCACTTCTATAACTGACAGAAATGGAAAGACACAGAGTAGTCAAAACAATTCCAAAGAAATATGGAGTTAAATCATTTGCACCATGGGATTTCAAGACTTACTATGCAACAATGTGATGTTGTCATGATATATATATATATATATATATATATATATACACACACACACATACACCCATGTCCATGCAATATACTACAGTCTAGGGAAAGTTATACATAGGTAAGTATATTTTTAACAAACGTTGCAATGCAACTCAGAGTTTTTCAACCAATTAAGCTTGCCCAGCATGGTAGCACATGCCTACATGCCTGTAACCCCAGCACTTGGCATGCTGACACATGGAGATTGCTACAAGTTTAAGGCCAGCCTGCACTACATGTGAAGTTCAAGGCCAGCATGAACTATGTAATAAGATCCTGTCTAAATAAAAAAATAAATAAATAGAACTGAATATCAAAAAGAATAGACCTGGATCCTTACTCCACACTGTACACAAAAATCAACTCAAAATGGATTTTATGTGAAGAGACAAAACTGTAAAATGTCTAGAAGACCACAGAAGAGAAAGGTCTTACAAATGGGTGTCAGTCAAAGATTGCTTAGACATAAAAAAGCCGGCCAGAGAGTGCAGATCGCAAAAAAAGTGCTGATAAACTCAATTTAGTCAAAATGTAAAGCTTTTGCTCAGGAAAATACACCATTTCTGGGCATGGTAGTACATACCTATAATCCTAGCACTCGAGGAGGCCTCCCTGAGTGCTGGGATACTGGCATGTACCCTTAGGCCCAGCTGAAATATTCCATTCTTGAATTTAATATATCAGAGTCTCAGCACCGAGACTAATGGATTTTTTGTGTGTTTTCTGATTTACATAAATCTGTACAAGTCAGCTGGGCACTTTACACCTTTATTTTTACTTTCACATTTCAAGTACAGTAATATGGATAGATAAGATATATTTAAGATATTAAATATATTTAATATATTTAAGATATTAATTTAATATATTTAAGATATATTTAAGATATTAAAGTGCATATTTAAGATAATAATGTGAACACATTCCTGTAGGTAAACATCGAGATACTCATTCTCACTTTGGAACACTTTAAAAAACAATCACATGTTATGAAACTAACTGCACTGCCAAATGCTTCTTAGGATATGTAAAAATCATAATCATCTCTACATCTGACTGTTTTAAATCAAGAAAGGTAATAGACTTTGTGATTAGACTTACACATTTGGTTTTGATGCTTGTAACCAACCATATTTTAAAGTGAGTAACATTTCCAACATAACGCACACACAGTGTGTCTCACAAAGGAAGATACCAAATAAATCACCAAATGGCATGTAGAGATACAAAACCTCTACTGAAATTGTAACATGAGCGAGCATGCTTACAAATACTTTGCTAAGTAAAATTTTTTTACCCATCTAGTGTGAATGAGCATTACTGCTTCCCATTCATCTATTCATTCCTAATTATATACGTACTATATTCATAATTCATCACTCACATAAGAAAAAAATGCCGCCTTCTCCCTCTGAATATGCTTCTCTTCTTTCAAGAGCCAACTCACACTCAGCCTCGGCTGAACCCTAGTGATATACACCATTCTTTCCAGGGGCCTACAGCACTGCCACAGCACTGCTACATAGGTGCGGACCACCTATGTCATTCTGCCATGGATTAACGTTAGCTGTTTATGTTAAAGATGTTTCCTGAGGACAGCAAATCATAGCCACCTCTACTTTCCAATAAATGCTCAGCACAGTACCTTATTTATTTTGTTCTAAACTATTAACCTATTAAACTAGGAAACTGACCAAACAGACTGAACACAAAGGGGTACACCCATCAATTTCATTACTTTTTCAAAAAAGAAATCTTTCAAGCACTTTTTCTAAACATTCTATTTGGAGTTAATGCAACTCAGCTTATGATACGCATTGGTTTCTATGGTACTTCAATTTTGTTCCACCTTTCACACATGGATTTTCTATTATGGCATCACACCTAGAAGTACTGGTATATAACACTGTATTAATATCAAAGGCAACCTAGTAGATAGTTGAGTTCTAGAGTCCAGACACAACACCTGCTTTTCAAGGAGGGTCCAAGTTATTATATAACAACATGAAGTCATTCCTGTTAAAAGCTGTTAAATTTTAGTATTTTCCTACAGTATATGTTGGTCTTTCAGATTATGTTATTTCTGCATTTATCAATCACTAGAAAGAAATTAAACAACTAGCTGTAAGCATAAAACAAGCCATTAGCTGTTAGATTCTCTATTTCACATCTTACTCAAAGACTGGATGTACCCTTTAACTTTTAGTATTCTCATCAGGAAACTGGCATCATCTCATCTGTTTTCAAGGTTGTGAACAGAAATAGAAATAACTTTTGCAAAATATCTTAATGTCTGACAGGAGGCTTCCGATAAAAGTCCATCATAAACCTACTATTCCCTTCCACTGATAACTTTTCTCTAGCATCCTTAGCAATCCAAACACACAGAAGCTTTACCTTTGATCTCATTACCTGTCACATTTAGATCTCAAGCTCCTGCTTACATTCCACTAATTACCCACTACCTAGAATACCCTTACTTTCTCCATCCAAAATGTAATCTCCTGCTCTCCTTGAAAAAACAAAAAAAGCTTTAACCAAAGATTATGAAGTTAGGGAGAAAGGTTGGAGAGGGATCCACCTAAATTCACAGCTGTACTAAAATGAAGATAATACATATTATACCCTGACCTTACATTAATTTTTCTCCAAGTCTTTCTTGAAGACCTTTCTCATATCCTATACACATCACAACTAACTAACTCCTTTCTAAAACAGAGCTGGTAGAAAAAAAATGTACTGTATCTTATCAATTCTCAACATCCTCCAAATCCCAACGTTCTGTCATCTCAAAAAGCTATTCATGAGAATGCACCACACAAAAGAACGGAAAAAGATAAAACTAAATAATCTTCTGACTGCTCATACGAAACTGGTTTTGTTTTTGTTTTTTCAGACCTGAGTACTGATCCTGGAGCACTGTGCCACATGCCCAGTACTTTTTACTTTGAGACAGGGTCTCGCCAAGTTGCTCAGACTGTACTCAAACTTGCAATCTTCCTGCCTTAGTGTCTAAGTAACAGGGATTACTAGTGTACACCACCACATTCAGCTCAAAGCTAGTTTTAAACAAGTGAATTTTCTTCTTCTCCTGATTATAATCAACAAATCAACTAAGGGCTCCAGCCTCATCTCAAAGATGTAACACAGATGCATTTTGCAACTGTGTTCTCAAATTAAAAAGCACTACCCATTCTTCAATAAACTACTTTTATGAGATAGCTCTCAACTCAATATGGATTGACACATTAAGAACTACAAAATATTAAGCTGTATTTATGTGCTCTTCCGTATTATATTTTGGAAGTTACCTTAAAAGGAAAATAAAATAACTGCAATCTATAGTGATCTACTTACTGTCCCTTGCCTCATACAAAGCTTCCAAAAGGCCACAACACACTTACTGATCTGAATGGACCATGAAGGTTAAATTCACATCTCTTATTAAAAATATCCTGTCCATAAGGTAAAAAGCTGCTTGCTGCTTTAAACACACACATACACACAAATTGTTGTCCTTCCAAAAGTGACATGTTTGAAAATAGCAAACTTTTCCAACATTAATCACAATAATCCCAAACTCAAGTCACACAGTAATTCAATTATGTGTAATAAGTAAATGACATGGCATTGTGATTCAAATTCTCAGAATTTTAGGATGTAAGCACCTACAAAAGCATCCCTCTCCTTCCAGATTCAAGAGTTTAAGGTACTAAAACGCTGTAACATACCTGTCTTTCAGTTACAAGCGCTGACTCAAAAAAAGAAAGGCTTAAAAACCATAAAATAAATTACACATAGAGTTGTCAAGATTCTGACCTCTAAAATGACTTGTAAATTAGATGTGTCTAACTTCCACTAACCAGCATCCTTTTAGGATAGCTATGTTAGTTATGCTGTTCTCTGACCAAAAATACGGAGTCATAACTGGGCATACTGACAAAGTGAATGGTATATGCTTTAAGTAAAGATTTCAAGGTAAGCCATGAGGGAATCTTTTCTGTGTCTAGATGAGCTATGCAAGTTATATAAAATATAATCTATGTTTTATATCCTAAACTGTCAGAGCTTTTGTTAAATGCTAAGATGAAAGAAAAATCTTAAGAATTCACTGACGGAAAACTGGGATTCAACTTTTGGGGATTCTACTTTACTACTTCATTTCCCAGTAATGCTTTGATATAAATACACATATACCAAAAGCAGGGACTCTTAACCAGATAAAGTATCAATTTGGCTCAAAAATTACTTTGCTGTTATGATTTTATGATTCAATAGCTAATAAAAATACACAGGGTTATTTCCAAATCATAACTGCCTATTAAATTATCTTGACACTAGTTAACAGTTCTGAAAATACTAATTTATGAATTCAACTATGTACAATAATTCTATGCAGTATGTTACTATTATTTTCTATTAAATGTAAGAATCTACTCAAAAAGATGTTTTCCTGTAAAATTCCAGGTGGCTTTTTGGAAATAAAAATATATTTTAAATACTCCACGAGAGTGTAACTTCAAGAATCCCAAGTAAAACTTCGCAGTCCTTAAATTCACCTATTTAGTAAACAGCTGTTACTCTTCCTACAGTTCCCTTAGAGTAAGAGAATCCAATTCTAAAGGGTGTAAGTATACACATTTCATGAATAAAGCCACAATGTTTAAAGTTCGATTACCAAGGCAATTACTATGTATCATTACAGAATGATAATGTAGTACATATTTCCCAAGTAAGATCAAATTTACTTCAATCACACCAAGCATTATTACCAATTTTTTTTTCACTTTTCTTTTTATTTAGTCATGAAGTCCTTGGAATCACAGTAGGGCTTGCTGCCATGTTGGTGTCAAACTCTGCCAGTCATCCAGAGAATACGCCAGATTTCTCTTTCAACTTCTTTGTCTACTAGTGCATCACTGGACTCAGCAAGCAGACCACACAGACAATTTCAGTAACCGATTTTGGCTCTCTGTGCATAATAGATGGCAATTCTTATGAAGTATCCAGTTTGTCTTATAGCTGGGAGATTTGAACCTGCTGCAGATGTCACATCTAAATTCTTGAATGGATTTTTATCATCAGTGTCACCTATAAAACAAGACAGTGTCACTAACAGCATTGTCCAAGAGAACATCTACTTCAGTACTGCTAAGCTTTCTGCAACATAACTGATAAGTCACTTATTTCCGAAAACAAGGACCAGCAAGTAAGACAGCGTGTGCCAAAATCCAGCCTGCCGCTGTTCTTATATAGTTATGATCTAAAAATGGCTTTTTAATTATTAAATCGTTGAAATTTTTTTAAACTAGTATTTTGTGGTATGTGAAAATAATATGAAATTCAAATTTCAGTCTCCATAAATAAGGCATTAGTGGAACACAACACATGCTCCTTTCACATATCTATTTTCCTACAGCTACTTTCATGTTATATTAGCAGATTTAAGAAAATGCAACAGGAACCACCCGACCCATAAATCCTAAAATATTTACTATCTGGTCCTATAAAGAAAGTTTACCAAACCCTGACCTACAAAACTTTTTGGTGGGTAAATAATGCATTGCCTAGGGTTTGCTGCACAAGACTGTGAGTAGGAAAACTATAATTATTTAATTGTTCCCCTGCCTTACTTCCCAACTATTCAAGGAATTCCTCAGTATTTGCTGGGCCAACCCTGTCCCACCAATGCAAACTGCTGCAGTCACTTTGCTCTCCCCTTTGCTTCAGGCTTGCCTCAATTTGAGATATCAATATTGACACAGGGCAGGGTGCAACATGGAGCTCAGTTTCACATTGAATTCTAGTTCTCCAACACTGTCCTCTTCCACGTTCCCAAGCTTTCCTGGCTCTAGATTTCTGCTTTATAACAACCATCCTCCATAATGGGTTTCCTGTACTGGACACCCGTCTTGAATGTCTGTATTTCCTGCCAGAGACCACAGCACAATGAGCTGACTCACAGAATATTTTGACTAAACTGTGCCAGCTGATCGTCGGTCCTCACCCTTGGCCTAAGAGCCCCGCTGCAATGCTGTCATATGGATTTGTTCTGGGCCTCCTTACCGCCTGCATGTTTCAGTACTCTCCTGGCCTGCACTACTCTTCCTGGCCATGACTGCTCTTGGAGTTCACTACTTTCTTTTTCCTTCAAACCTCTGGTACAAGTTCACTCTTTGCAACTGACCTGTCATTCTGTTGCTTGAACTCAGTTCATACAAATATAATAAGCAAACAAAAAACACAATAAAGCTCAATTCTACGTATTATGATCGACTTTCCAACTCAAGAAAACATTTTTACTTTTTTGGCACCTGCCCCAAAAGGGAACATATCATTAAGAGAAGTCTCCAGAACATCTCATCTCTTCTGTTATTTCCTCCACTATTGCTAGTTGGTCCAAACTTTCAGTATTCACTTCATCTAAGGGAGGATTTACCCTCCTGCACTCACACTGGATGCCCAAGTTACCTGCTTTCTTGAGCGTAACTCCAGAATGCCTGTCTTGATGTATTAAAGTTTTTACAATCCTGTTTCTATAATGTAGGGCACAGAAGCATCTCCTGACACTGTTGGATTGCAATGACAGTACGTGTTTGGGGGGCTGGGAATTTAGGTCAGTGGCACAGCGCCTGCCTGGCAAGTGCAAGGTCATGAGTTCGATTTCCGGTACCGGAAAAAAAA
>NW_004955440.1:10692031-10701179 GCF_000276665.1 Chinchilla lanigera
AAAAAAAAAAAAAAAAAAAGACAATACATGTTTGGTTAGATTTCTAGGAGTTAACACAGCTCCTTGTCCAAAAAATTTAATAGTTCTCAGTAGGCTGATATGCCCATAACAGAACCCATCTGAAATTCACAGTATATTATTGCAAATAACTAATTCTCAAACACATTTTTAAACTGTAAATTGACTGTACTAGAAAATAGCTGTGAAATAGCACAACAGGTTAGCCTGGCATACGGATTTCAGAGCAAATGGCAGTTTATTTTCTGCACAGTGAGTTCCACTACAACCCCAAAGTAGCTTACCATGGTGACGAGGTCCCAAAGCTACACGTATCTGACAACCAAAAGAGTTCTATCAATTATGAAGAGGCTGGAATGACTGTTAACTGTATCTCAACTCTGAGCAGTAACCCTACAGGTAGCATCAATCTTAAAAAACAAAAATCTTCTCTAAAAACACATACATAAGTCATCTTCTTATTTGGTAAATGTCACAGACATATAGTGGCATATCCTTACAACTGGGAAAAGAAACTAGAGGCATGTAATCCATATTTCAAAGGAATACTCAAAAAGATAAATCTTTGGAACTCAAATCATTTTGAGTCTGGCTGCCTTTCCTTTAAAAGTTCCAAAACTTCTGTCAGGACTCCTCTGTGTTCTTAAAATTATTGAGTATTCCCAAGAGCTTTGTCTGTGTAGGTTATAATTATCAACATTTACCGTATCAGAAATGAAACGAGAAAACTTAAAAGTATGTGTTAATTTGTTTTTTAAACTTAATAAGACAATATTTCTACACAAATTTCTCATTTTATGCAAAATTACTTTTCAAAATAACAAAGCTTAGAAAAATGGTACTCTTATAGAAGTCTTCAAATTTCTTTTATGTTTAGCGTAGCTTAGCGAAAAGGTGGATTTTCCTATCAGCTGCTACATTCACTCTGTTATGACAGGTTTCCATTGAGCTATGTGAAAAAAAGTAGCCTCACACAGTGAGAAGACAAGACATATTCATTAATACTAACAGTCTGTACAGGTAACGGATGCTCTCTTTCTGTACTACATCATTACTTGACAAGTTATAATATGGAATCTAACGCATATGAACTTCTGCTTTCTGCGACTGGGTTTTTTGAAAGAGTCTTCCCACCCCCAAGTACTGAGAATCAAACTCCGGGGCACTCTACTGCTGAGTTACATCTGCAAACATTTGGTTTGTTTGCTTGTCTGTTTGTATTATTTCTTTGTTTGGACAGGACTTCATTAGGTTGTCCAAGCTTGCCTCGAACTTGAGAATCTCCTTCCTCAAACTCTCAGGCCAGTGGTATTACAGGTATGTGTCTCTCATGTAACTACAACAGCATCTTTTACTCGTACATAACAACTGGTCACTGAAAATACCGGTTTACTGAGTTATACAGATACTACAAGTCTTAATGTAATTCATTATACAACAGCAAGAACACATTCACTAATATCACCATTATCTTATCAGAAAAATCTTTTAAATATTGAAAAGTTGACAAGAGCACAGCAGGTAATAGAGTTTGCTAAAATCTCAATTTTCACTTTAAAGTTCAAATTTGTACCATTGGCAACACACACTGTCAGTTGTTTCCTTAAAGTGACAGGCTCACTTTGTTAATTTTCAAGAAAATGATTGCCAAATAACTGTCTAAATAATCATAGTTTGGTATTCCTTCTTTAAAAGTGGTATTTCATGAAAAATATGGTTAATTTCACTGGCAACTCAAAAAACCATCACATAAGGGTTTTCTCTCTAGATGAACAATACACTCTGGTTATACACAAGTGCTTTGTTCATCTTTCCTATCTCATCACACCAAACATTAAAAGAATGCTCAAGAATCAAGATTTAGTAAAATTTTACGTAACTGTTACCACTACCTCATGAATTTTATTTATTAATTGGTGATACTTGGGACTAACCCTAGGAAGCACTGAGCAATATATTCTCAGTCCTTTATTTTATCTTGAAACAAGGTCTCCAAAAGTTTCCCAGGCCTTAAACCTGCAACTCTCCTGCCTCAGCCTCGCACATGGCTGCAATTACTAACAAACTCGGACCGCCACATTCAGCTTTAGTCAAGGGCTTCAAGAGAAATTAGCTGTTTTGTTTTAACTGTAAATGCATGTCGGTGGAGAATATCGATGATCACTAGTGCTATTTCATGCCACTACCATTTAATTTTTACTAAACTGCCCATGGCTTTACTCAGTATCGCTTTTGCACACGCACGGCAAATGTCAGGGCAAAAGTATTACTATAACATCTTCATGATGTTACTATAATATTCTCATCCCCACAAGGGACTCAAGTGACCTTCACAAGTCTATACATCAGTAAGACCTACTATCTTAAACACTGAAATCTATGCATGGTAAGTTTTCCCAAAATCAACAGTAAATATTCCGCATGCATCAAATATCTGCATAAATTCTTTAATTTTAACTCAAAATTAAATTAATAATACAAACAGCCACTAATATTTAGTGAGCATTTGCATATATTATTTCACTTAATCCTCCTGATAACACTACTCATAACATGTTATGCTACAGATGACAAAACCTAGGATAAATAACTACCAGTATTTAGTAGATTCAGATACAACTAAATAGTCTGCATACCTAAGTATTGATAACAGTCTTTCTAATTATCTTTTTTTTAACCTTTATTATGTTTTGTACCTTTATCATACATGAAAATTTTGAATCAAACAGCTAATGTACCCTGTCCTTGGTGACTCAAGTTAAAACTGATGGACTGTGTTTTTTTAAATCCAAGTCTATCTAACTCCAGAGTACACTAATCAGCTTCATGTTATTGCAACTAAATACCTGGGAAGTCTACTCATGAAAAAAAGACTTCATTTAGCTCAACAGTTTTGAAGATCCATGGTTTGGGCCTCTGGCAATGGTGGTACATCACGGTAGGAGTGAGTGTTGGAGGAAGTACTCCCATCTCAAACCAGGAAGCGGAGAGAAAGAGGATGAGACCAGGGTCGCGCAATGCCCTTGAGGATATGCTTCCAGGGACCTTAGGAATCCCACAAGGTCCTGCCTCTTACAGGTCCACAGTACTGCCCAGCACCACCACTTTGGAGCCTTTGAAACATTAACCCTTGGGATTCTTTCAACATCCAAAGTATAGGAATTGCGTACATAGTCTGTCTCTCTACCACTCATCAGGATATAATTTGTATATGAACAGACTAACGGTTACAAAGGTCTTACATAGTTTTTAAGTCAACTAAGCAAGACCTTATCTATTTGCAAAGATTTTTACTAACCCTGATTTTTTTTACGAACTTCAAATGAAACAAAACATATTTCCACTTAAAAGACTTTATGAGCCAGATAAGGTATCAACTCACATTTACTTGAATATAACAAATTACTACATCTAAAATTACTTTTTTAAAAAATTCAACACTGCCAACGAATGTTATCCCCATTTTATAGATGTGGAAACTGAAGTGCAGAGAAGTACCTAACTTCTCCCAAAGGCTCACTGTTCAAATGTGTATAGATTCAAAGTCAGTCTGGCTGACCTTCTCACCCAAAAATTTCAATCACACGGCTTGCCTATTTAGGAAGGCCTCAGGCAATGACCCAGAAATTGCTCCTAAGGCCTGTATACAGAGCTTGCTGATACCACATTCTATACCCAAAAGCAATCGAGATATGAATCATCTTGTATCTTTAAAATCAAGAGATGAAAAGCTGGTGCATGCTAAAAATAGACAGGTTTTAAGGTGCTTCAAGTAAAGAAACCATAAATTATGTTAAAGAAAGATCTACATTTATAAAGATGTCAGCAAACCTCTAGGTGACTGAAACAAGCTTGCCTCCATTTAAAAACAAAAAAAAAGCCTAGAAGACCCAGTCATCACAGCTACCCAGGCTCCCTACAGATTACACAATAGCCTGCAAATACAGGAGCCTAGGAAATCTTAGTCAACTTCAGCAGAAATCTTTCTCCTAAACACCAACCAGAAAAATTTCCATTTCATGATGGCATCTACAAAGGTCAGGAATCACGCCCTTAGGTTTGTTTCTACTTTAAGAATTTACCCTGCAAAGATAGCTGCTTAATGTTAAACTCCAAGGATGTCAAGGTGGAAGAATCAAGGTCTATCCTGCTCAATTTTTACCCTTATAACAGGCTGAAACTCAACTTTCAGGAAGTATACACAATTAGAGTTTAAACAGGGGAATGTGGCTTTAATTTCAATCAAATCATATTCTCAAGGAGTCCCCACACACATTTTGACAGGAAGGTGACAAAATGGAAGGCTGTAGTATACCACCTAAAGCAGCAGACCGTGCAGGGCAGAGATGCACAATTAACTTATCGAGAGTACCACTCTGGATCCTTCCTTCTGTGGCAAAGGGGGAAAAACTACAGAGCAACTTTGCTTCCTCTCATCGATTATTCTAGCATGACAAAAGGAATCACAATCTAGTAATGTAAAAGCAGTTGACAGATATATAGAAAGAAAAAAAAAAATCAAGATTGAGGTCAAGTCCCATGACATGCATCATTTACACTAAGAACTCCCCCACTTATCTGAATTAATTTCATGTACCTCATTTCATTCAGATACTGTAATTGAAGTTTTCCTTTTAGAGTTGTAAAGTGTTTACCTCAACATAATTAGTAAACTGTCCACTTAAAAATACCACTACAAAAATTACCACCCTTCCTCTCTATATATACTCATATATTCCACAATCACTAAGTATGAAATTTTGGCCTTCACGGGAAATTTAATTCAAAAGTCCTCTTTAAAAAATTAGTACAAGAAGTTCCACAAGAAAAAGTTATGGTCATTACCTTTTTAATACAAAGTGTTTGCATTACTTGTTAAAGACATGGTAATTTGGGTGTTCAATACATGACTACTGTTCTGAAACCAAATTAAAGGTTTAGACTACTAAAGACTTTGACGACTTGCCTCAATATAACAAGTAAGATTGTATGGAGAACAAAATCAAAGAGGTCTCTCCTTTTATGAGCAGGCATTTAAGGGCCTTTTAATGAGAATTTACTCTTTAGTATATAATTACTAATGAACAAAAATAGGGCCATTAAACTCACTTCTTTATAGTGCCATAAAACTTCTATGTGTAAGAAATATAAAATAATATACACATTCGTAAAACTTGGAGAAAAACTAAAATGTGCAATGCCTTATAATTCAACATAGTGAAATCTGTATACATTGTCTTAAGTAAATGTCCTGCCAAATGACTGAGGAAGCCATTTTTATGTGGATTTGCTTATATTTTAAAATATACAGAATCCCTAGTACTAATGCTGGCCACAACATGTCTCAAATTCTTGAATGAATTCTGAGTTTCTTTATGAACAATGATTTCCCACAAATACAGAACTTATTAGAATGAAATTATATAATCTATAGTTGTCATAAGCTATATGCCAAGCATTATGTGAATGCTAAGAATAATACAAAGATCAGGATAAATTCAGTCCTATTCCTGGAGTACACATAGTCTAGAAGGAAAGACAGGAAATTATCATGCTACAGGAACACGTAACAGACACCTGACCAAATGAAAACTCAAAACTAAGAGAAGAGCAGAAAAGCAAATACACTATTTTAAAATAATTACCTACCACTGAAATTAGACAAAGATCATCCATTAAATGTTTCTCCACTAAGAAGGTGACAAAGAAACTAACCAAGGGACAGTAGGCAAAGTATTCTAAATCAGACCAGATGCATCCAGCTTGTCCTAGAGTCCTAAATTTGAATGAAATTTCACCCTCAAAATGCTCTCAGGATCTTAAGGAGTCAGTCTGATAAGTCTGAACGTAAGGGACAGTGTCTTGCTTCTGAAAAACCTCTATCACGTACCTGTGGACAAGACAGCTCCCCTTGAAGAAGGGGAGGGGCCACGGGAGGAAGCTGGTCAAGGCTGTGAACAGTGATTAAAGCAGACTTTTAAGGCAAGGTTCCAGTTCCACAAGAGACCTGGATTACAAAAAACAACCACAGAGAAACCTTATCTATGGACTATTTAGCACTTATTAAAGGACTGTGGAATTGTTTCTCTGGATACTTTTGAAAATAAGCACTCCAAAAAAAATCATGTATTTAAATAACAAGTGTGGTCCTACCGAGTGTGGGAGAAAGGACTAGATAACAATAGTCTGAAACTGTATCCGAAACCCACCTGTAACTACACTGAAATACTCTAGATGCCTCACACATATTTTGTTAAAGGTATATTCTTGCATAATTACTTATGAGAAATATGTTTAAAATTAAAATCTCACAGACAAACTTTAGTATATGCCAAGGATGTGGTGTGACACCATACCTCTGCGAGCAGCAGATGCTCAAGAGCATCAGAATGAGTCCAGATCACTCCTACTGTAAGAAATTGGGGTAGAAGCTGGGAGACTGTTAATGTATTTTTGTCTAGGTGAAAGACGAAAGAGACATATCTGGCAGGTGTACGCCAGCTAGTCTAGGACTGACCTAAGAATCAGCAATGTAACATGACCACTTCATATAACATCATCCTACTTTCCTTACTGTACTTTTGTTTTCAATAATGGTATCAGCAGGGAAAAAAAAAAAAACCATACTCCAAAGATCTCCCTGTGAAGGCTATTATCTATACAACTCCACATGTTCGCATAGGTATTACTATGGAATTGGCCCTGCATTTGCTAGGCCTGAAGTTTAGCAATAATCTTCAAAGGATGAAGTGGTCCTACTCCCCTGCCCCCCAAAAAAATCTTGAAAATTTTCCTCAGTTTTTTTAAATGAACACAACATTGCAATCTACTAAAGAAAAAAGTAAGAATATGCCTAACAGAAAAAGGAAACCCATTGTTTCATCTTTTAATTATCACCAACATGAAACACAACATTATCATTTTAAAACTGTTCAAAATATCGTTTCAGGACAACTGGCCAGAACAGTTTGAACTCCAAAAGTTATATTCCTTACAAAGCAATAGATGTCAAAAAAGCCAATCCTTATAAAATGAAACCAAGGCCTTAAAACGCAGCACATGCCTGTAACCCTACCACTCTGGGACACCAACAGAGGATCACAAGTGAGCCCAGCTTGGCCAACTTAGTGACTTAGTAAGACTCTGTCTCAAAATAAAGGGTGGGAATACAGCTCCGTGCAAAGGCTCTAGGTTCTGTTCCCAGTACCACACACACATCAAAAAAAAAAGAAAAAAAAAAAAAATTAGAGGGTCACCCTAGTCATAATTATTAGTTTGCTTCAGTAGAAACTTTGTATTGTTCTTCGGTGAACTGAATCGCGTCTTTTCCCAATGCTACAGTGACTAACAAATGTTAGAGAACGAAATTTATGTTAATTTTTTCTAAGTTTTCTAACGTATCTGATATCTGTTCTTTTTTAATGTTAGACTTATGCCTAGCAGAGTATCTAATTGAACATAAAAAAGACAAAGTGCTGTTTCAACTTTAATACATCACGGTTCAAGACTGTGGCACTCTGCTACCAGGAAGACCACAAGCACGTGCAGGGTGCGCGCTGCACTGGACACTGGGCACTTGCAGATTAATAAAATGTGGCCCAGTGTTCGTGAAGTACCCACCAGCACAGGAGCAACAAGGGTTACTAAACGCCTACAAGAAACACAACACTGTTCTAGGAGAGATGCAAAAGTTAACTCCATCCCACACAGGACTTCAGGGCTCCTATCCTGGAGAATGAACAAAAACAGCGATGTGGGGGATGCTGGAACCACGTGACTACATGCGTCCTGCAAACTGAGTTATATACACAACTCTACGACTTCTGAAACACCAACCAGGCAGTAACGTACACTACAGTCCCTTATGAAGGGGGCAGATTCTTCAAGTGAAAATCTCTAAACTCAAACTAAACTAGAAAGCAACACGCTACTCCAACTGATAGAATGTAAATATTTCCTAATTATCAATAACTTGTGTCATTTGTATCTAAAGGGAAAAATATACTGACCACAATACTTAAGGAAGAAAGGGGGTGGGGCTTACGTGATAATTACCCTTAAAAGATAACATGATCAAGAGAGCTGGGAATATAGACCAGTGGTAAATAACAGGCTGAGGCCTTAGATTTCACTCTCAGCACTAAAACAAAACAAACAAAATATCTGAAAGGAAAATACAAAAACATGAAACAAAGTTTGCCGCAAGAATGCCCATGGGCAAGGCCTGAATTACCTAGTGAAGTGTTTAGTTAATTAACACTACCTGCTCTACCTAACTCCTGCCAACCCTCTTCAGAAAATTGCTTTTGATTCTTCCTTTCTCTAAAAATTAACAGGGATTCAATTACACTGCCAGGGTCCCTTACAAATCAAGCATTCTCTGCGTTTGTGGTTTGTAAGATTAAAATGGTAACATGATTTCAAAACACTGAAGACCCTACCTTAACTTCTCAAATTGGTAATGCGATGAAATGCACTGTACTTCCGACCTTATCTCAGTACCGTGCTTCGCACAGTACCCATTCACGCTTTTCAAGTTGGCCAAGAAAGTTTCCTGATTCAAAAGACACTTCCCTGCAAGCGCACCAGCACCAACTGTTTCACCAACGCAGTGCCCGGGCGCTAAGAACCTGCAGCAGCGAGCGGGAGCTGCGAGGGCTGCGTCCGCAGTCACACCTGGAACGCGCTCATTAACATTCAACTCTGAACTTGGTGCGTGGGTTCCTACACGGAATTCCGCCACGGTTCAAGTCTACGGTTAGACAGGTAAATGGAGTGCGGTAAAATGGCTCTGCGGATCGCTGCGAGCGGCCCGAGCAGCTCCTTCACCCAACCACTGCGCTGGGGTCTGACCGACTCGGGAGGGGAGCGGCGCGGGCAGGGCGAGCCCAGCACTCGGGGACCGCAGACCGCGGCGGAGCGCGGGTGGAAAATCACCTCCGACGCACGATTTCCACTGCACACTGGGACACAGGCGGCGGAAGGGCCGTAAAGGCTCCCGCTGCACACCAGGGCCGCGGCACTAAGGGAAGACTCGTCTGCGGATACCCCGGCAGCACCGCCCGGGGCCGCAGAGCTGCAGGGGCCGCGCCCACAGGGACCCGCACCGCCCGCGGGCACGCGTCCCGCC
>NW_004955440.1:10702123-10752123 GCF_000276665.1 Chinchilla lanigera
CCGGGGATCCGCGAGCCGGGGCCGTGGCGGAGCCCGCCGTGCCGCGCCGCGACCGCGCGGGTTTCGGCGTAGTTTCGTCCGCGGCTTCGCAGTTCGCAGACGTTGCGGGGTTTGCTTTGCTTTTGTGTTTGTTTTCACCCTGCGACCTGACCTCACTTTAGCTCTTTCATTTATAAAATGCGCCCTAGAAAGCCCGGGGCCCCTTGTTTCTTGTTCTTACCTTTAAGTGAGGCATTCATCCTTCCCGCCTTTAAATTTCTGTGATTCTGACTCCAAGGATGTTGTTTCTGGAGGGAGGTTGTGGATTAAATGACTCAGGAAAAAGCAAAACCTGCGATGGTAACTGAATGTCTGGTTTCTTTAGAAATTTCATATTCTGAACTACACTGTGGAAGAGTTAGGTTGGTACGTGTAGGCCTTGGAGCCCCATCCACAAGTTGCTTTAAATTATGAGTCAATGTTACTATCCTTCGATTCAACGATTAGAGCTATCTTTTAGTATGAATAAAAACCATGGCTATGTGGACCTTCAAAGTTTAGACCCATTGTTGAGTTGAACAACAGCATTACAAGCGTTTGAAAGCCTCATAAACCATCTGTCCATCCACTTTCACACAAATTGGGAAACAGAGAAGAATACATGCCAAAACTGCGAGTGAGAATTCCTGACTGCACATGAAACCAGTAAACCCTACTGCACAGAACAAAGTATCTGAAAAACCCCAAGGGCTGTGCGGCTGCCATTTCACTGCTTTGGAAACTGAATCGTACAATTTTATAATTGAATTATCTGGTTCTTAAGATCGTCTAGAGTCTAAACTTTTCATTTTACTGATTAAGATCTAAAGCCCAGAGAGGGTAAGTTGCCTACCCAGTATTACCCAGCTTAATTGGAAACAAAGTCAGGATTCAAACGCAGACCTTCTGTCTCACATACTGCTCAGCGCTCAGCTTATACTTGACGCGCATACAGCTAGTTAGTATCAGAATGCTTGGCCTTTGAAGCTTTGCCTGTGTTATCCATGTGATCTATGAAATCAAACTTGGCATTAAGCAGGGAAGTGTTGCTGTCAGAGGCCGTTTGTCCCACTGTTTTCAAGAGCTCCTATTGTGTGGCCTACATCTCTCAGTCAGGGGTCATCTGCATGATCCAAGCAGTTCTGGCGAGAGCTTGGGAGCTGTTGTCCAACCAAGCACATTCATCCTCAGAGATGCCAAGGGCTGTGCCTGATTGTAAGAATTATGAAATCCCTGTCGTCCAGAAAATTGCAACATTATTGGGGAGGTAAATTACGAAGCACAAAATGGTAATTCCACATTAATAATCAAGGATTCAGTTGTAATTTCCAAGTGTTAAGTTGGAAAGTAATCCACCTAAATTAAGAAAAAACATCTTAGAGGCCACAACAATAACAACAAAAGGAAATTATCATTCAGATCGGTGTATGGGGAAAAGGTAAAACAAATTGTGTGAACAAAAATACTAAGAAGAAAATGGAGGAAAGTGAAGAGGACAGCAAACTAAGACAGGAGATTCATTTGAGAAACAACTGCAAAGCAAGCCAGAGTGACAGAGAGGAGGCTCACCCATGGAGGGTCTGAGTGTGAGCCTGGGAAATTTAGTTTAATAGAAAATCATTCTGGGTGGACTGGGGGCCGGAAGAGGGGAAAGAAAGAACAAAATTAAGAGATCAGGTCTAAAGAAGCAAGTGGAATTTTAAAAGAATTGCTGGACGTAATGCCACGGAGGGAAAGACTTGGATCCAGTGATTTATTCAGGGATCAAAGAAGAGTAAGAAACCCCAAGTAAAACAACCTGAGATTTAGGCGGGAGTCCGTAATAGCACACACGGTTCCTAGCACCTTCAGAAGGACGAGGACACCTCCCAGGGACGGCCTCTAAATGAACAGGAAGCAGACATCTTCCTCATCACATCCTCAGAGTGGTAGTTTACTGCTAAAGCATGATCAGGTCAGAAAGAAAACTCTCACCCTGTCCCTGGCGGTTGGGCCTGTGCTGCTGCTCTGTGGGCCAACCTACTTTTATTTCCATTCCAGCCCCAGTGATGTAAAGGTGCTCAGCGGTGAAGTACATGTTACAGTAGAAAATATCATTAAGAGTTTGATAAATGCAGACTAAATATTGCTCAGAACTCTGCTGGGTGTGGAAGACAGAAAAGAAAAAAGAGAAGTGTAAATTAGGCCTGTCATTTAAAAGCAATCTAGAGGAAAAGGGTCAATTTTTTTTAACAAACAGAAAATAATTTCTGTGACCAGTGAGAAAAATCTCTTGGACTATAAACTATAGGAATGTAGGTGAACAGATTAGAAGTGATATGATCCACAGAGTTTATCATTCAACAAATATTCGTTAATGATTAAGCTCTGTTCTAGGTACTACAGTAATAGTAGTAGTAGTTTCGTTGAACCCTAAGAAAGACTCAGATTTCATGTGTTTGACACTATAAAAAAGGCCATCCCAGCACTCAGGAGGCTGAGGCAGGAGGATCATTGCCAGTTCAAGGCCAGCCTGGGCTACAAAGTAACCTCAAGGCCAGCCTGAACTGCATAGTGAGACAAAGACAAAAAAAAAAAAGGCCGGAGGGAGTGTAAGGAGCAAGGAGGAGAGTGCAGGCAATGGAAACAGTAAAGTCATAGGTAGAAGCGCTTTTGAGGTCAGATTTAAGTATGGCCATTTGGAAGCTTAGTCACTCTTGCATTCCAGATTTGAATAAGGAAAGACTGGGACCCAGAAAATGAGCTGGAAGCCTATATGATACTATAGGCAGGAAGTGATGTGGAGTAGACACTGCTGGTGTCAAGATTGGCAAAGAAGCTGAAAATGTCAAGGAGACCGAGTGTTCGGTGTGTAGAGGTGGTAGGAGGTGTTGGCTGGAGAAAGTCTGTGGTATAAAATGCAGCATAAAGGTCGAGGAGATAAGCATTTCAAAAAGGTTCAGCTGCTTAACAACAAAAATGTCATATGTGACCTCCACGAGAAGGCCTCTGTGGAGCCGGGTGCCAAGAGGAAAAGAAGCGCAGGCATTAGACACTGACTGAAAGGATCACTACAACTCCGTGTTCAAAGCGCGTGTACCTCTTCAGGCCATTTACACTTTGGGATACTCTTGAATTTTTAGACCTATTTAAACAGTCCCATGTATGTGTAATTTTTTACTTATTTATTTATTTATTGTCTCCACAGTGAAGGGAAGACACGCTTAAAGTTTCAAAATATACCTGATATGTTTTTCTGGGCCCCAAATCAGTCATACCAATGAGTTCCTGTTCTAAATATAATCACAGAAAGTTCACTGTTCCTCTTGGAATCTGGCAAGAGCCTAACAAGAAAAATACTAAGACTAATATACAGTAATACTGTATCCATTATGGTTCCATTGCTACCATCTGTGAGGTCGGGCTCAAGTGGGTCATGAACATGACCTTGGACACGTCCTATGTTCTCATGGAACTCCAGATGGCCATTACTGAAGAAGGGGAATCACTCAGATCTGGACGTACAGGCTGGTGCTTCCAAAAAAGACAAGACAGTACCATTCTGTGAGGTGCCTAGGAACAGCCACCGTGACTTCCAGGGCTGTGTTTGTAGTCTGTTGCACTAGTTATGCTTTTGTTCAGCAAACTGCAAAACAAGGTTAGGGCAAGATTTCTTACTTTTCTTCCCTAGAAACACATTAAACTATTTTGGCAGACAACATGGGAGGAGAAATCTGAAGCTCCTTTATTTCTAGTGATGCCTCCTGAGCTTCCCAAGAAAAGCAAGCCTGATTCCACACATACATGTGCCTGCTTTTCCTAACTGCATAAGGCTGGGTGGTACAGCGTGTTATTTTCTTAGGTGTTACTGAAAGATAGAATGCTATTAGCACCCTTTTTTACTTGGAATATACTTCTTTTTGGGGTCCAGTGGTGGCAATTGATCTCTTAGGATGGTTTGAAAAGCTTTATTATATTCATTGAGAAAAAAATGTGTAAGTGATTCTAAAAGTAATCATGAAATTTACTTTATTTAATTTGCTGGCCCCAATGCTTTTCAAATCAGTAGTGACCAAGGATTCCTAGCATTAATGAACAATTACTGCAGTGCTGAAACCAACACAATATTTAACCCTAAAAGCCTTATTGTTATAGGTGCTGAAAGAGACCAAAAACCTCAGTAGCCCAGGAAGCATAAAATGTACTCTCTTTTGATGAAATGGTCTCTTTAAATTAGGCTTCAGCTATTTTAACACTATAATGTAAGGGAACTTGCTCGGCATTGTTACCTTCTGGCCTAGAGTCAGGAACATTTTGTACTGTGGTTCATCCCGTACCTTTTATCAAGAATAAACCCATGTTTTTGTTTAAAAACAAACAAAGCTCACATAATCTCTCCTCATGATTAGCCCTTCCAGTAATTATCTGTTGCTTAGAATCAGTGTCAGCCGACCAAGTTCAGATGGCAAAAACAAAAAAAACTGTTTGATCTTTAGTGATGTGATTTAGAAGACTGTGTGCATGGAAGGTACAGCTATGCACACACAGAGAACATATTTATCTAATTTGACTGCCAGTGATTTAATTAATGTTTGTCAAGCACTTTGAACATGAAAAGAACTATCTGAAAGCTGAGAGCTATTACTCATAGTCATTTTTCCTATCTGTTGAACTAAAATTAACATACAAATGTGATACTCTTATGGTATCTTTGAGAAAGATGCTCCTATTCTGAGAAACTCCTTGTCCTATACTTTTAGAAAGTCTCCTTAAAACTTCAAGGCTCTGGTTCCTG
The DNA here is from genome assembly GCF_000276665.1 of Chinchilla lanigera. Classification (NCBI taxonomy): domain Eukaryota; kingdom Metazoa; phylum Chordata; class Mammalia; order Rodentia; family Chinchillidae; genus Chinchilla; species Chinchilla lanigera. Next base: position 10,706,916 of record NW_004955440.1, read on the forward strand.
AAAGTCAGGCTTCAAGCTGGTTGGGTATCATCTGTCAGTAGAATCTGAAGCATACAGGCTGAATAACATGACAGCTTGGGGGAGTGTATGCACCTGTTAATTGAGAAGATGTTAACAGGGGCAAATCTAAAATAAGAATGCATACCACAACCTGATTTTCAGGAAGTTTCTGTGCATGTCTACACTTAAAATTACCCATATTAACATCTAATTTTTTCCGTCTAATTTTTGCTTCAAAGAATAATTACTAAGGCACAACACTTGGTAACTGAGGGGAAAGAAAAAAGGAGAAGACCTTATTTTAAAGCTTAGAGGAGAAGCAAACATGGTGTTTTCCATTATTGCTTTTACTCTAAGTCAAGTACAAGAATGACTGGCAAAAGCGGAAGAAAACCCAAGGAGGAAATAAAGAGTTTGGACAAAGGCCCTGATCTGACATTATTTTCCAAGTAGAGGTTTTAGCAACATTGCATTCATACCTACAAAGGGTTGGTGGAGCATTTGTCCCCCACCCCAGTACTAGAGGGCAGAATGGACTTCCTCGAGGAATAGAAAGGCTGACTCAAAAAAAGCACTGACCCTCTCACTATGATTACTGCTGAGATACATGGCCAACCCGCTATGACTTGTTTTTGAATTTTAGTTTCATTTCATTTACATTCCGGTCCCCTAGAGAGAATTCGTACTTGCTCCTTAGTGCAGAACCTCCTTGTATACCGTGCAACACACACACACACTGACAGAAAAACCCTGATTAAAGCACTTCTTCTACTAAACCAAACTTTACATGTGGCCTGGAAACCTGCCTTCACCTCAAGCTATCTGATGGTTTCACATTTAATAAAGTTTGAGGAAGGCTTTTAAAAGAATATTACCTCTTCTAACCATTCTTCTTAGCTCAGACCTTACTCACACCAAGCAGATACAGCAGGGACAGTGGTGTTCATCAAACGCTACTTGCCTTTCTTAACCATTTCCACCCTCTCATGCAATTAGGTTAAGGCCACATAACTGGTCCTGACAAATGGGTCTCAGGAGAAATAAGTTGTGTCATTTGTGGTCCTAGGTTCTTAAGAGCACTTTCTTCCCATCCTCCTGTGGTCCAGGAAGTCCCAATTTCCAGATGGTGTAGCTGTAAGAATGAAGCAACCCTGGATCCCTAGGAGCTGGGCTTAATGGCAAGTAGACCCTCAAGAGACTTCTTATGAGTGAGAAATAAATCTTTAAAAGTTTAAGAGCTGAGCAATATGGTGTTGTTAACTACCCTAGCATTGTGTAGCCTATCCTGACAAACACACTCTGATGTAGATACTTCTCTTTCACAGTGGGAAAAACAGTTTTTTAACATTTGGATCTTAAACAGGCAGCAGGGGAATAGTGGAATGAAAAAATGTGCAGTTTACGGAATAGATTAAGTAAAAATAGATGAATAAAAATCACAAATAGTACGGTGCATGGTAGAAAAAAGTTTCTTATGTAGCTCACTTCTGAATTTACTTTGTAGTTATCCTTTAAATTAAAAATATTAATGAATTCCTTAGCCAACTATATGCCTAGGAGAAAAAAAAAAGCTTTTGCCCTTGCCTTGCCTAGATCTTTTCTTTGTCCTAGTCATATATCATTAATATGTTTTCTGGATTCTCAGAGGGATATGTTCCGATAGCTGCTACCAGTCAGAGGTAAATTGATTACCTGTTTGTATTTGCTACTTCAAGTTCACTCCTCAGGTGAATCTACGAAGTACCTATGGCATTGACCACTTATGTTTCTAATCTGTTACTACACAGATGTATGGAATACTGAAACAAAAATATTTCCTCCCCTGAATGCTCAGTATTCGACCTTATACACTGGGCCCAACACTTATGGGGAGGGTCAGTCACCCAACTATGGTGGAGGGACAGAGTGATGGAAGAACAACTTGCACAGAGGCTAAATCCTTGGCAGGAATGTCACTGATCCATACTCTTTGTTTATCTACCTCCAAAGTATTCCCTCTGACAACAGAAGGCCAGCTGATGCCATTGGACAAGTTCAGAATCACTGAACACTGCAGATGTACGTAAAGAAAGGACAGGGAGAATCTTCCTTTCATGGGTTCCCAAGCACAGCAGAGATTATTTTGTCAGGTACTATGCCCACATTTACCAACCTTATAGCTGCCTCCAATTTTTTTTTGAACAAGAGGGGAAAAACTGAGCTAGTTAGAGTTTGCTTCCCCCAAGAGAAGAGTACAGTTAATAACATTTCTTGTGTTTTAACACATCACCTTTCCCTTAATTCACAGACCAAATACAGGAAAGAAAATCATGTACTGTTTTCTTTTTCCTGTTGGTTTCTCAATAATTCACTGAACAAATCCACAAACATTCCTGGAGTTGAGTAGAAGAATCATATGAAATAGACTCATTGAAATCTTTTTCAGTTCTATTTAATGTTTGTTTGTCCCCATTTTGAAATTAGGTCATGCTGCTTTTGTCCTATAGAAAAGAAGTTATGATTTAAGAAAACTTTACAAAAGGGAAGCCGATCTTGATATTATCAACTTCCCTCTTTTCTTTTAGCAAAATATTTGAGAAAATGCCAATTGGTGTCGCCTATCATCAGAACTTTTCAAGATTCCACTGCTTTGGAAAACCACCTTACCCTTTTTAACAGATAATGTTATATGTTAGGTTATATTCTCTTCTGGGTAGTTAGCACCTACATTTGTGTATGCATATTAAAATGGTAAGGCCATGTGAAATGTTTTGGATAAGATGACACAATAACTAACTTGATGCTCCATGTTTGGGGGCAGGGGAGGCGAGAAGGATATTGGATAAACTCAGGCACCCATATTCTTTCCCAGTGAGTGTTAACCAGGATGCTATTTTTGTCCAGACTGTCACAGGACAGTTTTGTAATTAGAAGATCCACTCTAAAATGGAAGTCTGAGGTTGATGAGGCAGAACCAGCTATGTTTTAAGGGGAAATTCTTATTAGTACAAAATATTGGAGGATAAACAAAATCAATTTTTATAGGAAGATTAACCAAATTGTTCATTATTGTAGTAAACATCACAAATATTGAGAGGATGGACTATATTAGAGCCAATATTAGCCACACCCAAGCAGGAGAATGAAGTACTATAGTGTACTTTGCGTGCATAGTTGTTCTCATTAGCATTCTCATAGTTTGGGCAGGGACTCATTTGATTCTATGTCACCTTTGTTGTTTTGGACTGGATGTTATTAGAAAGTAGAAACAATAAAAGTAAAATAGGATTTTACCAAGCTAGCTTTAGGTTTTTAAAAATACTTAAACATTGAGGGTAAAGCAAAAGGCTACTAGTGTTAGATAATGAGGTACCTTTAGCCTTACAGTAAGCTTGAACATTTGAAAAGTAATGTGTTCTCAAGGACATTTAGTTAGTTTTTTTGGTGTGGCTTAAATCTGATAAATTTTTTTTAAAGTAAAAGATACCCCCTCCCCCAAATACTCCCTTTCTTTGAATACATTTTTGTTGTTGTTGTTGTTTTTCTGGTAGCGGGAATTGAACTCACAACCTTACGCTTGCCAGGCAGGCACTGTGCCACTGAGCTAAATCCCCAGCCCCTCTTTGAACACATTTATCCCATCATTCTTGCCAGCTTGTGCCGCACTTCTGGAAGCCTTCCTTCACGAGTGTCTTTAGTTGCAATGTATTTTTGCCTCAATGTCCTAATCAATTCAGAATGCTTACCTTTCATGGCCATTTTGACTTTGGGGATGAGCCAGAAGTTGAATGGTGCCCAATACACTAAATTAGGTGGATGAGGGTACAACAAAATGTTTTTGATAGATATTGCAGTAAAGGTTTGATTAACAAGGTCTGAATAAACACTGAATGTTTATATCAAAAAATACATTACATTGCCTTTAATCCTCCTCAAAATATTAAAAAACACCCCTTGTTTGAACACACTTTTCCCATTGTTTTTCGCAAAGTCTTTTATTATATTTTTAAATGGTTAAGTAGTCACCATATTTTTTTATTTTTAAAATTTATTTTAAAAATAAAAGAAGGAAAACATATTAACAGACATCCATTTACAAAACAGCACAAGAACAATACAAGCAATACTGAATTACAGACAAAGTGGTAGGAAATTAACAATGGTTGTTGTATTACATATTGGTATCTTCAAGGTGGTTTCTCAGGAAAACAAATAGAGACATATTTTTAGCCACCCCTTGTAGTATTTTAGCTTTTAAAAAGATTGAGCAGACATCAACTGAGGTAAGCACAGGCTTCTCCCTTTCTATTTTGCATTTCTGCCATTTGGTTTTCCTTTAGGAGTGCATGTCCATGTTAGAGGAAGGACAGATTTCAAAGAAGGCGCTTAATGAAGTAATTTACTGACAGCAGGTCAGCACTAATAAGCAAATTTCAGGTAAATTACAAGACTGAGGAAACTACAACAGACGACTGAAAATCACTGCCCAAAGACGAAATTTTAAATTTTTTAAATAATAAAAGATCTAACTACAATGCAACATTATCCATACAAAGAAGAATTGACTTCTTAAATCTACTAGGTATTTTAAACATTTTATTTTGAAAATTCCCAAATATACACAAAGTAGAGAGACTGTTACTACTAGAAGTGGTCTTCATGAAGTTATTGACACATATGCAATACTTGTTTTAGGTTTTATTCCTCCTTGACGTTTTTATCATAGAAATACTGTTAAAGAAAATCCTGATGTTGAGTTATTTCAACTCTAAATACAGCAATATACCGCAAATATCAAAAACAATATCTTGTTATGTAATCTTGACATATTTTTACATTGTTAGTAATTAGTATTTTTAGTTTGATTTTTGTCTTTACAATGCCACTTCCTCATTTATAGCTCTGTGCATTAGCAAGAGAAATCCTTCTTTTGAAATAGTTTCTAGGATTGAACTAGGGGCCTCAAGCAAGCTTGGTATACACTTTACCACCAACTTACACTCCAGCTTTTAATTTTTTTTTCCTTTCTTGAAATAAGTTCTTGCTGTGCTGCTCAGGCTGGCCTCAAATTCCTAGACTGGAGCTCCTATATTCACACAGTCCTCCTACCTCAGCCTCCCAGGTACTGAGGCTATAAGCCCATGCCACCGTGTGCAGCCTCCCTATTCCTCTCCCTAGCATGGTGGGTTATTCAGAATCTTAATGCTATTGCTGAACTCTGCATTTCAATGGGCATGACATATGAAAATTAAGTTTAAATTTTGCTCAAGTTTCAAGGTTAGTGTGTAGAAATACTGTCATTTCTTTTAGAAAAATGAATCCATAATCTAGCTATGATGCCATTCAGTAATCTAATGGGTAATTTCTAGGACATTTCTCTTGGAATCCTTTGCAAACATAGAACACCAGTTTTGGCTGGATAAAGCTAATAAACAAAGACCCAAAATTTAAAAAGTAAATGACTGGAAAGAAAAGTTTAAACCATATTTTGAAAAGGGACAGGAATCAGATATGCTGGAAAAAGAGTTTTATAAAGCAGAAAATCCTGGGCTGCCTCTTCAGAGTACCACCAATGGATCAATCTGCTCTGTGTGTTTTCCAAAGTTGTACCTTTTTGCTGTTCTTAGAGTCTATGTCATATGCTCATCCTTTGGCCAAGGGTAGCCCTACCAAGGCCACACACAATGAGGGAGAGGTAGTTTCCTAAATAAAGGTTGGTATTTACATCAAAAGAGTGAGAATGAATGCCTCCTAAGCAGATTCAGTAGTAGGCAAGTTAAGAATACAGAGTTTGTCCTCTCTCCCATCAGTGGCTCTTATTCACTAGATCTTGCCAGCGGTCCACTGGACACCCAACTCTCTCACCAGCCCTGGCTTTTTGTCTTTTCTATATCTGTGCATTACTGTTAGGAACTGTTATTCTTATTAACTCTTATTACTCCTTCATTAGAAATCAGTGTTCCACATGCCTGCAATGTCCAAGCTCTCAGATTGATGGGAGCATGAAATACCATCTTGCTGCCTTTTTAAAACTGTTACAAGGCCAGAATATGCTCTGTTTTACAACTCTCCATTTCCTTTTTTGGATCTCACTTTTGCTCACTTATCAACTTTCCTTTCAGATCATTATTTTAATAAATAATATTAATTTCATAGCCTGGGTTCTTTCTTCTGCCGTTACTGCCAGAATAGCCCTCTTCCATACATTCACAGACAGTATTCATACACCATATTTGAACACCAGTTCTGTCAATAGCGTGGCACAAGGAAGGCATACAATGAATGCTGGAATTCAAGTGGGCTATGAGAAGATTAATACTCTGGGAACTAGCCACATCATGGAAGTGGTACTGGTGTAAATGATAAAGCATATTTTTTCTTTAAGGCAAATATTACAATCAGCATACACGAGGATAAAAGGAAGTAAAATTGTTTATACACCAGTCCTATTTCTCAGTGAGCTAGTTTCTCTTATCTGAGAAATGCATTTGGAGAAAATTCTTACATACCAGTTCCCCCACAGTGTGTAATACTTTGTAGTGATCCTACCTTGGTTTGTAAGAGCTGTAGTAATATTTTATATGAATATGGGATAATATTTATGCAGACTTTATAGTAGGATGAGATTTGACTAGTCAGAATATACTACTCAGGAATCAAAAGCTAAGCAGGAACCAGTTGCTAAGGTAGATGGCCGACAGAGAAGAAGGGAAATTATGGTCTTAGAAGTGCCACATTACATCCAAAACTTAGATCAATAATCTTACCTTATGATATGTCTGTCTCACATTGTAACCGCATATAATAGCTTTAAGCAAGCTTTCTTCTGGCTGATCCAATTGTACCCTGCTGGAGTTCCCACATCTCTTCAGATAAAGCTTACCTTCAATTTATTCACTTGCCAACAAGGCTAGACTGGGCCCGGATGTTACCCTTCCCTCATCAGTGTTCAGTGGGTCAACATCAACCATCTAATTGTATATAATGCCAACTGTCTCCATTTTTTCAAGTTTTCTGGTCTACCAGCCTCAGAGTGGGGATAAAATTGGGCTCAGAAGAGTGGACATGAAGAAGAGACTTACAGGGAAGCAACAGCCCTTGGTAAATTTACTTCTTTCTATCCCTTGAGAAGTCTCAAAGTGAAAACAAGATATACCTAAGGAAACAGAAGTGAGCATTAGTTGGTGGATAAGTACTTCCTATCTAAGCCCAGAACAGAAGTCACTGTTTAGATGTTAATTTTTGCAATATCATCCTTTCCTGGTTCTCCGGCTTCTTCACCTTTTCCTTTGTAGGAAATCTACACCTTCTGTTCCGTGTGTGAAAGCCTTCTTCAGGGTTTAGTCCCTATTCATTTTGCGCAGTACTTCCCACACATACGCATTCTACTTAATTGATCTTAGATGCCTATCTCAATCATGACAATCTACCTTCCACATTTTTTTAAAACTAGGTTGTCATTATCTATGTCTTAGCTTAGGATTTCATCATTTATTTCCTGGCCAATTGGAATGATCTTTTAACTTTTTCCCTCCCAACAGTTGGGAGAAACAGTTTTCCAGAAAAATCTTTCCAGCATGCAAATCTGCTTATATTCTTTCTGTAACTAAGCCCTTTCTGTTCTACAGTAAGTGTCCATGGTGTACTCTCTGTCTCCGCCTTCCCAACACCAGCATGACCTTAAAACCCAGCTCATAACAAATAAGTTCACTTTCTTTACTTGCTTCTGCATGGACAGTTCTGAGCCTTTGACTATGCAGTTTCTCACACCAGCTCCCCTGTCGCCCAGGTAACATTAATTCACTCCTCTGACAACACCAAGGCTCTCTCCTTTGGAAAGGCATTCATGATTTCACCAGACTACACAAAACTGTCAGAGTAACTCACTAGTATTTCTATTATAATGCTTATTACATTGCTATATCTGTCTGCTGATATGCCCATTTTTCTCATTGCAATGGAAGCCACTCAAATAAAGGAATTGTATGATTTCTTCAATTTAGTATTCTTGATAACTAGCATGGAATTTGGAGTACTGCGGGGGCATTGTTTAAATTAGTGAATGAGGACATGATAGAGAAAACCTATTCTACAGTGTAAAAATTCATTAAGCCTAAGCATACAAAAACAGAGTCCTAATATGGACTTGTCTGTTTGCAAATCACATAAATGCAACTTAAGTTAGCTCAGGATAAAGGAGGATTTATTGGAAAGACACTGGAATATCTCAGGTAATTGAAAAAAGAATTCATCAACAAAACAGTGAAAAAAAAGTCTGGAAAGCAGTGTAGCCTGCAGAATACCTCAAATGCTTATTTGTGTATCAGGTATCTCCTCTGGCTATCTCTGTTCTTTCTCCCTGTAAACCTTTCTCCGATTCAGTAGTTCTTCCCACTAGCTGCATATTAGAATCACCTAAGGGAGTTCTAAAGAAATGTTGGTATGTGGGGCCCGTCCCAGAGCACGTTGATTAGAACTTCTGGGGATTGGTGCCAGGGTATGTTTTTCCCAAGATGATTCTAATGTGCAGCTCAAGGAGAGATCTACCATTCCTTGGGCTAGGAGACAGGAAAGCCAGATCTGAAATCCCTGGGTTTCAGATCTCATTCCCACAGCCTCTCCCTCAGGCTAAAAACAGATTCACTGTCATGTCTCTTCTAAAAAATTCTCCAGGAAGGACTCCTTTTGAGTTGGGCTGGGTCTAGGAGCTGTCCCAGGAGCCATCAGTAAAGATCAAGTGTGTGGGGATCACATTAAATATGGCAACTCAGGGTGACCAGTAGGCTCAAGTATGTACCATTTGAAATAGTACTCACTCCAAAAATTGAACCTAGTGCTTCTAGAAGGAGACAGTTGAAACTACAAAACAATATGTGATGCATGTGTATTGAAATCATATTTACAACAAAATTTAAATTCATTAGGCAATAAACATTTGCTTGTTGTACAAATGAATAATACATTATGAATTATATAACTATTATGTGTACCTTAGAATTTAGGTATAAATAAGAAGCATTTAACATAAATGATGGAATTAGTATTACTATGACCTAATCCTATGAAGTTTTTAAAAAAATGTCTATAAGCAATGTCAGTGTCACAAAGTTTTCTTTGCTGGTTTATTTAATGTTGGTTCAGTCTAGTCCTCTTTATGCACAGAGATAAATGCAGGCCTACTTTCACCCTATGATTCAAAGTGCCTAGTGCCAGGTCGAGAGAAAAAAAGAAGGCTGGAGAATGGGAGTGAACTTTGAACTCTAGCATTGGGGCATCTTGGAAGTCCCTGGAATTAACAGGAAGGGAAGGACGTTTCTAGTTGTGCTCAGGCAGTAAGACAAAAACTAAGGACAAGCTAGAGGAAAGGAATTTGCCAGCAGGCAGATCTATACTTGGGTAGAGAAGGTGCCACATTCCAGGGCTGATATTAGAAAAAGCCAGAGGTGTCTAGACACTCCTGTCTGCCCCTAATGCCTCCCCGTGGAGCAGGGAACTGAGAACTGTCTGGAAGAGAGACAACAGCATACGCCACCTCTTACAACCTCTTCAATATTTCATTTTACATTTAAAATTTAAATATAAATAGCAGATTTTATTGTTAATGGTTTTGCTAGGAAAAAGAACTGGAAAAGACTCGCTTTTCACTTTATTTATCTCTATGTTTTTAATTGTTGTATAATGATTGGCATAACGAATTTATTTTCAAAATCTGATATAGTTATCTTGATAAAATAAAGTACATTGATTCTGTTCTAATAAGGAAAACAGCCCACTAGAAGGATACAGAACTAACGCTCGGTACAATTTTGACCCTTTTTTCCTGGAAGAACCTGAGAGATTACAAGAAAAGGGCATGTGAACTGGGAGAGAACTTCAGTGGGAGAAATCTGGAGGTGGATTTCAGCTTGTACATCTTTGTTTTCCCTTAAGCAGGCAGAATGGGCCTTGTTACCTTCAAACTAGCTTTGAAAAATAAAAGCTATTTAGGTATTTCACGCAGTTTACAGGAAACACTGAATTTCAGTCCCCTGTGGAGAGTTCCCTGGGGATAAAAACAAAACTTTCTCAGTAAAAGACTGGCACCATGTAAAAAAAGTATTCCTGCCTCTTTTCCTATAGATCTCTCCTGGACCCAAGGCAAGGGTAAGGTAGACTATTATTATTTGTACTGTAATGCAGAAGATCCACTGTGGGAATTTAAATTCTACTGTGTGTTTTAAAAATGATTATAAAAAGGCATTTAGGTACAGCAGGGCTGGTGCTTCTTTTATAAAGGTTTAAGCAAATAAGCAAACAAACGACTGGCCTGTTGTTATTTAACATGTGTCCCTAAGGCCCAATACTTCCTCTGGATACACACATATGAGCTTCTCAGCTTCAGAGAGTCGTGACTCACAGCTGAGGGCAGAGTTTTAGCCCTTTGAATTCCTGCAACAGGGCTTTCAGGAAACACACACACACACACACACACACACACACACACACACACACACACACACGGCAGGGGGAATCTTGAGTTTTGCTCAAAACCAAGTTACTGAAGACTATAATTCTTTACATCTGCTCAATCATCCTGCCCAAGAAGGTGTTTCTCGCCCATCTCCACCAAAGTGCAAGCCATATTGCTGAGAGTCCCACATCTGAAGAGGCAGATGATTTAGCAAACACCTTCCCACAGATATTTTTAAGGTGCTTGTCTACTTCAGGAGTGAAGTGTTCTTTCCAACTGCTCTCCTTTTTGTCCAAGTGCCAGTTCCACTTCTAACATTGTTCTTCTTAGGTTGCTGGGAGGCAAAGCATAGGCAGAGAAAATACAGTTGTGCAGAGGAAGGAAGGGTCAGGGGTAAGGAAGACCTAGGGAGTGGGGTTGGGGAGGGGACAGATTTCGAAAACCTGGAGGAAAAGAATGGAGGGAGAGACAAAACAAGAACATTCGGGAGAAGAAACTAGGGAGATAAGGAGTTCAAGGGAGAAACATGAATACAAAAGAACAAGAATGTATAGCTAACCAGAGTAAACACCAAACAGGAAAGCATTCTCCTTTTCTTTTAGAAAAAGGTATTTCACTTTGTATGTTTTTGCCAGTGAAAGTGGACAACAACTATCTTGGACTTGTTTGGTGATTGTAATCTCAGGTCTGTCACTCTTGTTACACTAGGTGCATTCAAAAGGAAGACAGAAAAATATATATGATAATCGTTTCCACTTAACTAATGTTTACTTCTAGCAGGTAAGTATAGGTAGCAGTGCAGGGATGACCTCTGCTTCCTGTACCCTGACATGCAAAAGGCTCTCCTAATACTCCACATTCCAACTGAAGAGGAACATTGAAATCACTAATGAAGCTGCTGTATTTATGAATATTAATGAATAAAAACTGCTTGGATGGTTCACCTTAAAAATACATTATCAAATTATTACATTGTACCTCATAAATTTGTACAATTGAGATAATGCTATGGTCTACAGATGGAGCTTACTGGTAGAGCACTTGCTTAGCATGTACAAGGCCCTGGGTTCAATCCCTAGCACCACAATAATAATAACAATAATAATAATAATAACAATAATAATAAATCACACATTCCCTCAAACCATCTGAAGCAATTTTTAAAAGTAGTGTCACTATACCTGCTCTTTGCCCACATTTTTCTTGAGCAACTTTTAATGACTTTTATTATAAAATTATATTATGAAATGTCAGCAAATATAATCATTAACTTCATTTTTTTCTAGATCAAAATTGAAACTATTTTATTTACTATGTTTGTTGTAATTACATAATTAGTGGGTTAAGTAAATGGAGAAAATTTTAAAAATTAGTTTCATTTGAGCACCAATTATAAGTAAATCTATAGTCTTATAAGAATCGTGAAAGTGTATTATCTTTCATTTATTAAGTTTTCAAGATTTGGGCGCTTGGTTTTACACTTGATCTTAGCCGAAAGGCCCAGAAGCAATGGGCACTATGTTTTTAAAACACAGTCGACCTTGTTTCTTCTAAGTAACCCCAGCAAAATGTGGCTTGCTCATTCATTCTTCTAACCAATATTCATTCTCTGTCTCAGGAACTTGAAATACAAAACAGAAAAAGACATCATGAGGTTTGCAATTTGGTGGGAGGAGAAAAATTAATCCGTGATCCTGAACCACACATTAGCGAATGGAAGAGCTAATCCTTGAGGCAGATGTGTAAGAATGGTGAAAGTTGGTATAAGAAAGAAGGAAAGAAAGAAAGAAAGAAAGAAAGAAAGAAAGAAAGAAAGAAAGAAAGAAAGATGGAAAAGCAGAAGAAGATGACACAGGCATTCCAAGAAAAAACTGGATGTAAAAAGCAGAAAGGCAAATGAAGTAGAAAAGGTAGTGGGAGATGACAGTGAGAAACAGGGCAAGATTGAGACAGGAGTTTGTAGGGAAGTGGCTGCACCTTGAGACCCTAATGCTAAGTGAAATAGATCAGATACACAAGCTTAACTACCACATGGTTTCTCTTGTATAGGTTTCTCTTGTATAGGACAATAGGAAGTAGGGTGACAGATCTGCCTCAAACGGGACAAGGTGCAAGAGATGGAGGGAGGGAGAAGGAGGGGAAGGGGGTAGAAAAAGTCACTAAGATGTGTTATGCACATATCCCAACTCCCCACAAGGAACATTATGTACTGATACAAAGTGATTTTTACACTTAGCAAAGTTATTTGAAGTTGATTCTGAATCACGCATAGAACCGCTGAACCTTTAGAAATTCTACTTATCTGAACAGATATCTGTATTAGAGAGTTTATCGGAGCAGAGTGGATTAGAAAGGACTAGACTCAAAGCAAAGAGTCCTGCTGGGAGGCTTAGTAATCCAGGAAGATGCTGGTCTCCCTGGAGGGTGACTGTGGGGATAAAAGGTCATATCCACCCTTGAGTACACGTAAGTGTCAAGAAACAGACTGAATGTTAGGGATGAGCAAGGATGAAAAGATGACTTCCAATTTTCAGGCTTGTACATCTGAGTGGATGGCAGTACATTCAGCCAAATGTGAAGCCCCAGACTAAGAGCAAGGTTAAGAGGAAGCCATTTGTCCAGTGAATCAAAAGAGACTAGTCCATAGATAGCAGAGCATGAGCAGGACTTGCAGAGAGAGCGGTGCTGTCAAAGGAGCCTAGAGGGGAACGGAGAGAGTGGCTAAAAACAAGGGAAAGTAGCATCACAAAAAGAGGGGAAAGAGAGGGTTTCCAGAAGGTTGATATGGCAAACAGTGGCTCGTGCTACAGAGAGGTGAGGTAAGGTAAGAATGGAACAACAGCCAGTGAAGTGGTTATGAAGGTGAGGACTAGGATACAGGTTATTCTTTTAAGAAGTTTCACCTATCAAAGCTAAGAGACATGCAAGGTAGGTAAGAGATTTACCATCATCATCAACCTGTCTTCTTCCTTATCATCACCATGACAACCACTAAGATCGGGAATGATATAAGCACATTTGTGTGGACAAAAGTAAGCAGAATAGGAAGGACTAAAGATTCAGGCAATGGAGAGAACGATGGATGAAACAGCGCTTCTGAGAGGAAAGTAAGGAGTAATGTGCATTTTTCCAGCAGCACATGCAGCAACAGGAGGCACAATTTCATGGTACGTCTAGGAGATGCCATTCAAATGGATTAAAACATAAATAGCACCTCCAGGGTTGTAGTACAGTTGGCAACCCTGGAAATGCAAAGCACGCATGTAGAATCTCTCACTGCACCTTTCTACCCTTATCTGAGTGATGTGACAACTACCTCTAACCCACTGAAGCTCTCGATTGTGAAACCAAGGTTGACTGTAGGTGCCCACACTCCTATGTGAACAGCAACAACTAACAAAGAAATACAGCTAAGTATTCTGTTTTACCAACCCAATTCTAGTTGCCATCCCACATACATTTTTGAGCACTTTTTATATCCAGCTGAATGCTATGCTAGTCTTTTGTGAATGCAGAAAGATACTAAACAATAAGCAAACTCATTATAGTCCTATTTGACAGAAAATCTACTCAAACAAAACTATTAGGAGATACTGCCAAATAAGAAGAGAGAAAAAAATGCTTAAGTTTAGAGGGGTTTCATATAACTGAGAGGAAAGGAACTGTAAGATCGTCTCTAGTGATTTTCAAACTGTGTTTCCTAGAACCGTGGGCCTTTGTGGCATGCTTCAGGAGTTCTACAAAGAAGGATGTGTTGTCTGCCAAGCACTGAAGGTTTACATTGATTCAGGAGACTCACTTGTCAATGTTTGTAATAACCAAAAATTACGAACAACTGAAATTTCTTTCAACAAATGTCTGTGCAAATAAATTATGGGGCCTTCATACAATGAAATACTAAATAGCTGTTTTTTAAAAAGAGAAAGAAATCTATATGTGTTGTTTGGGAAAGACCTCAAAGATCTATAATTAAGTGTAAAATATAAGTTTCAGAAAAATATGCATGGCATAATCCCATTTCTGTAAAAAAAAGAGATATAATTATGTGTGTGCATGTGTGTGTAGCTTGTATATATTTTAATTATTTTTAGAAAGACACAGAGTATTGAGAATTTTATGTCAGTAGTGGGACTGGAAGTGGTATAGAAAGCAAAGGGAAAATTATTGATTTAATCCAAACTCCTCAATCTTTTGATAGAAAACAGAGATTCAGGAATACCGTGACTTAGCCATACAGCTAACATTAGTCAAATCCTGAAACATAAATCCAATTTTTGATTTCTTGTTTTCTTCTCTTCATGTCTCAGGAAAAGAACACTATGGACAGGAATGGGTTGCAAGAGAACTGCTTCCTTTTCAGCTGTACTTCCTACATGGCCTCTACCCTTGTTTGCTACAATAGATTATCATTCTCTCTCTCCCTATCCTATACATAGCTAGCTTTCCTCTCTCCCTAATATGTGCAGCTTCACTAATCAGGCAGCAGTACTGAAAGCATCTATTGCTTGTTGTACAAAATAGAGTTTTACTTCTTGCAGGACCGTCTGTCCCCACTTCAGGGAACAGGGTAGACTCTGGGAAGCAGGCATAGTAAACATTGGTTCAATTGAAATGCATGTTGTATTTGTAAATTTTGGAGGGTAGTGGTTCCCACATTTATAAATAGGGATAATTACATAAGACTTTCGTTTTAGTCTGGGTTACCATGAGAATAGAATATCATTAAAGATATGAAGGTGCTACCTAGTTCCTTTACTAAGTAATTTTGGTGAAGTCAAAATCCATGTTGTGTACATTTTAGTGTGAGAACTTGGGCAAACTGTGTGCCTCAGCCTCTGTAACGATCGGTTTCTTCCTTCGTTAAATGAGAAGTAGAGTAACACTCAACTCCTCAAGGTATCATCTGGAGTAAATGAGGTGGTGGCTGGGAAGTGTTTCACTTAGTGGTGCTGCATGAAGCACTCAGAGTCAGTTGTTACTGCTTTTCTTGTTAGATTCTGAAAACATTGGAAGTAAGTGGGTTAATGTAGCTGTCATTTTAGCAACATTGGTATCAGCACTGACTCTTTTGATTTTAAGAAAACCAAGAAATTCATTTTTCAAGAGATAAAACTATCACTTCTATTCATTTGTATAATTTTTTTTTCAATTGAGCAGCCACTGCATGTGAGGCTCCAGGCTAGGTCTGGAGAGGGAGGGATGAAGATGACATGGTCCTGCACTCATGATGTGGAGTCCAGGGGGGCTTACCTGTCATTTTCAAACAAATGCGAAAGCTCCTGTCACAGGCAAAACTGATAGTACTCACTGTATGTATATAGACAGTAAAGGATAGGCAGCAGTGATTCATTCATAGGCTGGCAAAATGAAATGAATGATACAGCTCAGGTGCTCTCAAACTTTTTCATCATGGGATCCTTTTATATCCTTAAAACTGAACAATTTTTCAAACAAGCTGTCAAAATAAAGGATGTAGTTATTGTTGAATATTTTAGAAATGAAAGCATAGAACACTTTTAAAATATTTGTTTTGAGGGCTGGTATGTAGAATGCTTGCTTAGCATGGGAGGCTGTGGGTTTGATCCCTAGTACAACCAATAAATAAATGAACAGTCAAACAAATAAACAAATGGATTACTCGTTAATGTAAGTATCCTATTTTTTGAAAAGTAGTTACCCAGTTGTGAATATAGAAGAAAGGATAACTTGCTGAGATTTCCCTTAGCTTTGGAGAAAGAGAAAGTTAAAAAAAAAAAAAAGAGAGAGAGCTACTCCATGATGATGAGTAAATTCTCAGACCAGTGGTCTAAGAATGCCCATCTCTACTATCTGATTCCATCAGGTTCCAGATTTCCTTGTGCTTTAAGAATTCAAGGCCATCAATCTTATTATACTGTCTCTGCACCTCTTTTTCTTTGCCCTTGAAAACTGCCTACCCAAGGATACATAACTCAGTGATGAAAGCTGTGTATTGTGAAACAGGGAAAGAACTAATTAGAAACTGTGACACTTGGGGTCTCAAGCCAAAGACCTTGGAAAGGCATTTCTAAGAGTGATTTAAAAAAAAATGCAATATCAGCCAGGTATGAGGGTCCACACCTATAATTCTGCTACTTGAGGCTGAGACAGGAGGGAAGCAAGCTTAAGGCCAGCCTGGGAAACTCAGGAAGATCTTGTCTCAAAATACAAGTCAGGCGAATGTCACTCCGTGGGGATGTCATTCAGTGGTAGAACACTTCATGCTTGAGGCAGTAATAAGTCAGAGAGGGTAAGAGGCATGGCCTCAATACCATCAAGAACAGGAGAATTGACTTCCTGAAACTCAAATTTCGTATTTCATGAGAAACAGGTCAACCACCAAGTCTAACCAAGTTGCCATCTTTCTTCCTGTAGGTTGGTCTTCGTTTACCCCAAGCAGATGTTAGCCTACATCGTCTGAACACATTTCTTATAATTCTGCTTGCTCCCTTCTCTTGACTATAATATAAAGCTCAGTATTGAGTGCTTAAGCAAGTCTAAAATATCTAAAGTCAAAACACTGACATTTGTCTTTTATATTTCTGATGTCAGTGTGGACTTTCAGATGTGTTCAGCCTGCAGCCCACGGGTTGGACACGCCTGTCTTGTCTGCCAAGGCTTCATTGAGTGAAGAGTTGTCTGGGCCACATAGAAAATATATAATATAGTTAATGTATATAAGAAACAAAACATCTTTTAAAAATATTTTCATAGAGTATCATCATTTTCTCCATCATTAACAAAAGAAAATGTAGTCATCTTTGACCCCTCCCCCAGTTTCCACCTATCTATTCTAACAAAAATTCAGACCTCAGGAAGGTAGCAATATGCAATGATGTTGCAGTTACTGTAATTGCTGCTTTCAACAGGTCCTGTAAAATTTCCCTTCTCTGTTCCTGAAAACATCTTCAACAGATTGTAGAGGTTTTAGTTACTTTCTGTAGCCCAGGCTAAGCTCACTTTCAGCCTTGTATGCTAGCGCACATCTGTAATCCCAGGTTGAGGAAGGAGGATCACAGGTTTGCGTCCAGCCTGAGAAATTTAGTAACTTAGTGAGATCCTGTCTCAAAAGTTAAAGATAATTTTAAAAATTTAAATATTAAAAGAAAGAGCGAGGGATGTAGCTTGGTGTGAAGGCCCTGGGTTCAATCCCTACTATGGCAAACAGAAATAAGCACATAAAAGAGACTCATTTTTACTTATTTAAAAGTTCAGTCAGGTAAATTCAATCCTTTACTTTTGTTTCCAAAACATGTCACCCCACTGTGCAGTTTTACTCCCGGTCGGCAATGACCTGAGATGAGGGGCTCCCCCTAGGACCTGTGTCCCTCTGGCTGCCCACATAGAATCAGGCTTTCACTGACCCATGGATTATTATGTGTCTCCTCTCCTTCCTTTTCCATGTGGAAATGTTTATTGAGGTTCCCTCACTGTTGTTACATTGTATATTGAATGAGTAGGGGGCAAATAGCATTCATTTTATAGTTCTTTGGATCAAAATGAACAAGCCTCAGGTCTACTAAACTGTCACAAAGTCCTGAATTTTAAGCCTAATCCCAGGAATGAAGAAGAAACTCGGTTATATCTTTTGGGGAAAGGGTAAATAACCGCACAAAAGGGAGAGAACCATATGTGACCAAAAGAGCAGAGGGTGACAGAATATACTCTTGTTCATAGTATTTGCGCCTCCTCTATGGAACTGCATTCCTTCCCGGTGGGCATCGGGCTTGCTCACAGAACATCCTCTGACTAACGGAAAGAGGGCACACATGGTATAGATCACTTCCCAGCACAAGCTTAAGGAGCCTTCCCTTCTGTCAGGTAAACCAGCGTGTCTAGGATGGGGTAATTCCTTCAACCTCGGCCCAGAGTGGAAAGAACCTGAGACGGACTCCCCGGCAACCCTGCATGTGTCATGCAAGGCACACAGTGTAAGCATGGAATGGATTCTTGCCATTAGTGAAAGACTTGAGGACTTCTTATTCCCACAGCATATCCTAGCCCCAGTGTGCTATTAACATTTACATTGCTTCCCGTGCCTGTGTTTTCCTCTCCTCCGCAGCCTTCCCTGCTAAAGACTACATGGTTGAGACTTGCTTCTAACCCTGACTCTGCCATTTTTCATCTAAAATAAAATGAACAAGTTACTTGACCTCTCATTTGTTGTCCTAAAAATGAAGCCAATGATACTAGAATATTGTTATTATTGAATAATTTATACCTAAATAATGCCTGTAAGCACTCAATAAAAGTTAGTTTTCAATTGGGCTTTGTGCTCCAAAGGAGAGGTAGGTAGGGTCAGTCATTCACTTGAATTGTTTGTTGTTCTCATAGTTTCCCAGTGAAATTTCTGGCTCCCATTTCTTTAGAGATTTAGGAAATCTGAATAACATTCCTAAGTGCATTCTAGTTCAGCCTCAGTAGAAGTCTTGTTATTTTCCTCATACACCTCTGAAACCCACGTATATTCTATTTATAATTCCATAATATACCAAACTTACAGACTTTTGTATCTCTCTCTCATCCTAGTTCCAGTATTTGGCAGTCTGTGAGGCTAAGGACTATTTATAACTATTTAGAACCTAACACAGTCATATATGACAGTTAATGGAATAAATAAAAATTTACCCTTTTTGTAGATAAAAAACAGTGAAATTATTTTTTCAGGCTATCCTGAAGAGTTCCTCTATGAATACCTCCTCACTACCTCCACAGCTGGAGCTGTGCATCTGTCTTGAAGGGACAGACTGGCTTGGAAGAAGACTGACCGGTTTCCTTCACAAACCATGGTACGTGTCTGAAACGAGGCATAAAGAGCAAAAGTTCTCATATAAAACATTTGCTCAGGGTTAGAAATATCATGTGGATATTTCTTAAAAATAAATACAAAATTCGGAGTGGCATGTTGTCTTTGTTTTTGGCAAACTCAAATTCCTAGCTGACTTCTATTTGTTTGTTTTCTCTGGGAACCAAGTAGCTGTACTACACCCAAGCATGTATCATTTCAGGACAATGACTCAGAAGGCAGCACAGATGCGACGGCTTACCTAGTCCTTGAAAAATGCCTACCATGCAGGAAATGAAATAAGGTTCTTGGACTCAGCAGAAATGGGGTGAGGATAAAGAGGCTGCTTTGAATTTGTGGGCTTTCCCGGACTGCTTTGGAAACATCTCATGCAAATCCAAACAGTATGTGGGTCACAGATAGCTTTTGACCAGTAATTACTGAATACACTCTTAGTATACTTAGTCTTTGAGCATACTCAGAGGTAGTAGACCTATTTGGAGAAATAAGATAATTTGAATAATTTAGATAGTTTTGATACCTTCTTACTGAGGAGAATCCTTTTCTTTTTCTTAATTGCCTTCTTGGAACGACTTCCAAGGCCCAACATTTTATTATGCTCGACAGTAAGTGAAATCTGGTCATTTAGGCTTTTACAGACGACTAAATATACATGATCTGTTGTTCCTAAGACTGTATATATGTATCCCACCTTTTAAACCAAGAAATAGCTTGCTAGAAGCATGAATCTTATCATTGTATTTGACAAAACATTTAGTCTGTAACTCATTATTTAAAAGCCAGTGAGATGGTCTCTGGAAACTTTCTCTTTAGTCTTGGTTATAATACACCAAAAGTACCTAGAATTCTATGGGACACAGACTGTCAGGAAATGTTGAGTGTATCATTTAGGGGGGAAGTGAACAAGTTTACAAGAAGACTTCAAAATGCAAATAGAGGATTGAAGAATATGCAAATTGGAAAGGATTTGAGAATGAGGAAGAATTTGAGAAAAGAGAAATCAAGATGCAAAGCAAAGTTTTCATATATACTTTGACCTCCTGGATTGTATACTATTCTGAAAATGGAGCTGTTAAGCCTCTGCCATGACAGAGAAGTTTTTGGGGGAAATCCCATAGATGACCACAGGCTAAAAATGCAGAGCTAAGAGGGGAGTTTCCAAAGGAGCTGGCTTTTGCCCAGGACTCAAGTTGTTCATTCACTGTGCCCCCCGCAGTGGAAGCTTGCCCTGGGCTACCATCATCACTTTTGCGTAGATAGTGGGAGTCAGTACTGGGAAAGCTCAGGAAGCGAAAGGAAGGGTGAAGACTTACTTTCAAGACTGGACTTACTTTCAAGGATCTCCGTGACTGAGTTTGGGGCTAAACACTGTGCATATTGCTCAGTCTTGGTTTCTCTAAAAACCAGCACCAACAAGTGATGACGATATTGTCTTGCAATATTGTTTTGTACCTTTTCCTGATCTGTGGTGAAGACAACTATCTGTAGGCAGTTTTATATAAGCAATTGACATACAGAAAATGAAAAAAGAAAAAAAGCATTTCAGACTATGTGTATCATGGGATTTTGACATTGCGTATTTCACTGACATTTCAGTTCTCAGCATCGCACTCCAGATAGAGTGAAAAATGTTTTATACAGCAACAAGCACACAACAGTGGAACGAGGATGAAGTTTAGATTTTCACAGACTTGACCTGGACCAGTCATTTAACCTTTTTGGGTGTCCATTTTCATTTTCAAAGTAATAGTGGATAATAACACTTTTCTCTTTCACTTTTTAAGACTGAATTATTTAGATTAGCAAATCAGACTATACTTTGGAACACACATTATAGACATATTCATATCTCCAGTGCTTAGCAAAAAAGTAGACATTGAAAGTGTTTACTGAATGAATGAATGAATGACATATGGAAACACAGTATAGGGCTGGCTTGATAAATATAAATGCTCAATAAATGTTAATTTTCTCTGGCTAAAGTAGCAGTGAGGTTCTCCTCAGAATTTATCCTGAGGCACTAACAACTCCTTTCCTCTACCCTGGGACTTGAATTTTGGCTAAGGTAAGGATTAAGGGAGATCTATTGCCAAATGTAGGAATTATTTGTCTACTTTCAAAAGAGTAGTATGGGACATGCAGAGAAGAAGGAATCAGATCATGACAAATACTTCACATGGTGAACTGTCATTTTCTTTGCTGAATTCTGTACGTTAGTCATAGGCACAAAAGTGAATATTTTGTATATTTACATATTCCTTTACATGCTGAATATTTTGGAGAATTTGTTCAATGTCAATATACCTCAAAATACTCCTCTGAGTTAAACTGTTATTTGCCCTGTTTTTTTTTATATGAGAAGTCTGAGCATATTATTAAATTGAAGTCACATATATATCACTCAATATTCTAGCAACTTCTAAGTGATTTAATTGAAAAATGATATAATGATCATTTCCATATGTGATTATCTCATTAATTATATTGTAGATAGTGAACATTTGTTGCTGAGATTATAAAAGATTATTATAACTTAAAATATGACTTTTATTTTCTGGACAAAAAAACATTGACATAAAAATAACATTTTCAATGTACATCAAGGACTACTTTGAATATCTACTTATAGATTATCAAAAATAAGAGCATAAAATATACCATACAAATGACATAAGAGGAAATGAATGCCTAAATTAATTTTTGGTTAAAGGTTTCTTTTGAAATAATCAGCACAGGAAAAGATGAAATAATGTCATTTTCCTGAAGTTACTTTTTCATCCTCGAAGACAGACTTTGTGTTAGCAATCTTAGAGTTTGCTTTTTAGCAAGCCAAGACGTCACTGGAGTACTCATAAATCTTTACACATGATGGAAATTTGAGTTAATTGGCATTATGAATTCTCAGTGTGATAACTCAGGACTGGCATTGATGTGCATGACTTTTTCAAGTCAGACAAGCTAGGACTATAAGAATGACTAGCATACCTAAGATACATAGTTTTGTGCTCTGACTACAAAATTCAAATGTTACTGAATTAACAGGATCAACCTAAATTGGGAATGGAAGTGGATTACAGGTGGAAAAGCATTGATTATTTTGAGGGTTGGTGGTGATAAAGAACTAATGTAATTTTCCAAATAATAGGAGATATCTTTCCTTCACGGGCTATCTTTTCTTTATGAATAGTAAAATGCAAAATGAGTTGTCTGTTCATATTCTTAAAGTTCAACTTCATAGCTTTTAAATTCAGAATTTAGAAAAATTAATCAAGAGGTGGACATACATTCTGATCTAAGAGAGATGGGTGCTTTTACTTGACCTACTGGATTTTACCTTCTCCAAGGAAGTAGCTGCATGTAACCTAGTGGGTCAACACCCAGACCTCTGGATCTGGAATTACTTCCGCTATTCTATGCTTTGCATTTGAAAATGGTGGATCTTTTCCTTTGCACATACATTATGCTCATGGAGGAATTGGTGCTTTATGCTTGAATTGGTGCTTTCTCCCATTGATGGTGACATCAGTGAAGTTTCTTAAATGAGGTCTTTTAAAGTGGCTTTATCTCAATTCTTAAAGAGTCTCCAGTTTCTCACTGGGAATGGAAATCCCTCCAATGCTACCCCGTCCTTGTAGGGCAATGGTAACTTGCCTTGCCTCTCTAAACTACTTCCTGTTAGGGATGAAGACTTGTCTTTGTTTGCCATCCCCACTAATCTTGCACAAAACCCCTGCTCAAGGGTTTCCAGCCTGCCTTAAATGTCACCCCCGATAATATTACTGGGTGCAGTCTACATTTCTCAGCCAGATCCCCTTGTTTAGGTTGATATACCTGTCCCCAGGGGCTGCAAAATTAGCTGCTAAGGTTCAAGCTGTGTTTCCCAATGAGCTCTGACTTAGCCAAAGTTAGTCCTTTCCAGGGGAAAGGGCAAAGCCAGAGTGGCTAATGGGGAGCTACAAAAAAACAATTCCTTTGCCTTGTTTTGGGACAACTCCAAATGACCCATCCCAGCTTCCCCCAGAGGATCAGCTGAAGGCTCAAATGCAGTCAAAGTGTAGGCCAGTTCTCCTTCTGCCCGATCTCACCTTCTCAGTGAACCTTGTACGTAATGCTCTCAGATTCAGAATCAATGTCCAGACAAGCTAGTTCAAGTTAGGGAAAATTATTCATAAATCTGTAATTATTTAATTATGAATAACAGCTCTCCTTGGAAACTTCTGATGTTCTGCCATGCCATACCATCTCAACCTTAAGCCTCAAAGTCATTCTGGATTGACAGAGGATCCGTGGAGTCAGCCCTTCAGCCTAGCACTGGGCCCTGGCTCTGTCCACTCTCTCTTCCCTTTCCTCTAGAGCATACCCCTCGGGTTCTGCTGCCCGAAAGCTGAGCCTGTTACACTCAATACTCCTGTTAGAGGTGACTGTAGCTCAGCACCCAGATCCAGCTGTAGCTCAGCGGTGCTCAGTTTTAGTGTTATGTTGGGATTCTGGAATATGTAGTGGCTTACTCAGAGAGATTCCCTTGCTTCCATAATTGTGACACTCAACAGCTTGCCAGAACCATGTCACTAGGTGCACAGAACTGTCACCTGCCCTTCCAGACTCTTTTAGATACTTCCAAAGCAAAGTCCCTGTACCTTTTAGAAAACAAGAACCTTTCAGAGATTCCGTGTTTCTCTCATGCTAGTTTTAACTCTATCGGTTGCTTCTCTAGTGCTCAATATTGCAGTACTCAGCTTACTACTGCATCTGAAAGGTATCAACATCACCTCACTTTGGTAGCATATAATCGAAAGATGCTATGATAAACTTGCTGAGAACCATTTCTGACACACAGCCTTATTAGTAATTGCTGTGTAGGGTGTATTTTCAGTGCACTTTACACAGCTGATTTTAATAGCTCCTCAGTTAATTCCAAAGCAAGATACCTGAACCCATACTTTTGGGGGTGAGGTGGGGTGAGACCAGAGATTGGATCCATGCATTCTAAGCAAGAGCTCTACCACTGCGCCGTACCTGCAGTCCTGAGCCAACACTCAAGTCATGTTACCCAAAGTATGCAGAATATAAGACCTTTATAGAGTGGTACCTGAAGAAGGCTAATTCACATTTGTCTGTGACTCACGTTTTTCTGCAATACACTTCCTGTGGGACAGTTATATTGTCAACACTGATGAGTCAGCAGCTCTCAGGTAGTAGAGTCCAGTTTCTTCACGTATAGTGAGAGACCCTAGAATTAGAGCTATCTGAAATCCATGAAAAATGCACATCCATAGTCCCACTCCAGATCTGTTAACTGGAGATTTGCGGGCACCCTACCGGGAAGGTATACACTTAGCAAACTTGTCATGTACTTTTCAGTGCATGCTGACACTTAAGAACCAGAGTTATCAAGTGTGAATAGAGAAACTGCAGACCTGGTCTCTTGAGAGGGTAATAGTGAGTCTGGGACTTAGTGTTTTCATAATTTACCTTCTCTTCTTCTACCTTCTAGTAAACTTCCTCCCAGAGTCTACGTCCCTCTTTGGATAAGCTCTTACTCCTGTCTCTTCCCCTGCCCCATGCTCCAAAACTGCCCCAATCTTTTCTAGTCGAACCTCTATCATCAGACACTGTCCTCACTGTCCTCATCTGAGTATCAAGGCACACAAGGGATTTATCCAACGTACATGTGTACAAGTGAGTACCCGAGAGACCCTGGGTTTGCCAGAGTAATGTTTAGGAGATTGTCTCCTGCCTCCTCCCTTTGTCCTTCCCTCCCTCCTGCCTTTCCTCCCTTCCTGCTTGCTTTCTACTTCATATGTGGGTGAGAAATTTCTATGGACAGAGAACCAAATGGCACATGAATATTTCTGCAGGGTTAAGCCATTAGACAACTCTCCTCTACTCTGTCTTGTTTCATCTTTTTAAAAGATTTTACTATACTTTACGTTTTCTTTTCTCTACTTCTGAACTTAGCATTCTCCAAAAGTTCTTTATATATATTTTTTACAATGACAGTTTTGGAAGCAATAGTTAGAATTCAAATAGAGTACAGGCCAGAAGTAATGGGGCTGAAGATTGGGGCTTTATCTGTCCTAAATATCTCCCTTATCTTCCCAAAATATTTCCTATCTTCCCTAAATATTTTCCCCATTTATCTGGCTACTTTGGTAATGTGTAACACCTTCTCCCTAGCCTGGCCATGGTGTGCTGTTATGTCCAGGGAAACTCCAGTCTGACTGCAGGACCCAGAGAATAATAGAAATATTTACTAACAAACAGCAAAGAGGTGAAACAAGGGTTTTGTGTCATGTATCACATAGAAAGCTTCTGAAAATTTTTTAGTCTTCTCTGTTTCTCCCTAAAAATTCCCCTGCTAAAATGTATCTCGCCTACTCCCTCAAGGAAGTCCTCCTACTGTTTTGCTATCTTAGGGCCACCCTTTCTCCCACTCTGCATCCGCATGTCCCACACTCCCCAGGTGGGTCTGCCCTGCTTGGCTTACTGGAAGGAGATGTCTCATCCTCAACTGTGACTGTCCCTTTATGAGAATCTGCACCTCTTCCTCTCCCTCTCCCTGAAATCCTACTGAACACCATCTCACCCCTTACATAGAATCAGCAGACCTGCTCATAAGCTGCAAAAGGAGAAAGAAGAAAGAAAAGGGAGAGTTCAATGAAATATTTTAAATTTTCACAAATGCGTCGTTCAGAGTATCTGAGTGTTATTTTGACAGATTTGGACATGCATGTGGTATATTCTGACCTTCCCAACCCCACACTACCCCTCTTCTTGTTCTCTCCCTGGACCCTGTATTACCTTCTGGAGAGTACAAGTTTTGCTGGCTTTCTGAGGAGAATGTGTCGACACTTTTTTGGGCAAAGCAACCCCTCCTTCATCTTCCTTTTCCTTGAAAACATCCGAGGATAGGAGTTACCCATGCCATACTGGTTATTTATTCAAGGTCACCCCCCAAAAGAGACAAAATGAATTATTTTTAACTAATCCCAAATTGGTATTTTGTGAACTTTCTCAGTCCTGTGAATTCTCTTAAAACTTACCCTTAATCAAATATAATTATAGATAAGCACTCGGGATTATCTGCCACTTTGTATTTGTTGTGCAATTGCCATTGTCTTGTGAGTTGCGGATCCTGATAAAAATATAAGATATATCCAAGAGTAAAATCAAGATACTGTAGAGGGAAGAAGAACTACATTATTTAAATGTACATGCTAAGGCCAGCTGCTATTGGCATGGATCACTTCATCTTTGCGATGATCCTGTGAAAGGAATATTGTAGCCTCTGATTTTATGAATGAGGAAATTGGAGCTCAGGGTGGTAAAGTAACTTACCCAAGGTCACACAAGCAAAAACAGTAAAATCAAGATTTGCATTCAAGTCTTTCAGACTCCCCAGCCTGTAGCCTTTATCCTCTATCCACTTTATCCACTACACTGACTTTTGATGCTAGATTTTATTCTACTTTGGGGAGTTGTCTTGGGCTTGCTCTACCTACTTTATAGATGATGAAGAGTCATTCTGTCTAGCTAAGCTTTAAACACCAAAGAGAAAAGAACATCATATTTCTACATAGGAAAAGCTGTTTGGAGTGTTGTATAGAGGGTTGTTTTTTTGAAGCAGTCTTACACATAGTAATTGCTGACCCAGTGCAAGAATCTAACACAAATTGCCAGAGTCTTATTTATTATATTGTACTAAAGCCAGAAAATGTGGAAATCTAGTTTGGATTTGGCTTTCCAGCCCCTAGCTGAAAGAAAGCCAGGTAGAACAAACTGCCTTTCTCATTGTCTTTATTCCAGAGGCCCCAAGCTAAGACATCAATCACTTTTTCTCCTATAATCCAACTTGAGTAGTAGAGTGTGATTCAGCCCCTCTCATTTAACTGTCTCCTCTCTTCCATTCTACTCCTTTATTCATTATCTCTCTCCCAATTTTAGCTGAAGTTTCTGGGCATGTAAAAATAAAAGGTACAATGTGATAGGTGCAGGATTTTAGTGATTTAGAGACATAGATTCCAGCTTCCTTTTAAGGCCAAAACTACAGATATTGCTTTATTTTACTGTGTCTTATCTACCCAGCTGAGCTGTAAGTTCCCTTTAGGATAGGATCCAGGTCTCATTCATCTCTGTAGCCTTCTGTGCCTCTGCTTCTTTCTATCTTTCTGTCTCTGCCTCCCTTTATCTTTCTGTCTTTGTCTCTCTGTCTTCCTCTCTGTGTCATGCTTATTATTCCAGTATCTCGCACATTGGAGGCCTTCAATAAATGCTTATTAAAATATCTATATAAATAAGGGTGATAAAGCCATAGATTTTTGTGTCCAGTAGCAAAGAAAATAGCTTCAATGTCTCAGTGGTTTAAAGACTTTTGTGGCAGTCCAAACAAGTTCAAATGTTGAGTTTGAAATTGGCAAAAGTTTGTACCATTTAAGTTGCTTTTGGCTTCATGTAACAGAATAACTAAGTAAAAGTGGCTTCAGGAATGGGATTAAATGACATGATATGACAGAAGATCTCTGGAAACATAGTTTCAAGGTTGGTGCACAAGCAATATCATCCAGAGTGTAGGCTCGTTGCGACCTTTGTTCATGACTGCTGAGTGCTCATGACCACCAGATGGATCCTTTATATCCTGAAACTTCAAAGATAGCGGGGGAAAGATGGAGATGGTGTCTTTGCACATTTTTCTCCGCTTTCCAGAGAGGAAATTTCTCCAAGAGGGCCCCCAGTTTACTTTGTTTTTCTACCATTGGTTAGAGAGGGTCACATGCTCAGCCCTGTACCATGGGCATCTGATGAAGATTTCCACACTCCATGACTCGCTTAGACCACTCAGTGTACACCCTTTAGAATGAACAAAGGTTCTGTCTTTCCCAAAATACATCTAAGATAGCTCCCTGCTATTTTCTACTGGAAAAACATCAGGATTCTGGTCAGAAGGGAGAAATGAGAAATAGCTGTTGAGGAGGAAAACAGCAGCATCTGTTACCTCCCATATGAAATAAATCGTCACAAATGGTTTCCGTGAGATGTGAGATAGTTTGTGAAATACTTAGACCCAAAAATGGAATCGAGGTTTATATTTATTTATTGTGTCTACTATATCTTATTCACATTGTTGATCTAGGAGTATGTACCAATTTACACATAGGAATATTAAGGCTTAATAAGCCCCAAAATTTCTCAAATTTGCACATGTAACAATGTTTAGATTCAAATTTGTGTCCTTTTGATCATAAGGGCTATGCTCATTTCTCCGTGTAGAGAGAACTTCTTTATAGGTGGGGATGTTTTTACTCTTAAGTGAACCCCTAACCAGTCTTGTAGTTCCAAGATCAAGAAAAAGTATCCTAGAATGCCATAGCTTGTTTAGGCTCAGGAGCTTTAACACTAGCTCAGCACTTCTTAAACACAGTGGCAAAGACTCCTATTGAAGTTCAGTCCGTTGTGAGGTATGGTATAAGGTCTCCATTCCTTGTAAGTGCTAAACTTTGAAGTTTGATAATACTCTTGTATTAGTCCATGCTTGCAGTAGTGATGATTATATTCCTCGTGGGGAGTTGGTACCTGAACATAATATATCTTAATTCTTTTTTCATCCCCTTTGTCTCCCTTCCCTTCCCCTTGCTCCATATCTTGATCCCCTTCCCATTTGAGAAAGATCTGTCTCTCTACTTCCTATTAGCTGTCTTTCACTTTATCCTTTATTTATATTTTAGGTTTCTCACCTAAGAGAAATGATGCAATACTGCACTTACACTTGTGTGTCTGATTTATTTTGCTTAATGTTATGATCTTGATGGGAACAAGCTTCACTTTCACTCACTTGTCTTATAGTATAACACAAAGTCTTAGGTCAAAGACAGATGACATAAATTTCATGGAGCCTTCAACCTAATTTAAGGCCATTGCTCATGTCCATGCTTCCCACAAAGGAGTCCTGTGTAGCAAAGATGTCCTGATGTAAAGAGTATTGAGACTCATGAGTTATCATAAATGTATTCCTGGCACCACAATTTTGGAAAGAGCCTCTTTTCAGGTTGTAGCTGCTGCTTCTGGAGGCTGGGTTACTACCCTTCTTAATACTTTCTTGGCATGAGTTGACCTGAGAAACAGTTCCATCCGTTCTGAATCCATGAATGCATATCTAGTATCCACCTCCTCTTCTCCTTGCAGTAGCCCGAATTTCTACTTGGAAACATCTCACCCCTATTCCCTGCCATGGTTAACTGGGATGGACCCTTATTCCTAAATCTAGGAAGTGAGTTGTAAGTTATAATCTATCAATGCATTCCACTGTTTTGCTTCCTTAAATTTAGACTTTGGACAGGTTTAACCAATGGAGATCATACTGCAATCACTTTATATGTGCATTAAAACTATTAATGAAATGTGAATAATTTTAAATATTAAATATGTATAAATTTTGTTTGGGCATTTTTTGTTATATTTTAACATAAGGGAAGAGGCCAAGGCTTATCTTGGCATCTAAGAGTGCTGGTCTGAAGTATTGATTCCAGATCATTGGCTTCTTTTTAGCAGCTATAGTCGTCAATTTAAGCACTTGAGTCCCATGGGAGGCATCACTTGAGTACTCTCCTGGACCCTTGGTCTTTGTCGTGTTATACTTGCCCAGTTCTCTATTTATCTTACTCTGTCCTATCTCTCTGAATTAAGCAAAAGTTCAGTTCTCTCTCTCTCTCTTCTTTTTAACCTTAGGACTTAATAAAAAATCTGATTCTAAGAAGAATCTGAAAGGACCTCCCCTCAAACCTTATTCTTCAATGTATTCTTTTTCCTCAAAATCTTGGTTTTCTGACACCTGTAATACCATCAGTCTATCTTTTCTCCTTCATATTCTATCTAAGAGAAAATCTAGTGTAGTGCTTAGGCCTTTGTTTGGAGAGCAGGAAAACATAATTATTTTAACAATAAAGATAGATTTTTTATTTTATTTATTTATTTATTGTATGGGAAATTGAACTCAGGGCCTTGTGCTTGCCAGGCAGGCACTGTGCCACTGAGCTATATCCCCAGCCGAAAGATAGATTTTTTTAAAACCAAAACATTTACTTAGGCTGGTTGCTGCATGTTAATTTAATCTTAGAATGCAGGAGAATTCTAGGGTATGAATTTCTACACCCACCTCCAAATTTCTGGACAGATTTATCCTTACATTTGAAAGGCAAAACCTTCTAGTTAGGTAGCAGGCCTTATTCACAATGTCCTTCTGGATGGTATTGGTTTCTCAGGGCTGAAGCCTGGTTTTCTCAAAAGCATCTTCACTGGAATCTGTCTTGTCAGATAAAGGTCTCCTGGCTACTTTATTCTAACTGAAATTTTCAGATGCAAAGAAATGATGTGAAAAAAGAATAAATAGAAGACAGGAAGAGGGGTTGGGAAGGGAAGAACGGGAAGAAAACGAAGCAGATGACATTGGCTTTATCTTTGCTTTGGACATTGTGGGAGGCATCAGGATATGGTTTCCTGATTAATGACACTTTCACTGCTGGCCATTATCAAGAATTAGTCAGTGTCCACATCCTGTGAGTCAGCAGTATGGACCATCACCATACCTGCAGGACCTCAATGAGCTCGAACCAAGAAGAGAATGCTACAGTCCCATAAAAATGAAGCTAAAACAAAACAAACATGAAGAAAGTTAAATAAATGGCAGTAGCTTTTACATAAAAAGCATTCAATTTTTAAAAATAACACTGATTTGGGAGGATTTTAATTTTGTAGTCTTACATAGTGTAGAAGCATAGTGATCAAGTATGTGGGTTCATTATCCTACTATAATATAAAAATAGATATTATTATTCTTATCAGTTAATTTTTAAAGCCACAGATGGCACCAATGTCAATATACATGATGCAGTTGGGATTGGTGGTAAATTTATTTTTCTCCCTATTTATGACAATAGACCTGTTAAGTATGTGCCTGAGGGGCTTCAATTAAAAATGAGGGAAAACACTGCTTAATAAAGTTGGACCAGCCATTTTAAGACAATTCATATGCTCAAAACTGCTAGAGAGTTGACCTGTTTATGGGAAATGGTTCTGCTAGAATTAGAAGTGGAAATAAGGAGATGATAATGAAATACAGTTTAACCAGTAAAGGGCGGAGAACATATGTATCACTCCACACCACACAAATATACTGCCAGCTTAGATGCAGAGTTGTGGTTCCTTTTGTCAGCTATTCTATTTTCTGTTACAAAGGCTAACTTGGAAATACCACTTTCAGGAAGGAGAGCTAGAACAGGAACTTCATTAAAATGCTTAAATTATTTCTTCAAATATCTCTCATGTTGTTTGCAATTATGAGATGATATTTTTATAACTCATCCATTTATCCATAACATGGGAAATAAGGTTTCAGTTTTAACTGCTTACTAATGATCAAACATCCACATCTGGAAGTCACTAGAAGGTGCCCTTTTCAGTGAAAGGTCAAAGTTTATGTGAAGATAACCTATAATAAGGTACCCGATTCACTGCTATGGTATTGAAGCAATCTTGGGCAGTGGGCATTCAACATGGCTTTCTTTCTTCCCCCCATAATTAAGGAGATTGCTGGTAACACAGGTCATGCCCAAATATTGCCACTTGATGTTAGTTCTTAATTAGGAATTTTGAGAAATGGATATTTAATGCAAAGGAAAGTGGATATAATTTAATGTAGTATGATGTGAATTTTCATTTATTGTTTGGTTCAAATATAAAGCAAATTTTTGTTTCCATTCAAAGGAGTTTATAACTAAAAGCTCAGAGAAACTTAGGAGCCCATGATACTTTTAGCATGCCCTTGCCTCACATTTACTATGCCTGTGAGGACGGACTTCTGCGGCCAGTCTGACAGACTTCTGCACCAAACTTAAACAGTCCCTCTTCTTGCAGACCTCCCCAGGTCTCCTAAGTGGAGATCTCACAGAACAATGCAAAGCTCCTTCCTCTCTTCTCTCACTATAACAATCATTTCTATCTGAGTTTCAATATACAATTCTACTTCTATTCGTGTTGTCTAGCGCTATGGCTATCATTTACTGGCAGTTAATTAGGAAATATTATTTATAAATGGCCTTTTAAAAACAGTTTGACTGGAGATGTAGGCTTCCATCTGAGAGTCAGAATGTGTCAAGACAGATCATCTCTTTAGATTCTGGGAGAACGGAAAAGTAACAAAAACAGTGTTAAGTATTAACATAATTACTACCTGTTTTAAGTAGTATGCTATCTAATTGTCTTTTTGCTATCTATAGATTAAATCTTCATTTTTACAATAGGAGTGGATTTTTATCCTTTGTAGGTTGCCCTCTACATAAATTTTTCAAGATAATTGTCATGGAAATGTTTGTTTACCCAGACTGTCAAGGTATAGTTTTCACAGAGCCTTAAAAATACTTGGCTGAATAATGCATCTGGGAAGAAAGTGACTTGAGGAACGAAGTGCACCAAATATTCATCAGAATTAAAATGAATGGAAGGAGAACAGTGATCATAAAATAACAGCTCTTTCTGCTGCTGGGATTGGCAGGTCTCCTTTCCAGAAGCTTCTACTCCTGAGACTCTTGAATTATGCAAGAGGTTCCATGTAAGGGCAAGTTAATCGGACAGGTAAAGCTACCTCATGATTCAAAATCTCTCCTTTCAGTATGCACAAGGGCTAACGGGAAAGTTTACAATGGTGAGCAGCGCTCAGTGCCCTTCTTACAGAGGTTCACCTTCTACTTCGGTATCACCCTGGATTGTCTATTCAGAACAAACTCCTCATTTCTCATACTCTGCGGCCCCTCTTCAGACCGATCGTTGCCAGGCATTCCTTTCTCCTCCAGCAACCCAAGGCTAACACCCACCAGGACACAAAAGGGCTCTTTGAGGATGATTCGTGAGTCTATCCTGCTCCCCCCACCAAATTACATACTAGAAAATTTCTAAGGACCAAAATGATTGTGTTCCTTTTAGAGAACTCTCTGTGGACCCGGCTATAAGAATAGGTTAGCAAAGGAAAGCTTCCTTTAAGCCTTTAAGGAGGGAAGAAAGAAAGGACAGCTGTGGAAGGAAGTCAAAAGGAGAACCAATGAAATGAACAGCTCTGGACGGCTTTGCCCCATTCCCAGTGCCTGTTACACTGACCATTTGCAAACTATTTGCACAGATTCTTATTTGATTCTCACTACTGTCCTGGGAAATTTTTTCTGTATTTTTCCTATTTTGCAGGTAAATAAAGAGGCGTAGTAGGTGGCCAAGGGCAACAACAAAGTAGAGAGGGAACAGGGACTGAAACCCAAGCTCTGCTGAAAGCTCTCCTTTCAGTAGACCACTTTGGTGCTCAACCCATAGCTTAAGTTTCTTGGGCCAAGCAGAGAGCTCCCTAGCTAGAATCTGCCTTGTATCCTAGACTTTTTTGAAGGAGTCTAAGGTATTTTTGCAAACACATTTGTTGATCAGAAAATGACACCTGAGTTCTCAGTTTAAATGTTTTGCTATTGGTATACTTAGCTTTAGGACAAAAAAGCAAAATCTTGAGAGAATGTCCATATTGGCAGCTTCATGAAGAAACCAAGAAAAGTAGCTTTCCCGAAAGCCCACGGTCTGCACATGCTCAGTCCTGTATGATGAGAACTGAAGCTTGCCGTGCTGGTCCTGAGGAGCTGGAAAGTTCTCCACCCATCTAGTCAGTGGGCCTCCTGATCAGGAGACTTCATGCTCTTGGATGAAGGAGGGTGATAACACTTCATGGTGGCTGGGAGAATGCTTTGTAATTGTGTCTGTAACTTAAGAAATTCAATTTACTCATGTTTTTAGTTTACAGAGGGTTTATGTTGGCAAAAGGCTGTTGTATCTGTCTATGCCTATCCATTGGTTTATCTCAACTTCATTGACATACTCTTACAGTATGTCGCTCAGTAGTAGAGTGCTTGGTTACCATGCAAGAGGTCTGGATTCAAGCCTCAGCACTGGGGGAAAATAGAAGAATTCTACACTGTCTAAAGCAACACTTGTGTCTGCTAAGTCGTTTGTAATTGCAGTTCTCCAAACAGAAAGGTACTCACAGTTGTGTCGTGACATAAATATTTCACACCCAGGACTGGGGGTAAAATTCAGGGGTAAAGTATGTGTTCAGCACCCACCAGGCCCTGAGTTCAACCCCCAGTACAAAAAAACAGGAAAGAAACAAACAACCCTAAAAAACACTACCAAATTTCCTATGCAAACGTGGTACATCTCCTAGTCTGACTCCTTGGCAGAACCAATGTTGCACCTGTAGCTGAATCCTCACAAAAAGCCACTCAGATTTTCAGGAGTAACAGCATTTCTTGGGAAAGAGCAGGATGGCATATCCGCTAGCTCTGTGGTATATGCATGTGGCTTTCATTTTATTCAAAAGTCGCTGGTAGAAGTTGTACATCTTCTCAGGCCTCCCACTGTCCTACACTGCAGGATATATTAGTCATGTCAGACCCAAATTTACCTCTGTCTCACTCAAACCTTCTCTTATCTTGCTGATGGTTACCGTAAACTACTGACATCAGCAAAGCTTTGTCAGGAAACTGAGGTAATCAAAAATTCCAGATAAGTTGAAGAAAATGCATCCCGGATTATTTTAGGCTTCTTCCTCTTTCATATAGTTCATGTTCCTCATCTGAGTCATTGCTAAAATGGCTTAAAGATGGCATCGAATTCAGTGTTTGCAGAAGGCTTATTTAGTCATGTTCCCTATAACGTAGGTTCTGGTGAGTTTATCCTCACCAATTTTACATTTTAATTAACATCCAGACCTCAGCAGTGGAGGTTGGTGGTGCGCAGCCTCGTTAGAGGCTATTTGAGAAATAAAATTGTTCATCCATGTGGACAAAATTTGTGCCCGGATATAACCTTTACAAATGTTGTCAAACCTTTCCAGGTATATCGAATTATACATGTCTGGTTTGGATTGGGGTCCTTCCACAGTCCTTATTTTTGTGTCACTCTCTTGCTATTTTCTGTCTTGTCACCAACTTGTTCTGCTACCTGGCTAACAACAGGGTTCACGGGGAGACTAGATGCTGCTAACAACCTCCCTTCACAGGACTCTCACACTTTTTAAACTTGGTTTCAGGCAGTGCTGACTCTGGAATCAGAGTTTTCTCAGTGTCTCCCCTCCAGGAGCACACTGTTGCTGGGAAACCAGTCCTTGGATAAATGCATCAGTGAAGCATATACAAGAAACATGCTGACTCCCAGAAGCGGGGCATTTCTAGGATTAAAGTTTTAGGGAAGGTTGTCTTAAGTACGTGCTATTTGGGCTATGTTCTGGAAGGCAAAAAAAAAATAGTTGGAAATTTGTCCAGGTAGATGCAACTGGGAGAAAGGGATGGGAGGTGAGACTATTTCAGCTCATGAAAGGTTTGTGGGTCAAGCTAGGGAACATGATATGTATCTGGAATGCTTGGAGGAACCATGAGCGAACTATGAAGTAAGGCTCTGGGCCAGGGATGGTGGTGCACACCTGTCATCCCAGCCCTGAGGGAGGCTGAGGCAGGTAGACAGCAAGTTCAAGTCCTCCAGGGCAATTTAGTGAGACTTTGTCTCAAAATAAAAAGGGCTAAACATATAGCTCAGTGGTAGAACCAACACAGGTTTTGGGCATCCAAATGAATTCTAGGCACACACAAAGAGTAGGGTTTTGGCATGATCAAAGTTGTACTAGTTAATCTATTAGATATTTACTGAAATGTCCTTGAGAGTAGTAACACACACAAGTGGGTTTAGAAGGATTACATGGTCCCTGCCCTTGAGGAGCTTACAGGTTTAGGAGGCGTGGGTAAAAAAAAGACAGATATGAAAGCAAAAAAAAAGAACAATTCTGGACCAATGTAGATACATGAGATGAGTTAGAAAGTGACAGATCACAAGAACTGTTAAAGGTATGGTTCAAAGAAGAGACAAGCTGCTTCTCTGGCACATACTCTTTCAGAGGAGGTATGTCTACGTAAGAGTTACGATAGTGATGAAATAAAGTTAATGTAAGACATATATGAAGAGTACCAAGAAATATCTTTAAAGAGCATAAAAGCCGGCATCCTTTCCCTTAGCCCTCCAGCAGCCATCAGAGATTGTGTGGCTCCCTACTGTGTTAGAACCTGGCAGCACCTTGGATAAGATGGGGCTAGTGTGAGCAACCGGGGGCTACTAGGGCAACTGTGGGAAAGTGAGGCACAACTGACCTAAGGAGGAGACAGCAGCATTGGAGAAATAGGGGCAGGCCGAAGAGATAATGGGAGCATGACTCATAGGACTTGGTGACCCATTTAGAGACCTACCAGGATGACCCTCTGGGTGACCAGGTGACATGGGTCAGTTCTTGTAGGGAGAGAGAGCAGGAGATATGGCCATGCTCATGTTGGACATGTCATCATCAGGAGGGTGATGCCCAGAATTTGTTTGAATAGGCAGCCTTGAGCCAGACGGAAATGTGACTTGGGTCATGGAGTTTTGAGTCTTGGAACATAAGCAAGAATTGAAGCTGTGGGTGTTGGAAACATCCCCGAAGCACAGTGATGGGAATGAGAAGACCAAAGAGCCCCAAGAGGCCCTGGGAAATGCTGCTGTTTAAGGTTTGAAAAAGCTAATCTTGGTCAGTGGGTAGAGGGAAAACTGAGAAGAATGTGGTTAGGGAGTTAAAAGAGTATTTTTAAGGAGGAAGTCGTCAATGGAATTAAAAGCCGGCTCTTCCACGTGTAAAGATGTACTATGATTTTCAAAACAAATTAAAGACATTAGGTGGGACTGTTATTGCTGGAAACATGCAATAACTGACTAATGGCATATAAAAAATACCACAAAGCTTAGAGGAAAAGTACATTAAAGTAGGCTTTCAAGATGATATACCATCTTCTAGGGAAAAAAAAAACATAAAGGATGGCATGCTAGGCTTCTGTGAAAAAGACATAGGGTTGAGCTTTGTTTTTCTAGTAAAGAGAGGAGGGAGGTGCAGCGAACTATCCCCGTGCATTCTCACCTCTGCTCTTGTGTCCCGCTCACACGTGGGGGTGGGGGTGGGGGTGGGGTGGTGGCAAGCACGGGGTAATTGGGCAGAACAGGGCTCTAGGGCAGTCTGAGAACACATCCCAGGACCTGGTCTCACCGGATCCAGCTCTAGGCCACTGGCTGCCAAGGCAATATATCAAAGCACACACCAGTTGACTCCTGTCTTGCTTCACCCACAAAACTCCCCAAATCCTTCCCAAATCTCAGTTACCTAAGCACATTGCAGGAATTATTAGCCAATTTCACAGGAGATTTAGAGCTGGGAAAGTTTAAGATCATACCAGAGTAATGAATCCAGGAATATCTCACTCATTTCTATTACTTCATTAAGTTGAAAAAAATTATGTCTCTCTGCTTAAAAATGTCTGTGACATTTCCTACCTGAAGCAAGGTTTTGGTTCCCACACAGCAGCCTCTTCCTTTCTTTTCTGCTTCTTCCATCATCTTGGCCTGCCCTCTGACACTGTTTTCCAATTTATGTTTTCCTTTCTCGTTTTCCTCATCTCAGTGCTGACAGGAACCACAAAACCTGTAACCATAATATCTGACTCACTTGGTGCTTCTCTTGTTAATGGACACCATGTGGGATGGAAGGCAGGAAAAATACTCTTTATAGGAAGTCAGACGATCATGCTTGTACTTTAGTGCCCTTTGAAACAGGACTTTAATTATTTTAATTAAAAAGATTACCTTATAGAAGACATTTGGGGAAAAGTGTAGGCAGTTGGTCTATTTCCTGATGACATTCATCTCAAAACCTAATGGGATATTCCTTTTGATATTTGCTTTATCTGGAAAAGCCCAGGCACCAAGAGCATGCTTAGGTAAGAGACTGATCTTGGGTTTTTGACCCAGCCCAGAGAAAATGAATATTCAGAGCCCGGGAATGACTTGTTTTGAGCGCGAACTCACTTCCTGGGGCCACTGTAACAAAAGTACCATAAACTGGGTATTATTATTATTCTCCAACAACTCTGGAGACACAAAATCCAAAATTGAGGTGTTGACAGCGATGGATCCTTTGCATTGTTTTAAAGGAAAATGGGGTCTGTTCTTTCTGTCCTAGCCTCTGCTGACCTTTCATAGTGATTGCTGTTCCTTGGTTTGTGGATGTGTCACTCCAGTCTCTACTCTGTTTTTATACGGCCTCTCCCTGCGTGTCTGCGCGTCCACACTTCCCTCTTCTCCTAAGGGTGCCTGTCATGGCGGATTATCCTTCCCAACTGCTCTCATTCACTCGGTATTGCAAGGTGCTCTGTTCCACAGAAGGCCATCTTCACAGATATCAGGAGCAAGCACTTCAAAATATCTTTTGAGGGAAGACACAGTTCAACTCAAACAGGGGGGATCAGGCGCCATCGCCTTTCTTTCCCACTTCTTACATCTCTGCCTGCCTTTAATATCAGACCGCTTCTATCTCATTTCCCCAGGAGGGTCTGTTTTCTGGGGAAACCGCTGCAATTGAGCCCTTCAGTTCTCTTCATCCCATGAAAGTACACTTGCCTGTGTTCCCCTCCCTTGGAGCCCACCTCTCAGCTATAGCATTGGTAAACTAATCTACGGAAGGTGATAATAGGTGACAACAGACAAATATCACCCCTCCCAGGTATTTGCATTCATCAGCCACTCTCTGGAAACAGTGCTTTATCCCAAAGGAGCAAGTGGAAATGTTGCAGTGGGTAAGACTTTGTTTTTTAGTAAACAGGGTTTTCTGCACCCCTTGAAGCATTGCTTTCTCCTCCATCTGTGCAAAGAATGGGCCCTGTTTCTCGGTGACTCTCTGAAGGGGAAGCCGTTGCTGCAGACAATTTGATCTGTCTTTGAATTGGTTGCATTTATTATCCCATGATTGTGAGTGTGTCAGAAGAGATTCACTCCTCACAAGGAAGTCCATCAAGTGAAAGAATTTTGTTTCAGAAAATGTCAACCTGAGGATAAAGCTTGAGGCGGATAAGCCCATTTTAAGCCATGGATAATTTTCAAAGAATGAACATGTGAGAGGGAGGGAATTTGATTGCTAGGAAAATAGAATAAAATAAACACAATCTCCCTCCCCTCTTGTTTTTTCCCTTCGGGGTGGGCTGTGCGTGCCAGTCTTGCTGGGGAATGCCTGTCCCTCCCATCGCAGTGGTGACAGACTACAGTGATGCCTGCGTGTCTGTCTCACAGGTGTGGGATCTACTTGCCAGCTTAGTGAGACTTTGGAGGGATCTCCCACAGTGGTTGTAAAGAGAGAAGGAGAGAGATAATAGTTCACTGGCATCAACGCTCTCCTTCCTCCCACCGACTGAAAGTCAGAATAATAGCCTCAGCACTTGCCCTCCTACACCTCCTCCCCTGGCTCCGCCGCTGTCAGATTCTCTTCCCTTCTCCACAACTGGGAACTCGAGGGAGCAGATTGTTTTGGCTGGAATTAGCCGGGCACAGATGGTACCACCTGCTGCATGTTCCTTACTTCTTATTGGCTTCTCTCACAGCTCTGTGAGTTTTTGTGTTTTTTAGAAGTTCAGAGGAAGGGGAAATGGCTGAGGCCTTTGCTCATGCCTGATTCTACCACAGCTGTTTCAAGCAAACTGGCAAGAGTGGGGATTGTGCTGGGCCGTGCCGAGTGGGGACGGCTCTTCCTTGGTAATGCGCGGCAGCAGCATCCTGTTTGCCGTATCTAGTGCTTTAGTTTCCAAAATACAAACTTTCTTTGGGCCAAACAATTTCTGCTTTCCAGTCTGACAGATCTGCGCGTGACCAGACAGCAGGCAGGTGGTCTTATGAAGTCTGAGAAAAGAGGTTTCATTCATTCTCCAATCAGAGGAGTACAGAATGTCATGTTACTGGCCACTTACAGGGGAGAAAATTATGAATAGGCCAGAAATAGGTTTGCAATAATAACCCACCAACTCAGACTTCCAACAGTGTGAAATTCCAAGATTCATAAACTCAGTTTTCTCACCTATAAAAACATGGCACTGGACCAACGTTGCCCAAGAAGACTTGCTCTTTAAAATCCTCTGAATTCTCTACCTGTCTCACTTCACCTTTCACCCTTCTATGTTTTGTTAGATCATGTGGTGATTAACTAATGGTCAACTTGTAGCACCCACCTGAACGGAGTCAGCGAGGAGCTGGGTGTGGAAGGCCCACGTAAGGGTTGTTGCCAACAGCATAAAAAGAGAACTGGGGAGGAAGAGGGTGGCTGTTGGCTCTCCTGGAGAAGCTTGTCACGCTGGCTTTCCTGATAAGAACTCAGCTGTTCTCACCATCAGAGGAGCCCAGGTCCTTGCTGTCGCTGAGGAGGCTGTGGTTCTCTTTGAGGGTGCTCCGGTCACTTCCTGGCTCCAGTGCAGATCCATCAGCCTGCTAGCACCGATCCTTCACCCTGCTGGTGCAGACTTTCTAGCTTCCACCACCAACCTTTGAGCCTTCCCAGAACAAACCTGTGAAACAGGCCTGCATGAGACACTGTCTTTGACTCTTGGCCTCCAGTTGGACTTGTGGGGGGCATTGTCATGAGCTCTAGACCTTCAGCTGGATTCGTGAAGGACACTGCTGTGGTATCCAGGTCCTCAGCTGGATCCTTTGGGTCTCTAGTGTGTGGACAGATCCCCTGCATTTTTGCATTTGACTCTGGGTAAATATTGTAAAATAATCCTATAAATTGTGTAACCTGTATTCAATCTTTCCCCATGTAAACCCTGACTATAACAGAAGGGCTTCTTCTCATTTGTGAAAAAGCAGACACCTTTTTGCTTCATGTACCTGCACCTGCAGTTCCTTCTTCCTGGAGCGCTCGTTCTGGGTCTTCCTATGGCTCACTTCTCATCCTTTAAACTTCACTCAAACATCACTATTTCACAGATCCCTCGCCTGACAATCTTCCTTCCCCAGATGAAACTGCCTGTCCCTCATGTCCACCTCACTCACTGTTGTAACAGTTTCTTTAATTTTCAAGCAATAGACCTGTCTGTAGGGATTATTTTTGTTTTCTACCTTCTCCACTACAGTATGCATCTCTGAAGTTTGGAGTATTGTCTATTTCTTTACCACAGTGCCTCTATTCCATGTCATAGGACTCATCAATAGGAATATTATTGAGGGAAT
Source organism: Chinchilla lanigera (assembly GCF_000276665.1). Lineage (NCBI taxonomy): Eukaryota > Metazoa > Chordata > Mammalia > Rodentia > Chinchillidae > Chinchilla > Chinchilla lanigera. The sequence continues at coordinate 10,748,303 of NW_004955440.1, forward strand.
GGTGTTTTTTTTTGTTTAAGTGGAAGAAATACCTTGATGTATGCTTCTGACTTATGTATAGGTACAGGCCCTAAGGCACCTAGAACTCATTATTTTGTGTATATTCCTCTGCCAGATTATAGGAAATCTGAGGTCAGTAATGCCATCTGGTTCACTTTTGTCCTGTAGTCTCTAATGTTGTGCTTTATACATGGTAGGGACCCAATAAACCAAACCATTGTTAATGTTGCAATTCTTATTAGTACTATTTTCAGGACAACTAAAAGTAATAGAATATAAACATCATGGAAGTAATGTGAACATTAAGAGAAGCAATAAAAACAACTGTGCTATAAGTGGAGACCTCACTTCTGGTTCCATTTCTGTCTGACCCCAAGGTCAAAGGTCTAAGGCTTTGGGTGAGAAGGTGTCTGATTTTCCACTCTAACCTTCCACTCTTTCCACTCTAACCTTCTTTGGTCTTTCTGCATCTATTCCAATATTCTCACTGGAGATTAATGAATCTCCTGCTGTTCCTGTCACTGTGTATACCTGCTACCACCTCCAATCATGTCTTGATCACTCCGTGCACACAGGGTTGAGAAAAGTCACAATTAGGGAAAGAATGGTACTGAGGGCTTGGGAAGTAGACTCAGGCTGAAAAATGTTGGTGGGGAGGCTAGACTGGAACTGTAGGTCCTCAGTAGATATGAGAATTGTCAACATCTTTTGAGACAACTGGGTGAAAGGAATCAATAGCAGTTAAGTGGTGAAGAATATTGCTCAAGTTTAATAGTGTCTCTGGCTCTTAGTTAAAAAAGACTGTAGTCCATAAGCGATTGGTTCACAGCCCTCAGATGAGGTGACATGTTAGAGTAGCACAGGTCTCCGAAGTAGATTATTTTCATTCCGTTCTTGCATGAAGAGTTGTTATAGAACAGAACGAACTTCTTGCAGGAAGTAAAGGAGCCAGCTCATGTCTTTTGATGTTTCCACAGCCTTCTGAAGGAATGTTTTGCTGTGGCTGACGGGAAAGAGTAAAGAACAGTGCTTCAGAAGACTGGGATTCTGACGGTCTGTGACTACTGCCTCCTAGATCATCGTGGGGCAAAACCAAACAACCAGCATCTTCTCAAGGACACACAAACCTCACTTTCTTCATCTACATTATATAGGTGGTAGATTAACTTCTTTTTTTCCAAGTGCACAAACATAAAGGTTTTTCTCCTACTCAACTCATAAGAAAGATTTATTGAAGAACAAGAAAAAGGATTTTTTGATAATGTAATGTACACTGAGTGTGTTCTAATTTAGTCAAGCCATGAAGGCGTTTACGACCTAGGCTGATTTGTAGGTGAAGGTATCAAACTCAAAGGACAATGAAAATTCCTGGAGAAATAGTTGTAAAAACCACTATTCTAATTTTTCATTTTCAAAATTAAGGTAAAACATAGTAAGTAGTTCTTGTGGTGCTAGGAAGTGAACCCAGGGCCTTTCACACTCCAGGCAAGTGCTCTATCACTAACCTACATTTCCAGACTATTAAATTTTTTAAAAATTTTGAGTCAAGTTCTCGCTAAATTGCTAGATTGTGGCAATCCTCCTGCCTCAGCCTCCTGAATAGCTGGGATTGTAAGCTTGTGCCAACATGTTCAGTTTCTATCACCAATTATTTCAAAGTGAGTGAGTTGTCCCTTTTCATGGGATTACCTTTGATAGTATGAAAGCACTTTATATTGCAGAGAAGTGTCTATGTAGATGTTAGGCTAATTATTCTTAAGCTAAACATTCCAGAAATGACTTTTTAGGGTTAAAACAAGTTGAGCAGGATGGTTTGTCTCTCTCTCCCCCCACCTCTTGCTTAGATACACCTTCAACTGGAAACCCATGAGCTCATACTTTCTAAGCGTGCTCAGTGATGAAGTCGCAGACCTCCACGGAATGTTTCAGGATGGCAGGAAGTGGTTGAGGTTATTCATTAGGTGGTGTTCTCCCTTGACTTCTGCACTAGGTTGGGAAATGTTTGTATTGGAAGTGATGTCATTCAGAAGAGATGTCAGATCAAGGTCTAGGTTGCTTGTGGTCACTAAATACACCATAATGTTTCTTTTTTTTTATGAGCATACAGATGCTCTTGATTTTAATTTTAAATTTATATTCCTTTACTCATCCTTGATTTTTCATGTAATTTGATGTCTGTATTTCTCTTTTCCTAAATAAAACTAGCATGGAATATAATTGTAATTCTTTGCACTATAATAAGACTGTTTTAGGGATGGATAACAGTGATTTTTTTTTTTCTTGTTTAAGGTAAGGTCAGATGCTAAAATCTAAGTTTCCTGTAAAATAAGTAAAGTTAATTTAATATTTTCTCAATTGTTAGCATACTTTATAAATTATGTCAAAAATTTTTGTGCAGTTATCTTCAGGACTTATTTTTCTAGTGTCAGTGTTTTGATGCTTTCAACTTATTTCAGATAGGAAAATAGAAAATGTCTCAAAAGCACCGTTTAGACTCTTTCATCCTCTGAGTACTGTTCGTTTTAACATTAGCTACACATATGTATACATAAATTTCACACACACTCACACACACATACACACATTGCTTCCTTTTGACAGCTCTGAAAATGGTCAGAACAGGATCATAATGCATGAATCTTTCTCTGAATGTTTCCTTATGTTGGATCAGTTCTGTCTGAGTTCTGTGCTTGCCAATGCTAAGTTTCTTGCCAGGGCAGTAGTCTATGTTTAACATTTTGGGGGCTTATCCTTCGTTCCAAATGTAACAGGCATATTCATGCTGTGGAGTGAAAGAAAGCTGACTGGGAACATTTACAACTCAAGATCGTCAGGGTTTGCAACTTGTGTGCAATCGAAGCTATGAATGAGAAAGATCAATTAGAATACTTAAAAGATCATTTGTCACTGCTTTAATCTTCATGTACTTTTTACTCATCATTTTCTTTGACTAAAATTATTAGAATCTCTGTCATAGTCTTTTCAAGACCAAATGGGAACAGTGAGGCCCATTTTCCACTTTCACATTTTGGAGCATGTTAACATGTCATACTAGATTATAGGTGGTAGGTGACTTCTATAGAGAAAGTTTTAGCTTGTGGCATATTCAGCATCGTATCAATGTCATTTCTCGGGCTAATTCCATATTTCATACACAAATGAAGACTGAGGGATTTATTTCCTTTACTTAGTAGCATTTGTTTAATTCGGAGATTAATATACCATCTTCAACCCTGAAACAGAGGCCCTCTAAAACATCAGACCCAAAAAATTGGACACGGCCTACTAGCCCAAAAAAGAACATATTGCCAATTATCTCCATGTTTATTTAAATATTTTTCTCTAAAGGAAGCAATCATTCCTTTATACTTCTTTAAATTTAGTATCGACATTTTTATTTTGGGAAAGGAGGTCTTTTTTTTTTTTAACATGGATACAGGAAAAGAAAACTCTTCAATAAAAATATTGTCTAAAAAGTTTGTTTTGTCTGCATGATTTACTAAATATGTACAATTTCAATTCACAGCGAAGGTAACAAAGATTTAAACAGCCAACATCACAAATGTCTCAAGTTCTAAAAAAAATTCACTGTGCACAGTTTAACAATTTAATTGAATAAAAACCAAAGCTAAGCCTTCAATCTGAATCTTTTTTTATGATGGGCACAAGCCATGTATTTTCTTTATCTTTGTTACACAATGCATATTTCAGTGACTAAAAGCCCCTTCCCATTTTAGTATATTAGGTTGTGTCAGTACATACTTAAGAGAGGCATATACAGCCTGTTCGTTCACCAATACGATTTGTGATGTGTTCACATA
>NW_004955440.1:10757123-10759776 GCF_000276665.1 Chinchilla lanigera
CTTTCTTACAAATCTGACACTGATGTGGTCTTTTTCCTGGGAGAAAGAACAAGATGACAGGGTGATTAGTGTCTTTGCATGAGCTCTCTCTGCAAGAGTTCTGTAAATGCATCCAGACTCGGGCATAAGTGTGTCTGCTTCTGTCTGAAAGATCAGCACACCCTGGTCTAGTCCAAGGAGAGTTAGGAAGGTGCATTTTTAGCTCGTAATTTGGTTTACTACTGCCTCCAGATGCAAGGCAGTTAACAGACTAGAAGAACTTACGAATCTGATGGAGGAAAACTCTCAGAAAGTTCGTAATCATTACCTCAAGTGCCTTCAGAAATGTCCTAGGAAAGAGGACATTTCTAGTGCTGTAGCACATATTGTCATCAGGTGATTCTCTCCCTTACATTTTTAAAGCAAGGACTTGTGTAAGAGTGGTAAAGATGGCACCACTGCTGCCATTGGCATTGCTGCCTCTGCTTGTTACACCGTGAGTTCCTTGCTTTGAAAATGGGCTTTAGGTCTTAAACAGAAGCAAACTGCCAGCTTAGGAAGGAACAGAAATAGAGCAAAGAAGATGTTAAGAATGTCTTACAGATCACGAGTGTAAGAATAAAAATTTGAGAGGAAACCAACTGAACGTACAAATTAGAAAGATGTATGTCACAGAGGCTGGGCTAATTCCAAACAGTGTTTTCCTTCTAACGTTTTCCATGAGATATCAACCACTTGTTGAGTGCTAAAATACTCTTCAGCTAGAGAATGCTGTATTTCCTTTGGAATTCCAGGCAGTTTCTAACCAGAGTTGGGAACCTGAAACCAGTGCCAAGCCTAAACACATCTGGTTGATTCCAGGCCACAAATAGCACTGGAATGCCTTCAACACCTTCCATAGCTGCCATACTTTAAAAAAATTTATTTCCAAAATAGAACTGACAAAATTTTTTTTATCAGCCCGATGCTCCCGAGTTAAACTCAGAATGTGTCATGTAGAGCACTATTATATCATCGTGACATACATGAAGTGCTATGTGCTTCTATTTCCTAATACAGAACTTTCATTTCGGCAAATTGAATTAAAAGCCAGCATTAGTAGATTCAACCCCATTTTCATTTGCTAAGTGTCATGTTATAAGATTAGGAACCCATTCTACGCACTTCAGGTATTCCGTTATAAGGTAATATATAATCTGAATTAGTAATCAAATACCTTTAATAATGTTATTGAATGCCTCCAGGGCATGCCACTATTTGGAAAATGGTCTAGACTGTTATATGTTGTTTCACTGATGGTTTTTATTTTACTTCCAGTAAAATAAAGTGATGATTTAGTGATAATTGATGTGGTGAGGCACCATATTCAAGTAGAAGTTATTTACCCGAAAGAGAGGAAAATAGGATATTTGTTGGTGACTAGTAGTTGAATGGAAATAAAGAAAATTATACTAACCTACTTTAAGACAGCTAATAGTGTAAAGAAAAACATGTAATTCAGACCCCACAAAAAACCCTTCTTTAACTTTTGGAAAAGATGGTTTGAATAAGGTAACCTGGATAACAGAAAGTTAGAATGCAGGCCAGGGGTCTGGAGAGACTGCCATTTTCCAGTTGACAAGACCACCATGGTGCGAAGGCAATGTAACACAGCAGACGCATATTTGGGAAAGGGCATGAGGGTTTTGTTCTGTTTTGCTTTTCCTTCCAGGGAACTTCAAGTTGCTGCGTTATGAATTTTGTCTCTCTTGTGTGCACGTGTAGTTTTGGGGAAATGGTGCTAATAGGAGAAGCAGTGAGACATTGTAGCAGTAGCAGTTCATCCATAGGGACAGACTGGCCCTGTATTCAATAGGGGAGATAGGTGTTGGAATCTGATTGCCTGGGTTCAAGTCCATCTTTTACAACTGGCTGTGTAGCTTTCTCACACAGGTCAAACTCTCTAAGGACCAGGGTCCTTGCAGGCAAAGGACAATCATTGGGAGGTCTAACAGGGACTGGCCAGAGGGTGTAAAGGAGACAACGAATGTAAAATGTTTAGCACAAGATCTCATAGTAAGCACTCAATTAATGTTAGATCATTTTATTCTCATTCAGTAATACATGTTCAATAATTCCCCAAGCTTAAGCAAGATGCATGCATCAGGAACAGCGTACACGGGAGAAATAAATCTGAATGGAGAGAAAAGAAATTGCATATGAAAAATTTCTTGATGCTGTAGTTATGACAGAGCACATGGGCAAAACTGTCTTGCAACTTCTTTTGGACGCTAATGTTCCATCAGCTCAGGAGAACAAAAAGATCAACAAATTAGGTAACTTCAGGGAGAGAATATATGAGTAATTTTGAATGACCATTACAGTTGTTCCAAAGCAACAATACACAGAACAGCGTCTTGAGAGAAAGCATACATTCACCAGTACAGGTTTTGAAGCCTATTGGGAATGCCCAGGCGATGCCCACTAAACTTGCTCTCTGCCATATTACTATTCTGTGATTCATTTTCAGACAATTCATTTTCAGAAAGTTCACTCAACAGAATATTTATGATAGAAATATATTAATTCTGCATTATGAATTAGCAAACTGAAAGAATAAAGTATTCAACTATGATGCCATGGAAAGTATAAAATTTGGGAACTGGTGAGAATTTTTATGTATATCTTTTATATA
>NW_004955440.1:10759876-10779404 GCF_000276665.1 Chinchilla lanigera
TATATATTAAATATTCTAGTAATTGCCAGAAGTTTCTCTAGTAAGTACTTAACAAAATCATTGTAAATATGAAGTGACTTGGACATACATCTCTTTTTAACTTGTTTGATTGGTTTACCTGATTCAAATTAGGATGTCCTAGAATTAAATTTCCACATGAGCAAGATTCAGAAAAACATCCAAATTGATATTAAATAAAAAAATTTAGGGTAAATTTTGTTTCTCCAGTACCTAGTTTCATGATTCATCTGAGAGCTAGAATGTTAACAATCAATGGAAGGTTTGTGGTATAAAAAAATCTATAGCTGAGCAATACAATTATTGAAAACTTTTATCTACTCAAAAGTAGACACATTTTTATTACTTTTCTAAATAAGGTGGGTTTAAAAGCACTTACCACAATATCTCAAAGAGAAAGCACTCAATAAATGTCAGATTTAAATTTTAGTGAAATACAAATGAGTTCTTAACAGTGCCTAACAGCAGTTCCAGATTTTTGCTTTCACAGTTCTTGTTTGTGACAATTAATCCTATTGAAGTCAACACTCACAGTGTTTCCTTTCTCTGACCCAGTCCTTGATCCCAAGTAAAGAAAGGAAAGCAATAAGCCATTGGTAAGAAAAATTAAGCATTATGACTTTGGTATCTGCCTAGGAAATTAGTTAAAATAGGCTGTGGAAAAAGAGCAAGTATCTCAAGAACAAGACGCTCATGACATATATAATAAACACACTTTATCAACAATACAGTCATAATCAATACATAATAATCAAATGACAATTCAACTTCATTTTCCAACCTTAGAATCAGTCAACACCGAAGCAGTTCTCACTTATAATATTCATATTAATTTGTTCTCAAAAGATTGCTCAAAAGATTACTATAAATAAATTCAAGGCTTATAGAACCCACTTAGGATAAGAAAATGGACTACATTTCCACATACATCATAGTGATAGAAAATTCATGAAGAGCTTCACTTGGATGAAAACTAATACATTGACAGTAGTAATATCATGAAGCTTTTGGTCAAGAGACCAACAAGTTAAAACATTGGAAAATTGACAAGCTAGGAAACCAAGAAGAGGATAATTAATCACAAGTTTAGGGAAGCCATTGTATGGCTATCATCCTGTTGCTAGGCAACATTTCTGGGCAGTGTATCTCACACTGTAAAGACCAGAACATTTTCTTTTTACTTTTTCAAATGAACTATATACATTTGTGTTTGTTAATATTTGGGTCTTTCAACTCTGCGTCTATGAAGCTATGAACTACTGAAATACATTCACTGACTAGATATTAATATGTATGATAGCCCTCACTAAAATAGAAGTCTTACACTCACCCTGTAGTATGTGATAGAGTTTGCATATAGTCATATGATAAAACCAATCAGAGGGGGAAACATGCCCTCAGGGACGTGCCTTTTCGAAGTGATTAGGGAAATAACAAGTATATTTGAGGTTGCTTAAAATATTAAAGCAAATTTAGACCTGAAACTATCTACTTTGAAAATTCTAAAATAGGTCTTGGCACTACTGAAAATATCTATAATAAAAGACAAACGTAAGAAAAACGATGTTTCAAAAGTTCACGCAAGTATTAAAATATCTGGATTTATTATTCATTTTAGATTGTTTTAAACTATCTTAGTTGAACTTTTAAAGTAATTATCAGGCACATCAGATGGTTGGAGAGAAAGGAAACTGGATTGGTTGGAGTAAGAGCACTGTTATTTCTCAAACTTTAACTGGCTGAACTCACCTACCATTTCATTGTACCTCAGCATTTAATTGACAGAAATCTCCCGCCTGATTCTGGTCACTTCTGCTGCCTCCATAGCATGCCCAGTGGGGAATAAAGGGTGGTGATGGGTACAAGTACTTTCGGAGGATAGTTTGCAATCTCTAAAACAGGTACTGTGTACATGGGCCGTCACAGCGTAACAGGAAGTATTTCCACTCCCATCTTCTTTGCCTCACTGTCACTTCCAGAAAGCATTAATGTTAGGTTATTTTTTCCTTCTTATGAAAATGTTTGATGCTAGACTTTCTGGTTTCATGTGTGATATTTCCTTACACTTTCTCCTTCTTTTTTCCTCTTGCCAGTATTTTGGTTGATATTCTACACTCTTTTCTCATCCAGGCCCGGCCAAGCATGCCAAATATCTAGTGAAGAAGATCTGGAGGTGGGTTAGGGAAAGGCAGGAGGCTGAGATGTGTTGTTCTTGATGCGAAGAAGAGTGAGGGAGAGAACGCAGGTGGAACTCTACCACAGAGCTACAAATCGGAGCTGGGATTAAGGGAAATTCAACTGCTTTACATCACAGTACTTCCTCTTTTAAAAAACTGACCCAGTATCTCTTCACTCAGTGGGAAGAATTAGGCAACTGTCTGTTCAACTCTTTGTAATTGTTCTTGATTAGTAATGCATGAACTGAAGATAAACTAATTAAATGTAGAAAGTTTTCTTCTATTCTTCCAGATATGGGTAGACTCAGTAGCTCATCTGGTCTACTGCTTTTCTCTTATGATATACTAACACTTCTAGTGGATTCAGAATGCGGCCATTCACAAGAACCAAAGAAAGTAACTCCCAAACCATCGCTTACTTGGTGATGAGAGTAGCACATAATTATCAGACTTTTTATTATTATATTTTTACATATTTAGGGTCATCACAGCTTAAGAATTTGAAAGTATTTTCAATAACTAGCTTGTGTCATGCCATTTCATTGTGCTGGCCATTTAAACATTCCCTTGATATGATTTGTGAATTTGCCTGACAGGTGAACTGGAAAGGTATGAAGATAAGCACCCTCATAAACACATGAATGATCAAATAAACAGGCAACAAAAAGTCCTACTGAGCTAGGCAAAAGCGTTATTTCTTCCTTGTTGAAGGTATCAGCATATGTTACATCTTATGTTGTACAAGTGTGCTCATTAAATATTATGAAATGTACAGCAGGCTGAGAAGCTCTAACTAGCTAGTCAAAGTCACTCATACCTGTGTGTTCGTATTTATGTCGCAGAAGGGAACTGCTTTTCTGGAATGTCTTGTCACATAAGTCACATGCATACATGCCACTCTCTGTTTTCTTGATCTTCTTTCGAGACAGACAGGAATCGGAGTCTGTCATGTCATCTAGGCCTGACATGTAGTCTTGTGCTCCATCAAGCAATTCTCCCTGTGATAGAATCACATAGTTCGATTTAGTCTCTTTTCTGTGTGTTTACACCAAGCAACTTTGCATAAGCTGACATTTGGAGAACCTTACAACTGATTGCTATAGGTTGAGCTAGTTTAAAAAAATTTCTAAAAATTTCCCTGAACAACATCTGAGGCTTCACATGTCCACAAAATTATAACCACCTCTACTATAGATGGTAGAGTTTGCTGTTTTTCAAGGACAGAGACTATCAACTCCAAAGGTGGAGAAAAATACAAACCTTTCTAAAATCTTTCTTTTTTTGTACCAGAAAATATCTGCCAGTGAACATTAAACATCAGGATTTGTGTATTTTCCAGTATACTTTAGAAATGATCGGTAGCTGCAGAAACCCCATTTTAATTGAATTTTATATTTAGGTACAAAATGTTATTATTATGCAATCTATTTAAATGTATGTCTACCAACTAAAACCCTCAAGCTATATTTTTATATTTAATTTTCTAATTTGAAAGAGGGAATATTAATAACACTTTTTATCAATGTTCTATCTATGTTAAAACAGCCTTCAGCATTGAACAATAATGAATGTGGATCAGTAAATTATTAAATTTCTTGATATTTATTTTGTCTTGATCCAAAGGAGTGCAAACTTGCATGATAACATACCCTTCATTTGCTGGTTCAGTTTTCTTAGACTAGGTTTGCACTAATTAATATTAGAGAAGATTAAATAGGCTTAAATACATTTACAGAGAGGGCAGATGTACTGTAAATTGGAATACTGCAACAGCTGTTACAGAGGTGCACTGCCTCTGTGCTCCTATTTTGCAAGCAAGGATTATCCGCATAATGTTAAAACATACCTGCTTTCGTATTCAAAAACCCATAAATTATTCACAAATGTGAAGATTAGGTAATAATTCATGTGGAATGCGCAACATATTTTTAAAAATACTCTTCAAATAAACTATTCACTATAAAACAAGTTCATCAAATTGATTTATATATTACTTGCAGGTTGTGAACCCCTTTAAAGCATGCATCTGTTACACATTTTAACTTTTCACACCTAGGTAAGTCCTGTCAACTATTGTTACCAGTGTATATTTCTAAAAGAAGGTGAGTATTCATTTCTTCTTTAAGGTTTGTTTTTAAAAGCAAATGTGCTTACAAGATTCGGAGTTTCAATGTTTTCATCTGTTTGGTTTTCTAGCCCACTTATAGTTTGAGGTTCACATTAAAGACCTCTTCTATTTCTACTGATATTTATCATCAAGATTCTTTTCTTACAGGCACGTAATTTACATGTGTGTGCATGTGTGGGGGTGCGTGAGTGCGCACTTGCCTGTGATAAAGGAATATGGAACCGAGGACCTCACACCAGTGTTCTACCACTGAGCTAAATGCCAGCCCAAGTGTATAGTTTTTTCTACTTTCTTCAGCGCAAACAGATATGACTTGTTACCTGAAATCCTTGTTTCCGCTGGTACTTTCTCCTTTGCTGCATGTCAGCAAAAGTAGCTGCTCCCGTTGGGTAGGTATAGGCCATGTGTGGTAGGAAGCTCATCTGATCCAGTCCCGGGTATGGTCGTAGCCCGGGAATACTGGTCTGGACGGGCGGCATGAAAGTGGCAGGGGGAAATGCGCTTTGTGGTGGAAGAGCTGTGTATAAAGGCTTGGCACTAAACGGGTTCATGCCGAACACTGGGTTAGTGCTTTTGTTGTCCAGATTATTTGAATTTGAAAACTCTTTCTTGATGAAAGTCAAATTCAGAGGCTCATCTGAGTTTTCAGATGAGGAAGAAACACTGTTATGGTCTAAGTTTATGCTACTAGCTTTTGTTTTGTTCTTTGTAGCTATAATACTTTTGGGTTCTTTCATTTGTTTTGGTAATGACAAGTCCAAAGGCTCAGCCTGGAGCTCCTCAGAGGAGAAGCTGTTTGGAGTGTACGAACTACTGTGGGAGTTTTTAGAAGATGTGGAGGAAAGATTTAAGGGAGAAGGAGTGTTACTCCTGGAGTGGTCCAATTTTTCAACCGGTTTAATATTGGTAAAATGGGAAGATTTTGTTAGCCTGAGAGGAGGATCACAATTCGTAACACTGTTGTGGAGTTCTGCTATCGACGGCGATGTTATGGAGTCCATAGGTTTCACGGGAGACCTAGGTAATAACGAGTCTTTTGTGGGAGGGTTACTACTGGGAGCTAACGGCTTGGAGTTCCTTTCCAGTGATGGTGACCTGGAATTTGAATACTGGTAGACTTTTCGTTGCTCAAACCATTCCTTCACAAATTCCTGAGGAAGGCCCACAGCAATGGAAATTTTCAGCAGTTCATCAGAGTTGGGCTCCATGTTCATAGCATAATACGCTTTGAGTACAGACATGTGGTCCTTGTATGGGTTGATGGGGCTTGTCAGTCCTTTCTCAGAAAGTACAGATGACAATAGGAGGGCCTTATTATCCACAAAAACTCCAGCTTTGTTGGGGACTATGTTTTCATGAGGTTGGAGGACTGCCTTGATCTCTTCATTCATCTTACAAAGGTAACGTTCATGCTGATGCAAGGGAATGGGGCCAGGAAAGCTTTCTTTACAGAACTGGCATGAAAACGGAGTGGATATGTTGTGGTTCTCAATCATTTTATCATCGGTGACCAAATCCATTAAAGTACGTAGCTTCTCTTTCTTTATATTACTGATCTGTCTCCTGGAGTCAGTAGTTAAGCTCTGGAGGCAAGCTTTGGCTTCATTGACTTTTTCTAATGTATAGTCAATAATACTTTTAGTGGCACCATTGTGACTCACGACTGGAAGACCGACTGGTGGAATATTAGGAGAAGTAACTCCCTGTTCCTCAGGTTGAGAGCACGGATCTTTCATGTGATAACCTTTCAACTTTGAAATTTCTTCAGCTTTGCAGTCCATTTTTTGCCTGGAAACCGTATTGTCCACAATCTGTAGAACCTTTTGCACCTCACTTAAATTACTATTCATTGTGGGAAACCCAAGCAAAGGGGCTTCCATCCCTACACCTAAGTGCTGCATTGGACTCTGAGCAGATGGGTGAACTCCTAAAGGACTGGTGGCTCCAAGCCCACCATTCATAAAGGGACTCGTGCCACTAAATCCATGTGTGGCCATAAGAACTTTGTAGTCATTAAAGTCTAGTGGTTCTGTTTTAATTTTGAGTAAGCCTGTTTGTTCAGACATACTAAGTGGTTTTCCATTCTCTAACTTATTTCTTAACTGAGTAATGGCTGAATTAGTAGGAGAAGAAGAAACAGAATTAGGGGAGGAACCCGTCTTGATATTGTTTCTCATTCGGCCGTTCACAGAGATTAAACCAATGCATTTCTTGCTGCTGATGTGCGAACTGTAGGAACCAGAATGGGAGAAGCGTTTCTTGCAGTTTGGGCATTCATAAGGTTTTTCACCTAAAAGGATAATTAAAATTAACATTACATTTCTTTGACTGGGTAACAATTGTAGATGTCTACCTAGACAAGGATCTGTGAAGCCAAATCAAAGGAACACAAGGGGGTTACCTCTACATTCTTGGTGCTTTTTTTGCACCTTTTTTGCCTGGATTAGAATTATGTGGCCGTAGCTGTTACTGAGCTTTATTTATTCTGGGAGGACATAATTCAAGATGCTAGCAGTGGAGGGTGAAGACTATCTATGTTTTTTTTCTTTTTTTTTCAGCTAAGATCCCAAATCTTGTTTTGCCATCGGCAGCCTCCTATTTAAACAGAATGTCAGATTAATGTGTGGTCAATAGCACAATAAAGATGTCACAGTATTTAAAGGGAAGTGTAGCCATGGTTTTAATCAACCCTGTAGAGATTCTATTGATTCTACCAATCCAACTAGTTCTCTGAATAGCATCCAATTTGGTAATAAAATGCTTGGCAGAGCTATCAAACTAGTTATATAGAAGACATCTTGAAGGTAGAATATGGGTCTGTGATACACACACAGCTTTCAGGAATCAAGGAACATTTATCATACCAAGCTCTTATCCAAAATTCTTTTTCTTTTATGATTGGGTATCAAAAATTAGTATCCTTGAAAATTTGCCATCCAAGTTTCTTCAGGTCAAAAATATTTAACCTGGAGAAAGGTTCCTAAAAGGACCAAGGGGAACCTCTAGATTTGGTAATAGATCAAAGGCTTTGCAATATTTAAGAGGGAGAAGCACTCCTTTTTATAAGACAGAGCTACTGTCTTACAGTGCCACAGGACGAGTCTCACAAAGGCACACAGAATTGCTGAAATAAATGCATAGTTCCAAAAAGCTAAAAACAGGATTGTGTAAATTTGAAACTATCTTTCAGAGCTTCTCTAAGTAAACAAGATGTGGATGTGACACCAGCCCCTGTGCTACTCACCACTGTGAATTCTCAGGTGCTCTTTCAGATGGTGTTTGTACTTGAAGGCCTTGCCACACTCTGTGCATTTGAATTTGCGATTACCTGCTCCTTGGGTTAGCATTTGGTGCTATAAAAGAAGACAGACTGACATCAGTTTTGTGAGGGAGGAACAAAGAAAATTTGAGGCGCTTTTTTTAGACAGGCCAAAAGGTTTGAGTGCACGCTTGCTTATTTATCTGTCTAGTCGTTCAGAATTGAAATAAAAGTGATAATGTTAGTAATAACATTGGAACAAATAAAAAAAGTCCTTTCAGATGTTCATCCAACACTTGCTTTACAATTGTTTCTGCAGTCTCTTTTTCAAATGGTTCTTTGACCTGTTGGAGATGAGAAAGTGTAATTGTAAAGATGTTTGTATTTCTTTTTGTGTTGTGCAAGATCTAAAATCTGAAGGTTCCCTGTTAAAATGCAAGTGTTTTATCAGGGGAAAAAAAAAATCAGCTTCCTGAAAATTCTAAATAGTGTTAAACAAACTATACATGTGAAACTATACCTTTTATCAAATTTTCTGTACAGGAAAAGGTGTATCTTACTTATACTGAAGCAATCTGTAATTTAAAGAACAGTAAAAAAAAAATTGTCCTCTCCCACAAAACAACTCAGAAACAAAGCTTGACTACAAATATTTTGTTACAGGGTTTGCATGTTTAAATATTCCACTCATTGTGCGAGAGGCACATGTAAACTCTGCCTTCCTGAGGCCTTGCCTATCAGATTTGATTCCTTATCAAACGTAAGAGACAACATCTTGGGCTATAGCTGCTTGAGCAGTTTTATCACAAGCCAGTAGGAAAGACTTCAACGACTTTTCATGCTCCTTTTTAGCAGTGTACAGGGGAGTAGGGACCAAAAGAAAAAAAAAAAAGTTTGCTGAAAAGACAAGTTAAAAGCAGCAAAGATATAATCAAACACAGCTGACCTTTTTGAGCAAGGGGAAAAAAAGCAGTGTGACTTAGAAATCTGGAGAAAAAAAGTCATCCACTCTGGATGCTCAAGGTAGGAGGTCAGCCTTTTTCAAGCAGCAATGACACAAAAGCCTTTTGCAAAAAGACAGCAGAGAAACGGTATGACAACTGCTAGGGTGTGCTGGATCTTCCCACATTCCTAGTGAGACAGATGGTGTTACATGGGACACAGGGAGGTTTGTTCAAACAGCAGCAACCTTCAAAGATCAAGCGGAGCCCAGCCCGCCGAGCGCCATTGAGGGACCAGCGTTCATATGTTGCTGAGTTGCATAAACAAACAGCAACAGCTGCTTTGTCTCCCCCCACAGCCCTCAGAGGACTACTATAAACTTTAGTTGTGCCACTGTTAATATGATACAATCATTTTAATTTACTAATTGTAAATGCCATGAGCAAATGAGGGGACTTTTCAACACCAAAGCTACCATTCATAATGCGCCAACACAATCACACTTCTGCATGTGAAATTTAAAGCAGTTATGCTGGATAAATATCTAGGCCTGTTCTTTTCTTCCCAGAGTTTTGTTTTGTTTTTTTGCACAGAAGCATGGGGAAGCTAAACTGTTGTATAAGAGTAACTATGTGAGCATACTTCTAAAATAACTGATCTCTGACAAACACTCAGGTGACAGGCTCAATCAGAAAGAAATGCAATGATTTATATGAGCTATTGTTTTAAAATAGTAAAATTCCACAGTATAGAATCATCATCATCGTTTGTGTTGGCTCATTCTTGCTTTCCTTGTTCAAAGAAAATAAAGCCTACAAGGAAAAAAAAAGAAGAATTCTATATAGAATCTCGTGGTTAATCATTTTTAAAACAGATATGGGATCAAGGCTCGTCTAAGGCAATTACAGATCCATAGGGCCAGTTATCATGACTTATGGTACCCCATTTTGTTACCATCCGAACACATCATAATATCAATTTGCACCGTCAATTCTCCTAGGAGGATGGAAAGAGCAGTTTTGTTGAAACATTTAAAGGATGCTGTGAATCAATCCTATTCAATCATTTTAAGGATTTAAGAAGCTATGAATACCTACTCAAGACAGAGTTCTTATTTTTAAGATAAGTAAGCCAAAAGAAGCAGAGCAATTTAAACATTTGGCTACAGATAGGCACATCAAGACAGGGTCACTTACAAAGTACATCCAATGTTTAGCATTAATCCAATTTATTTTATATATACATAATTTATTATATATACTTTTTATTTTATTTCAATAATTAGATTTCAGGAACTCAGAGCAGCCTGTAAAAAATAATCCAAAGTGTTACATGACAAATGAAACAAATACATACTTTTTTTTTACTATGACTTAGCTCCTATATAAAAAAACTATGTAAAACTAGGTGAAAAATGGAATTAAAATTGCTGAGATGTTTAATAATGTATAATTAAAACGCTACAATTTCATTCATTTTTTGTGGAACATAAAAATGAAACTAAAGTCGAGTTAAAGTGCAAATAAAATTTCTAAATTAGAAATTAACACACTCATTCGATCGTGAACATAAGACTATTAAATCATATTAGAAGAGACCATCAAAAAATCATTTAGACCTCAATTAAAGCTATTACCATTAAAAGATCTGCATCTTCAAAATGCCATGAAAAATTAATAATGATTGCCAATCAAAGCAATATCGTTTCTCTAAGGGGTTATTATAGAAAGAAATCACTTAAAACCAACCCCCCACCTGATCTGTCCCTGGCTTGTGCGTCACCATATGCCGCTCGAGCTGGGTGCGGTAGGCAAACGTGTAGCTACAAAGAGGGCAGGAAAAGTTCTCCTCATTCTTCTCGTGGCGGTACTTGATGTGCTCCTTCAGTGATGTCAAGCGCTTGTAGCCCCGGTCGCAGTAGGGGCAGGTCAGCAGTTGGGCAAAAGCATCTGGAGTTCCAGGTGGCAGGTCTGTAGCCGAGAGAGGGGAGAGAGAGACGCGGGCCAAAAGGTCAGTAAATCAATGGCAGCTAATGGGCTGACTGCCCGGGATGGTATGACAGGAATCACTGCAATCTGCTCCACCAGAGTGCCATCATTGTACCGGCCCCTTCGCACACCAGTCCCTTGCCTGCCCAGGACAGACTTGTAGGAATCAGCTCACACCGAGCTTGAAAATTAATTAATTACTTGAGCTTGTGAGGGGAGGACTTTAACAGCTGATAAATGAGGAAGTTCTCTTCAGGTGACTGACAGTTGCTACGAACCCTTTCCTACATGTTACTCAGGAATATGCACCGGGAGGGGGCTTTTCAGGTGTCAGTAGAGAAGAACAAAAGGGTGAGGGTCAGTGTTTTGAAACTTTTTTTTCCCCTCCGAAGTAAAATATTTCAGAAAGATAGGAATACATGTAGATATTTTTATCTCTTAGAAATGGGCTCTAATTGTTCTTGTTCTTTATTGGATGTACAAATGACACAAATTTGCTGACAAAAAATTTCACAATACCCTAAAATTACAGTTCTAATCTTTGCTCATGAAATTCCATGCCTCAGCAGCTGTTCTTCAAATTTTAAGGTAAACACCCAGGCATGTAGTGCATTTGTAATTGTAACAGCTGCAGAGGTCAGTGTAGTGGCTAAAAATGAATTACGGCCTCACCATTTTCTTCTTGCCCATTGGCCTCCGGCGTGCCAAGGCGGGACAGCTCCTCAGGGGCTTCTGGGTAAATAATGGCTGTGTCACTGCGCTGAAGGTATTCCTCAATGCTGACTGCGTGGCCATCGCGCTCCTCCAGTTTTCTTTTGGCAAAGTATTCCTCAAAGTCTGCTGTGCAATTTGCATTCTTAACTGAAATCATAAAAGGAAAAGAAATGTCTTGCGAAGGGCTTCTTCAGAGGCCAAGACCATCTACATCGTTGTTAGTAACAAGTGCTGACTTGCAATAAGTCTACAAATCCCTGGTCTATTTGTAAGAAGTGTAGAAGATGACTGTTTGTGGATTAAATGCTTATTTTCATAATATATACAAAAGGAGGACACTTTGCCTTAAGGAAAATAGGTACATTTCATTTTTTTCTTCTAAGATTATCAGTCCACATAACCCACAAAAAAATTTAAAGAAAATGTGAAGGATTTTTGGTCAAAGTTAAAATACATAAGATCTTTTCTCTAAGACATTCTAAACATTCTCATCAATAAACATGAGCAATAATAGAAGCTCAAGGCTTTAATGGTCTATATAAAACTTTCTTTTCTTTTTAAGAAAAGTATATTTAAGTTTTTATTGTCCACTAAACATCCCTAACTACAGATCCATCTGGTTGCTAAACATAAGCCTTTAACCCTCCACCCTCTAAATATCACAGACAGCCAACACAACATGGTCTGAGACAGATGTGAAAGGATAGATATTCCTAGAGAAATAGTATGATTCCATTAAAAAAAAATCACAGACTGTGGCAGTTTATCTTTTCCTGTAATTTCAATCTTTAGTTGACGATTGTAAGACTGCTGAAAATAAAATTAAGCACACAGCTGACAGAAATAAAATAAAAGGTAACAAAGGGTGTTAAGAAAGTAACAACACTGCTTTGTGATTTTGATATGATTTTAACTTCTGTAATTATGTCTCTAATCCCATGAAATGAATAGTAGTGGTAAACCAATTTTAGCAACTTGTGTCACAAGACATGACATATTTGAAACCCCTAGGTGTGCTCCTGAAATTAGTTGCGACTTAAATATTTGAAGTAAAAACTTGTATGCATATGACAGAGTTAGAGGAGTAGTCGCTACCTTATTCTATATCATAGGTGAAAAAATGCCTCGTTAGTATGACAAGTGGTGGAATCCTACTGTCATAGTTTTTAAGAACATTAACCTTGGTTCTACTAGGTTCTTCATCTTACTTTCTCTGCCACAAACAATATTAGAGTGTTTGTCATATTAATTTTCCTTGGCAAGGTGTGACAGGATGATGTTCGAGAAAACAAGTCTATTTATTTATTTATTTAGCTTCCATGACTAAAAGCTTATGATTTCAAATAAGAAGAGCAGACACTGGACCCTCCCATTCATGTTGAATGTCCCGGATGTGATAGGCGCCATGTCTTGCTCTGGTAAGTAAAGAACAGATCTGGTCTCTTTCTTCAGGAAGTCATGAGAAAGATCAATACAACTGATATTATCTTAAACTAAGCACATCATTACGAGTGCCCAATCTAGGTGTCACGAAAGAAAGCTGTGTAGTGTTATAGAAAGAAATAACAGAAGGACCTGATGGGGTTCAGAAGAGCAAGAAGGCTTGAAAGGAGGATGCATGGAGTTAATTCACACTAGACGCTAGGAAATGAAGCGCATGTAACCTTGTGGGGACTGGAAGGAGCACAGTTACTCATGGACCAGAAGGGGAGTGCTGGGGCGCCAGAGCAAAAGTGGAACCCCAGAAT
This sequence comes from Chinchilla lanigera, assembly GCF_000276665.1. NCBI lineage: Eukaryota > Metazoa > Chordata > Mammalia > Rodentia > Chinchillidae > Chinchilla > Chinchilla lanigera. The sequence goes on from NW_004955440.1 coordinate 10,772,851, forward strand.
GTGAGGGTGGAAAGCAAAGTGGGAACCGGTCCTTGTAGTAGCATTAGCCCTGCTCTCAATTTGGATTTTATCCTTAGAGAAGCAGGACACCATGGAAGGGTTTTAAGTAAGGAGCAGGGTTGGATTAAATGATAATTCTGATTACAGTACTGTACAGTACAATAGGGACTGGCCAGAGAGAAAAGTAGATTCTGGGAAATCACTACGGATGCTTCTGCCCTGAATCAGGCCAAAGATAAGGGTTAATGAGTTAGTTGATGGAAATGAAAAGAAGTGGCTGGATTTGAGAAATACTTAAGAAGCAAAATCTTTAAGACTTGGGGAAGGATTAGCTTTACCAAGGTGAGAGATGGTAGGATACCCCCTCAAGTGTAGGATTTCCGATTTGAAGGGTGGTTGGTGACATTCACCACAGCAAGATAGAGTGGAATTCTAAAAAGACTTGAAACTATGATAAATTCATGAGATTAAATTTTTTAAAATGGGGAGAACTGCACTTTGTGGACTATGAACTAAATACTAATAACGCCAGAGGCAGTAATCTCAAACCTTTCTTTTTTGGTGCTCCAACTGCTGTTAAATTGTTTTGGTGATTCTAAGTCAGTGACTGTAAGACCTATCTTTTCCTCAAAAATAGATTTGGAATGTGAGCAGTGGATTAAAAGGTTACACCTTGAAATTTTGCTTCAGTCTTTTCTTAGTTGGATTTAATAGAAGAATAGGAACATTAGTTAAGATCTGATTTCTGCTGCTATATTCACAATGCTATGATATTTTCCGAAGGGTACTGATTGGTGGTGATCGTAATGATGTCATTGAACTTGCATCACTGAGCCCTCAGGGAGTTCACAGGAACTGCCAACTATTTGTGCATTGTTTCAGACCATCAAAAATAGCTTCAAATCCACCAAAAGTCACCTTTTGCTTTCAGCTGCAAGAAATCATAAAGGAGAACAAAACGATGCATTCTGAGGAACATCTTTTGAATCGCTGGTCTGATTTTACCAGTGACTGACTTCTTTTTCAGCGCTATAAGAGTGGACAGTTATGCAACAGTTCCTTCATACGTACTAGATATAGTCAAATGTGTAAGACACGATTTATTTAAGTTTTTCAAGAACATGGTTTCATTTGATGACCTTGGAGTAACCTAGTAAACATAGATGGATGTACATTTAACATCCTAATTTTATCTTGATATTTCAGCAACTATTTGAATTATCTGGCTATCTTTGCATGAATTTTCATTTGCATATGAATGTTTCCATCAGAAATGTAATCAAATGCAAATTCAATTTGATTTGCATTAATAGCCTTTGGGTTTAAAAGGAAAGAAAATTCTGATTTTTCTGGATAGGCAAAGTAAACTGCATCTAGATACACTTCTGGCGTTTGGAGAGGTAATTCAATGGATAGATCAGATTTGGCCCTGGTAGACTTCTATGCCAAGTTCAATGGGAACAAAAGACATCAAATCACGAGCTTCCCTCAAGGATCATTTTTGTATCCTGATTATTGCTATTTCTATAGCTTAGAAATTAGTAAGTGCTCAAAAAATCATTTATGCAATGAATGTGGAACACATTACATCTTCAACACTGAACTTGATGTAAAAATCTTTTAGCAGAAAATGGTATAATGTAAAACACCAATAGCTGGCTGGGGTGGTACATGCCTGTAATTCTAGCATTTGGGGAGGCTGAGGCAGGAGGATGGTAATTTGAGCCTACCCTGGGCAATGCAGCAGCAACTTAGAGAGGCTTCATCTCAACAAATAAAAAACAGGGCTAGTGAGTCAGCTCAGTGGGAAGGCCCTGGTTTCAATCCCCGGTATATGCATACATACATGCACGCATACATACGTACATACATGCACGCATACATACGTACATACATACAGTTGAACTAGGGACTCAGGCCCTAGATCCATGTCAATTCAGAGAACTGTAGAACAATGTGATATATGGTGTAATAGTGCTCATAAATACTTGCAAGAGTTGGAAAGACTTCAAAAAAAGGTTTCATGAAGAAGATGCCCCTCAATCATAAGTCTCTTTACTCCATTAGATTTTCCTCCTGGTGGTGTAGATATGTCACTGGTTATAGAGCTTGTATTTCTAGAGTCACTTGTTACCCAAGGCAGCTGCTATGTTACACAGGTGCCTGCTGCCCGAGCCACAGCCCATTCTCTGTACCTGAGTGAGCCAGCCACTCTCCAAGCTAAACCAGTGATCAGTCCAGGGGTGGTCAATGGATCCAGTTACACTCAATGAAGCCTTTTCCTATGACTTTAGGGCCTTGTTCCAACCCCTCCCCCGACACACACACCACGCCTCCAAGTGACTGCACATGAGAGATACAGAACGAGGGACTTGATATTTTCCATCTAGAAAAGGAAGCTCTGTGAAGAGAGAATAAAGCAGGCAGCAGACAGGATGGCAGAACCTGACCATACATTCCTGGCTCTATTTATACTTGAGGCTGAACCGCACCTACCCAGGGCTCTGTTGTCACCCCTTTTCGGATTCTGTGAGCCAAGAAACTTTCCTTTCTACTTTAAGCCCTATAGTGTTTCAATCTCTGAAAACCTGAATCACCCTGTTACAGAGCTGGAGCAAACGCTGAGAACTGGTTACTCTCGAAACTGTTGGGCAGGATGAGGTTCAGACTATTTGTATTTTTGTTTTTACAAAGGTTTTGTAATACTGTGCAGTGGACACAGGAATGAGGCAGAACATTTGCTAGGAAGTTATAGAATTCCCCATTGCCTTTTTCCAGTATAAAATCAACCTCATTTTTGTTCTTTCTGTAATCCTCTTCACTCCCTTGTCTCGTTGGAAGAACTGCCAAAACACACTGACAAAGGATATTTGCATGGTATTTATCACCAACCGTAGCAAAAATCCACGAGAAATCTCAAGTCATTTCTTCTCATACTTTCTCCAGAGATTTTGCATTTAGTCCTAAAATTTACCCTAATGTCTTGCAAATATCTCAACCTTCCCTAAGATTGAGTAAACTTTTCTCTATAAAAAAATTCTTCATTCATTAAAAATGTTTCCTCATCACCCTATGTATTTTAATAGTGTTACGGAAATTTTTAGATAGCTTCAAATAACAAAAGTCTCAGTTTTCTTGGAAATATCTTAGTCACTTTTACTAGTATTGCTTATTAAGGATACTTTCATAAATTCCTGTGTGTGCCTTAGATATATATGGATACTTAAAAAACAATGTCAACAGAATTCAAAATTAAAAGAAAAATTGATTGCTTCCCATAACTGTATTGCTTTATGATACTTTTTTTCTTTTAGTAATGTGTATGGAACCCAGGGGGTACTCACCGCTAAGCTATATCTCCAGATTTTTGTTTTTATTTTTTGAGACAGCATGTTCTAAGTTGTTACATTACCAGACTGGGCTGAACCTTATAACCTTCCTGCCTCAGCCTCACAGAGTGCTGGGATTACAGGTATATGCCACCATACCTGATTTAGGATACTGTATAAAGTTACTTAAAAATAGGTTTCACTTAGTATTTATAGCTTTAATTTAAGTATAATGTGGCCCTGATACTTATTCCTTCTCCTTTTCTGTTTCCTTTGCCATTTCTTTTCCTTGTAACAATATTTGCTAGTAGAGGAAGTAGCTATTCTTGTATTAGGGTTTAGTGTTTTGCATGTTCTCAATTTTCATTACAAATTTTAAAAAATCTGGATATCTTTGCTAATCCATTTTAATAAACCTCAAAATGAATATATATTTCTTTTGGAAAAGAAATTGTCCAGAAGAGCTCAGCTTATAAAAACAAACTGAGTAGCATCATTCATCCAATGCTTGGTTTAATGATTATTTATTGAACACCTACTAGTGCCAGAGAATGTACTTGGGATGAGGACATGAGATTAACTGATAATTTTTCTTTTCGTATTTCTGTGATTCTCATATTTGGAGACATATGAAAATGGCTACAATTCTGCAATATACAAATACAGATATAAGAAGAGATCACATGATTACACACATATAATACTACGCTTCCTCAGTATAATGCAGAAATCACGTATTTATTGTATAATCTAGCTTTCATTCACCTCATTATGTCAGGCCATCGTTCAGCTAGGTAACGGTATTCCCCCTCTGTTTGAAAACCAGTCTGTTTATAAATATTATGGATAACAGAAAGACACAGAGAATTATTTTTAATTTTGTTATATGTATGGAAATTTTCAGTTTAAAGAAGCACATACTCAGCATTTGTTGAAGTATATAAATTTTCATGGCTACTTTTTTAAAGTTGACTAACGAAGGTAAATGTTTCATTATTAAAAATGCATGGGTACATTTTTGCAGAAAGTTTCCAAAATACGTATGGGCACTAGATGTGGAAAAGCACCCATGAGGGGGCGGCTAATCTTCTGCTCATCACACAGCTGTAGGGGCAGCCTCGCAGAGCCTCTGACCAGTACAGAGGCATGGAGGAAGCCAAGACAGGATCCTCAAGGGCAACCGAAAAGTGTTCTTCTCTCGCTGGCAATTAGTAGAGGGTCGGGCCAGTCTCTCCACCCCTGCTATGCGGGGCTTTCTCTGGGAAACTCATGTTGAGGGACCAATGAGCATCCACATTTACAGGCAGGGCACGTAGGTGTCCTTCAGGCAGGACAAGTAGGTGAAGAATGCACAGGGGCGGGACTCTGGAATCCTTTGCAGGACCAAATATCTCTCAGCAACAGGAAGCAGCACAGTCGGGGACAATGTCTAACTTTAAAGTTAGATTTTATAGTGATGGGTTGTGAATAGCACGATGTAGTGCCTACTAACCCTTAGATAATTGTGATTACTATATATCAACACAGAAAAGTACAGACACCACACATGACTTGAAAACATTCAAGTTCAACGATATACACTCACTTGTCCCTTTCTGTGTAATCTAAAATTTTTGGAATTGGTGTATTACCAAAGAAGACACTCAGATGATTGTTTTATTTTAGAGGGGATTATGAAGTAAGGTGATTTTGGCCAGCAGTTCACTACTTATTTCTTGTGCTTTTTGTAGAGAGACACACGACAGTCGATAGTTTGCTCTAGGACATTCAGTGATTGTCAAAATGTGGTCCTCAGGCAGTGGCATCAGAACTACCTAAGAACTGGTTCAAAATGCAAATTCTTGGGGCTCCTTCTAGTCAGCAATTTGTGCTTTCACAAGCCTTTCAGGAAATTCTAAACCCTGCCACTTTAAGTACCACTACTCTAGAAATTTACTCTTTTACCTCACGTGGCTAAATACAACTGAGTAACACGCTTTTGAGGAAAGTACGGAATGATTTCGATGGCAAAAAACCTTCCTCGCTCAACTGCAGTTCACAGCCTCTTCTTCTCTTGCTGCATACCACCTGCAAATCTCAGTCGCTGACCTAACCGCATCCCACAGTAAGCTTTCCTTTACGTGCTTGTGACCTTACAGAGGCAGAGACCGTGTCTTAGCCTTGTACGATCAAGACCTAGCACGGTGCCTGGGACATGGCTATTGCTCAGTAGTTGAATGATTAGACCAGGTTCAGGGCCTTGGACTCCTCATTTTGACTCAGTTATTTTATGTTTTTGAATTTCGGATTCCTCGTCTGTAAAATGAGCTAGGATGTACTCTCTAGGATAGCCTCAAAGTTCCAAAATTCCACCATCTCAGTTAAAGAATGATAATCGATTTACTTTTTATTCACTCACTAAACCCAGAGAGTTGAATCTCTATTCTTTTCAATGAAAAACTCAAAGTAATACAGGTTTCTGATGGAGGAACTACGCTGTACAAAGACTACGAAAAAATACTTTGGAGGTGCCTGGAAACCACAGAACACCACAAGGAACACAGTGCTTATTAAATATTTGTCAGCGAATGAAGGAGGTACTCAAGAAGCTTGGGCTGTTCGTTATTTCTTGTGGGAACCCTTGCTGCGAAGTGGAGATAGCTGCTCCTAATCACAAACAAAGCTAATAAAACCACAGCATTCATTAGCCAGGAAGTGAACAAGCTCTTCTTGGTGTACACTGATTATGGTCTGAACATGACCAATTCCTGTCCGCCCCACCAACTGCTACTTCTGCTTTTCTCTTCTTTCCTTCCTTTACTTTTAAAAGCTCAATGTATGGAATTTGCTTCTAAAAAAATAAAACCAGTAACCCCCTTGGCAGATATCTGACTGAACAGCAAAACTCTTCTAACCTCCAAACATGAGACAGATAAAACCGGGCAGAAAACAACATGCTTTAAAGTCCACGGCTCCCTCCTTGTTAAGTATTTAGGTACTAATTGAATTATCTGACCTTGTACCATTGATTAACACTACACTTCCACTCAACTCTTACTGAGACATACCTTATAATCAAATTTACGTAGTTTCTGCCCAAGAGAACTAAGCCGGGTGTAGTAGCGCACGCCTGTAATCCTAGCACTTGGGAGGCTGAGGCAGGAGGATTGTTGTGAGTTCAAGACCAGCCTGGGCTACAAAGTGAGCTCAAGGCCAGCCTGAACTGCATAGCAAGACCCTGTCTCA